>NC_073624.1:277222607-277527220 GCF_029407905.1 Bubalus kerabau
TAACTCACATTGTTCCAGAAGTTCTGGTTAACACCATTAGACAAGACCAAGAAACAAGAAACACAATGAATACACATTAGTAAAAGAAGGTGTAAGTATTATTATTTTTAGATGATAAAATTATATACATGAATAAAATAAGAGAATCAACTAAAACACTATGTAAACCCTGAGAAAATTCAGTAAGGCATCAGAGTACAAAATTATATAGAAATACATAATCTTCATAGATACAAAGAACAGGCAACATTGAGAAATCCAACTACTGGTAGAGGCTCAGCATTTCCAGTAATACCACTGAAATTTTTCTTTATTATGTGAATATGCCTTAGAAGTGAGTTACCCAAGGCCATTATTGTTCTTTTTTAGGTAGGTAATCAGAATTTCTCTCTGGTAGCTTTCAGGATTTTCTCTGTAATTTTGATGCTCGCAACCTCACTGTGATGTGGTTAGATGTGCACTGGTTTTACTCTCATTTTGGCATGTCCTTTTTATTTTCTCCTTACAATTGGAGAATCTAAGTCATTTTTTAATTACATGTTGCCTCTTCCCATTCTCTCTATCCCTCTACTCCTGAAACTTCAGTTGGCTATATGTTATACCTGATCTTTCTAGTCTCCATGTCTCAATATCTCGTTCATGTTTTCTATCTTTTCATCTTGTTTTGGGATTCTCAGTGTGTTCTCTAGGTTTCCCAATTCAATACCTCATTTTTGGTTGTATTTAGGCCACTGTTCAACTTGTGCTTTGAGGCTTAACTTTTTTTTTAATTGAGCTTATTTATAAATGTAAATTTTTTAAGTGAAATTTTAATGTACTTGAGGTGGAGAAGGAATATCAAACTATCATACTGACCAGAAGTCTATAAACAGTTTTTTATATGAATAATTATTCATGATTGCATTAATTTATGTTTAACGTTTTCCTATTTTTCACTACTGAACTTGTTTCAAATCTCTGCTAATGTAAATAATTTTGAAGTGAATATCTTTATGCACAAGCGATTTTGTTTCATTTTAGATTATGTTTTTAGAAGGGATTGAACCAAAAGTATACCTGGCTTTAATACTCTCAGTATTTAGTGTCAAAATAGTCTTTAAAAGAAGGAGCCAGTAAAAAGACAGCCTGGTTTAAAGTGACAGACTCTGTTACTTAAGCAGCGCTGGTTATTTTAATTTCATTTAATTTTTTGCTGACTTAAAGAATGAAGGCAATATCTTCATTTAAGAATTTGCATTTCTTGGATTACTGGTAGGGACATAAGGACTGAACATTTCTTCAAGCTTGTTTACTGGCTGTATTTACTCTTTGAGGATTGTCTCTGTGCATTTTGCACTTCATTTATTAGGATCTTGGGCTTCCCTGGTGGCTGAGATGGTAAAGCATCTGCCTGCAATGTGGGAGACCTGGGTTTGATCCCTATGTTGGGAAGATCCCCTGGAGAAGGAAGTGGCACCCCACTCCAGTACTCTTGCCTGGAAAATCCCATGGACGGAGAGGCCTGGTAGGCTACAGTCCATGGGGTCTCAAAGAGTCGGACACAACTGAGCGACTTCACTTTCACTTTCACTTATGATTTGATTAATCCATAAATTGTCACGAATGCATCTATTTTCCTTGAAATAAAATCCCTTGTTCATTTCATTCATCTAAGTTTTGGCCGCACCCTGAGGCATGTGGTATCTTAGTTCCCCAACCAGGGATCGAATCCACATCCCCAGCATCCCCCTTTTTAAAAAAAAAATTGTTTGGCTGGGTCAGCTCTTAGCTGTGGCAACAAGGCCTTCGTTGTGTCATGCGGGACCTTCTGTGGAAGTGCACAGACTCTGTGGTTGTGCCGTGTGGTCCTACTTGCCCCACGACCTATGGGGTCTTAGTTCCCCAACCAGGGATCAAATCCATATCCCCTGCAGTGCGAGTGGATTCTTAAGCACTGGACCACCAAAGAAGTCCTGAAAGACAGAGTCTTAACCACTGGAGCTCAAGTAAGTCTTGTTCATTTTAGTCAGCTTAATTCTGAGAATGCATTTTCTTCATGGAAATATAATAGGAACCAAAGCTGTGGTTTCAGCTCCATGTGATTCAAAATGGTCTGTACTGCGGTCCCTCCAAGGACTGAGGGTTGCCGTGGTGCTGGCCCCTGGACAGAGCTGCAGCGCTACTGGGTGGGGCACGTAGGGGCTGTCCAAGCGAGAGAACCATGGCCAACACAGTATGAAGTTACTACAAGATCAGCACACAAATTCAAGCCAGCTTCAATAGCTCACATCTAAAGTATATTCACATACTCAAGAGACATTTCCAAAGAAATTATTAGACATGCTGAATAACCTGCTAACAGTTAGGTTTCAAAATGTAAACCATGGAAATGTGTATACACTGTGGCTGAGTCATTGTCCCTTTTCAAGTAATATGGGCTGAATTATGAACTATGCAGTTAGTCTAGTTCTAAGAGTGACTGCATAGACTCAGAGATTTGGGAGATATATTCAAGTAGGGGTTATGAAATTTGTGACTATAATCTTGCCATTTGCAACCATATGGATGGACCTTGAGGGTACTATGCTAAGTGAAATAAGTCAGATGGAGAAAGACAAGCACTGTATGATTTCACTCATACATGGAAATATGACAAGCAAACAAAACAAAAATAAGCACACAGATACAGAGAACATATCGGTTGTTACCAGTAGGGAAAGGGGCCCTTGGGAGGAAAGGCTGAATGCTAAAGGGGGTTAACTGTATGGTGATGAAATGAGACTAGACTTTTGATGGTGAATATATAAGAAGAGATGGCAAGAATACACAGAAGAACTGTACAAAAAAGATCTTCACGACCCAGATAATCACGATGGTGTGGTCACTGACCTAGAGCCAGACATCCTGGAATATGAAGTCCAGTGGGCCTTAGAAAGCATCACTACGAACAAAGCTAGTGGAGGTGATGGAATTCCAGTTGAGCTATTCCAAATCCTGAAAGATGATGCTGTGAAACTGCTGCACTCAATATGCCAGCACATTTGGAAAACTCACCAGTGGCCACAGGACTGGAAAAGGGCAGTTTTCATTCCAATCCCAAAGAAAGGCAATGCCAAAGAATGCTCAAACTACTGCACAATTGTACTCATCTCACACGCTAGTAAAGTCATGCTCAAAATTCTCCAAGTCAGGCTTCAGCAATATGTGAACCGTGAACTTCCTGATGTTCAAGCTGGTTTTAGAAAAGGCAGAGGAACCAGAGATCAAATTGCCAACATCCGCTGGATCATGGAAAAAGCAAGAGAGTTCCAGAAAAACATCTGTTTCTGCTTTATTGACTATGCCAAAGCCTTTGACTGTGTGGATCACAATCAACTGTGGAAAATTCTGAAAGAGATGGGAATACCAGACCACCTGATCTGCCTCTTGAGAAATCTGTATGCAGGTCAGGAAGCAACAGTTAGAATTGGACATGGAACAACAGACTGGTTCCAAATAGGAAAATGAATTCGTCAAGGCTGTATATTGTCACCCTGTTTATTTAACTTATATGCAGAGTACATCATGAGAAATGCTGGACTGGAAGAAACACAAACTGGAATCAAGATTTCTGGGAGAAATATCAATAACCTCAGATATGCAGATGACACCACCCTTATGGCAGAAAGTGAAGAGGAACTAAAAAGCCTCTTGATGAAAGTGAAAGTGGAGAGTGAAAAAGTTGGCTTAAAGCTCAACATTCAGAAAACAAAGATCATGGCATCCGGTCCCACCACTTCATGGGAAATAGATGGGGAAACAGTGGAAACAGTGTCAGACTTTATTTTTCTGGGCTCCAAAATCACTACAGATGGTGATTGCAGCCATGAAATTAAAAGACACTTACTCCTTGGAAGGAAAGTTATGACCAACCTAGATAGCATATTCAAAAGCAGAGACATTACTTTTCCAACAAAGGTTCATCTAGTCAAGGCTATGGTTTTTCCTGTGGTCATGTATGGATGTGAGTGTTGGACTATGAAGAAGGCTGAGCGCCGAAGAATTGATGCTTTTGAACTGTGGTGTTGGAGAAGACTCTTGAGAGTCCCTTGGACTGCAAGGAGATCCAACCAGTCCATTCTGAAGGAGATCAGCCCTGGGATTTCTTTGGAAGGAATGATGCTAAAGCTGAAACTCCAGTACTTTGGCCACCTCATGCGAAGAGTTGACTCATTGGAAAAGACTCTGATGCTGGGAGGGATTGGGGGCAGGAGGAGAAGGGGACGACAGAGGATGAGATGGCTGGATGGCATCACTACTCGATGGACATGAGTCTCAGTGAACTCTGGGAGTTGGTGATGGACAGGGAGGCCTGGCGTGCTGCGATTCATGGGGTCATGAGAGTCGGACATGACTGAGTGACTGATCTGATCTGATATATATATACTGGAGAAGGCAATGGCACCCCATTCCAGTACTCTTGCCTGGAAAATCCCATGGATGGAGGAGCCTGGTAGGCTACAGTCCATAGGATCGCGAAGAGTCGGACACAACTGAGTGACTTCACTTTCACTTTTCACTTTCATGTATTGGAAAAGGAAATGGCAACCCACTCCAGTGTTCTTGCCTGGAGAATCCCAGGGACGGTGGAGCCTGGTGGGCTGCCGTCTATGGGGTCGCACAGAGTCGGACACGACTGAAGTGACTTAGCAGCATATATATACACACTCTGTAGTGTATACAGAAGTCAAATTCTGTTATACACATGAAACAATGTCATAAGCCAAAAAAACTGTAAATATATATATAGTGTTAGAGATTAAACAGGGGATGTAATCAGGAAAACATAGCATGTGTAATAATCAATATTATTCAACTTGGAGCTAACTGGCCCCAAAAGAGCCAAACCTGAATCAATGCCAAATGAGTGAACCTGAACTGGCCGTGGCCAACACGGCTGATACAGTCTGTGAATCCAAAAGGGGAAGAGTGTGCTCCCTGAATGGAAATAAAAATTGCATCTTTAAATGTAGGTTCCACTAGATCCTCTGCAAATGGCAAGCCACTCTACTATTCTTGCCTGGGACATCCCATGGACAGAGGAGCCTGACAGACTATAGTCTATGGGGTCGCACAAGAGTTGAACATGACTGAGCAACTAAAGTACCCACCACCACTCTCCCAATTCCAGTAGAACTGCTTAAATTTAGCCTCAAGGGCAGGGTTTTTTGTTTTTTTTTTAAACTGTAAATCCAATTGTCTGTGGGGTTTCTAGCCTTTCTGCCCAGAGTATGGTGACCCAGAACTCATCTTTTGCTACTGGATCTGAGTCTCTGCTGTCTGGAGGGCCCTCTCTCTGCCTGGAACCCCTAGTGACTTTCTGTAGACCCTACTCAGCCCCCTCATCTGATTTCATGGACAATGGTAATCAAAAGAAACCAGAGCCCCATCCCCAGGCCTTTTATTTCTGGAAGCTAACTGAAGCGATGAATTATATTTCAGACTTCCTACATAGAGCTACAGGATTTATTTTCCACTACTTGGCTTCCACATCTCAATAAAAGCAGTTACGCTAACCATGGTAATCAGCTCTTTTCACTAGCAATAAAGCACAAATGCCACAGGTTTGAGTTCATTTTTAAAAGAAGCACAATTTAAAAACCTTCAGAACGTTGATGCCTGGAGCTCTGTGGTATAATGACCTCTCCTTTCAAATCAACATTAGACCCGGATGGTATTTCCAACTGGAAAGGCTGCTGGGCCAGAAAAAGTGACCTTTGGCTGAGTGACCACTTGTTACTTGGTCAGCTTCAGGGCTGCCTGCCATTAGGAAGAACCACCAAGTAACAAACTATTACAGTGGGCACTTATCTAGCCCCTACAGGGCACTTTCTGGGGAGGAAAGGAAAGCAATTGATTTTCTCTATACGATAGTCCTCATCTCATACTTTGGTCATCTAACTGCCCAGTATCACTTCTGTTCAATTCTCAGGGTACCTTATATAACAAGGCGGGTAGGGGAGTTTTTTTTGGACAGATTTAAAAAGCCTAGAGCTTTTGTATGGCATAAACTAATACCTAGAGCCATAGACAGGTGAGGCACAGAGAAAAGGAACCCAGAAAGAGGTCTTCTTGTCCTAAAAGATCTCATTTGAACCAAGCTATAAAAGGAATGTCTAAGTGCTCTCCCCACCCACTGAACCATTTTTATTCTGATGAATTAAGAATCATTTCCAATTCTGGAAATTTCTTTGGAAAAATGTCTTTTTTTTGGGTTTTTTTTTTTTTTTTTTAAAGCAAATTCACTTAATCTCTCCAAATCTTGGTTTTTATATCTGAAAAACAGGAAGTTCTTCTTGCCTCTGCAATTGTCTAATTTTAGGAAGTAGATATGCACACACACCCACAGCTGGAAGTTTCAACATACTATAGCCACAGGTGAAGTGCTTGATAGCAAGTTGTTCAGACTGGTCCAAACAGACCCAACTGTAGGGTTTACTGACCTAAAGACTTCAAGGCAAACTTTTCAATAATGGAACATATTATGTCATCTCTAACCATTTATAGCTCCTATGCCTTGGAATAACAATTTTTATGGCAGTATCCAGCACATCTAAAATCATGCATATTATGCTTTAACATGACCATGAATGTACTTGAGGCAAAGATACTGAGTCGGTCATTTAAAAAAAGTTACACTAGGCTACATTTTAGAGAAGGTGATGGCACCCCACTCCAGTACTCTTGCCTGGCAAATCCCATGGACAGAGGAGCCTGGTAGGCCCCAGTCAATGGGGTCGCGAAGAGTCGGACACGACTGAGTGACTTCACTTTCACTTTTCACGTTCATGCATTGGAGAAGGAAATGGCAACCCACTCCAGTGTTCTTGCCTGGAGAATCCCAGGGATGGGGGAGCCTGGTGGGCTGCCGTCTATGGGGTCGCACAGAGTCGGACACGACTGAAGCGACTTAGCAGCAGCAGAAGCAGCACAGGCTACATTTGCTAGAAAAATTGCCTAACAGCATGTGTTGACTGCCTGGTCACTGTCTTGGCTTTGGTAAATTGCAGTCGTTTGTACCCCTTTTACCATTAGGAGGCTCGTGGCGCCGACAACGACGCAGTGCACAGCACAGGGGTTTGCACTGGACAGTGGTTCTGCCAGTTATTTAGCTGTGAGATGACTGCAAGCTACTGAGCTCTCCAAGGGTCTTTCCTCATTTGTAACATGGGTAAAATAATACTTCCTAGCTCACAGGTTGTTGACGGGATTAAATAAGGTAATATGTTTAAAATGCTTGGCTCAGTGCCCATCTCATGAAAAATGATTGATAAATAGTAAGTATTACTGTAACAGAAGTCATTTAAAAGACTTTTGAATGGCCGGTCATACTCATCACCACCACCCCTGCCCCGTCCTGCGGGCAGTGGGAGCTCTGCCCCTTGTGCTGGCAGTCTTGCCTCAGGGGCAGTCTTTCACCTCCAGTGCACCTGGGGTTATCAGTGTCAGGCTTTACTCTCCCAGGCAGAACTCTCTTCTGTGGCTTGCATTTACCCCCTCTGGTCTGCAGACCAGTGTGCAGAGGGCCATAAAGGCAGCCAGGGTGAGACAGGCAAGATCCCCCTGCGCTGACGGCCCACCCCTTCTCGTTACCCCCATTCTAGGGAATGGTGACCTGCTTCGTTTCTCTGGCCAAGGAGAAGCCTGGCACAGCTCATTTTGTCCTTCCTGTGAAAGAAAAGGTCAAACACTCTGAGGCAAGCCCAGGAACTGAGAGACAGCCAGGGCCTTGAGAGGAAAAGGTCTGCTTTGCTGACGCATTATTGTATGCTGGACACTGTTGTCAAGTTCTGGGGGTGTAAGTAAAATACACATTGTTCCTGCTGTCGGAAAACTGAAGAGATTGATGTGGAGGAAAAAGTCCAAGAAATGATAGACCTAGGGCCTGACCTAATCAAGAAAGCTTCCCCTGAGGAAGTGACATTTGAAATGAAATCTGAAGATTCAAGAAAATACAGCCTGCTAAAGGGATGACATACAAGCAGGGCAGCAGATGCCCGAAACCTGGGGCAGGAGAAAGAATACTGCTTTTCCATCCAGAGAAAGGTCTTTGTGAATGGAGTGCAGAGAACAAAGGTGAGTGTGTGCAAGACATGCCCGGAGAGGCTGGCGGGCCCAGACCTTGCAGGGCCTCTTCCGTGCATGCCTGTGCATTAAGTCACGTAAGCTGGCTCCGCTTCTTTGTGACCCTGTGGACCATTGCCCGCCAGGCTCCTCTGTCCATAGGATTCTCCAGACAAGAACACTGGAGTGGGTTGCCATGCCCTCCTCCAGGGGACCTTCCCAACTCAGGGATCAAACCCACATCTCCTGCATTGCAGGCAGATTCTTTACCTCTGAGCCACCGAAAAAGCCCACAGGGCATCTCTGGCCAAGCTAATTACTGTAGTCCTCATCCTGAGAGCACTGGGAAGTCACTAGATGGTTCTAATCTAGGGAGAGATTGACACACTCTCTTGCATTTTTACAAGCTACAGGGAAGAGCATAATGGGAGTGAATACTGAAGGCCACAGAGGAGCTACTGCAGGAGTCCCTACAGAATATGCGAGTGCTATGGCCGGGGGTGGTCATCCCTGGGGATTTGATGCACTAGATGTTGTGGACACGCTTGCTCCTTGGAAGAACCTAGACAGCATATTAAAAAGCAGAGACATTACTTTGCCAACAAAGGTCCATCTAGTCAAGGCTATGGTTTTTCCAGTAGTCATGTATGGATGTGAAAGTTGGACTATAAAGAAAGCTGAGCGCTGAAGAATTGATGCTTTTGAACTGTGGTGTTGGAGGAGACTCTTGAGAGTCCCTTGGACTGCAAGAAAATCCAACCAGTCCATCCTAAAGATCAGTCCTAGGTGTTCATTGGAAGGACTGATGCTGAAGCTGAAACTCCAATACTTTGGCCACCTGATGCAAAGAACTGACTCATTAGAAAAGACCCTGATGCTGGGAAAGATTGAAGGCTGGAGGAGAAGGGGACGAAAGAGGACGAGATGGTTGGATGGCATCACGGACTCAATGGACATGAGTTTGGGTAAACTCCGGGAGTTGGTGATGGACAGGGAGGCCTGGCGTGCTGCAGTCCATAGGGTCGCAAAGAGTCGGACACGACTGAGCAACTGAACTGAAGGTTTGGGGGCCTGCACAGTGGGGAGAGAAAGAGGAGGAGGCTGTAGGGTGGAGTTGTTCACAGGGTGAGCAGGCCTCAGCCTCTCTTGTTTCCCCTTTGCACCTCCACCTCCCCATGGAACCTGCTTCCCCTGAGTTTCTGCCGGAAAGACCAGAATTCCCCTCTCAGTGCCACACCATCCTCGGAGTTATCCTGTCTTTGCTTTGTTTAATCTGTGAACAGGGTGGCCTCCTTTTTATCTTCCAGAAATTACTCAAAATATAATATGGGCTTATTTCTTTACTGCCATATTACTGGGGTCTAGGAAGAAAGAGGAAATAAGTATATGTTATAAATTTGCTGCTTGAACCACAAATTCTAATTTGTATCTTCAAATGTATAATAAATATAAGTGAATAGTGAAGTTGCTCAGTTGTGTCTGACTCTTTCAGACCCCAGGGACTGTAGCCCACCAGGCTCCTCTGTCCATGGGATGCTCCAGGCAAGAATACTGGGGTGGGCTGCCATTTCCTTCTCCAGGGCATCTTCCTGACCCAGGGGTCGAATCTGGGTCTCCTGCATTGTAAGCAGATGCTTTACTGTCTGAGCCACCAGGGAAATCCACAAATATATCATATTTCTATAGAAAGTTAACTGTCTAAGATATTTTGAATCACTTACTAATGGACAATGGCATTTAGGTTTGGAAGTTTTGGCCCAAGATAGCATTTCTTGCACTGAAACCAAGCTGAGAAAACCGTATTGTATAACCTTCACTGGCCTAGTCTTTCAGGTGAGATTTAAAATATGGCATTCAAGTAAGTGCCTCTTTGATTTCCCTGATGGTTTCACAGTTGAGAACCCTCCTGCCAAGGCAGGGGGCACGGGCCTGATCGCTGGTCTGGGAAGATTCCACATGCCTTGGGGAAACTAAGCCCAAGCACCACAACTACTGACCCACATGGTCTAGCACCCATGCTCCGCAACAAGGGAAGTCACCGCAACGGGCAGCCAGCACACTGCAACGAAGAGTAGCCCCTACCCCTGCAGCTAGAGAAAGGCTGAGTGCAGCAAGGAAGACCCAGCGCAGCCAGAAATCAATCAGTCATAAGATGCTACCTAAGCACACAAGTGTAGACACTCATCAGGCCCCGCCTCGAATAAAATAGGAAACCTCACAGGAAGCAAAAGGAGAGAAGGAGAGCGTGGAAGAGGATGACGAACTCCTGAGTCGGCGGGTAGAACTTCCTGTATCAGGAGGGAACACATTTTTCTGTAAACATTTAATTTCCATTTGAACATCATTACTGAGCTTACTATCATCACTTCTTTAGGGAAATGGTGCCTCTTTCCAACTGCAATTAGCTCCAGGAATATTTTCCTCATGTCAGTTTGAGGTTGCCCTTTGCTCTTCTGGTTTTGCTGTTCTTCAGGTCTCTTCGGTCTAAAGTCTGCTCTCCTCTTAGTTAGCCACTATTTTTAAAAGTGTTTTTCTACCTGAAATGTCATTTCTTTCATCTAAATAAATTCAGATCTCCTGAGCTCTTTCTGGTAGTTTCTTTCTAATATCGGCACCTTTTCGGGTTTATTTCTAGGATTTAAGGTTCTTTTACCATTTTATCTCCCCAATTCAATTTTCACATAATGGATAAGTCAATCTTTTATTCAAATACAAAGTACCACCCTAACCATTAGGTGGTGAAAGCCCTTTCATCACTTTAAAATCACAATTGGGTGAACTTTTCTTTGACAGATGCATACCCTGTATTCAATAATGCTTATAATAGGTCTCCTGGGGTGGACTCCTAAGGCAATTTTGAGAATCATATGCCATTCACTGCCTTATATGAACTCTCTTTGTGCTTTTCAACCCATCGATTCTGCAAGTGTTACTTTATTAACTGATAAAACCCACAGCCATTCATGCAAACCCTGACCCCAATCATTCATTCATTCAACACCAATTGTGTGCCAGACACTGTGCTGGGCACTATGAAACAAGAGTGAATCAAAAGCAATACAGTAGGGCAGAAAATTTCAATCATGATGTAAGTGCTGTGAAAGAAAATCATGGGATTAACTCTGATGGGAAGAGAGGTGCTCAGGAGCTTGCTTGAGATCAGCATCAGAGATGTTATATACAAATACATTTATTTGTGTGCTTGCATGAAAGTGATATTTAAGAAGCATCTGGGACTTAAACAGCAATAGCTTTTTTTTTTTTTTTCTAAACGGGTTCACTGGTCATTTGAATGTCTTCCTTGGAGGAAAGCTTTCCCTGTTGGCTCAGATGGTAAAGAATCTGCCTGCAATGCAGGAGACCTGGGTTCGATACCTGACTTGGGAAGATCTCCTGGAGAAGGGAATGGCTACCCACTCCAGCATACTTGCCTGGGGAATTCCATGGACAGAGGAGCCTGGCAGGCTACAGTTCATGGAATTGCAGAGTCAGACATGACTGAGCGACTAACACTTATACTTTTCTTTTGGAGAAATGTGTATTTAGATCCTTTGTCCATTTTTAATTGGTTTATTTGTCTTTTTATTATTAAGTTGTAAAGTTCTAATAGGAATAGTTTTAATTCCAAATTACTGGGCAACATTTTGAAAAGGAACTCTTCTTCATTTCAGAAAAGATTCCAATCTGTAAATCCTAGAATGTTTTTACGTCTTCCAGTACTGCAAGGATTTATGGCAGGTAGTTATTTCTTGATTTGATCCCTTTAAGGTTTTCATATGAAGTCAAATGATCAATTCTAAAAAGAAGAGACTCTCACTTTAATTCAAAGCAATAGTAAAATAGCTAAAGCTTATTATTACACCCTACAATTTTGCTGTTCCCCTATACAAAAATTTTCCTTGGATTCTTAAAACTGTTTTGGAATTGTGTTTAACTATATCTATTTCCACTTTTCATTCCTTTGAACTTGGTTAGACTCATTGAGTTTTATAATTATACCATTTATACCACTCTTGGGTCATGGGCAATTTTGATTCATGTCATATTAACTCACATTTGATTAATGTGAAATGCATTCAAGGTTATTAATGAGAACTCATACTTGGGATTTATAAAGCATTTTCTACGCACAAAGCACTCTTCAGATAGTAACTAATTATACTTTACAAAACACCTGAAAGATTGATTTATTACTAATAATATTTGTCCTGATGTCAAACTCCATAAAGCACCCACTTGACATAAATGTCTAATGTGATATAAATTAATTGAGAAGAACCTTTGTTTTTCAACTTGTAGGCAACTGTTTTTCAGATATCACATCACTAATCTCTTGGCAGATTTTTTTTCAAAAGTGATACATCAATATGTTACTAAAGCTTGATAAATTATACCTTGTCTTTGTAGAGGAACTTTTAATAAAAATCTGCCCAGTGGTATTTGATTTCAAGATAAAGGAAGGGGAAATGATTCAATTTTTTTTTTTTTTTTTTTTTTAGTTTGAAAGGTAAATGTCTTGAGAAATGATTAACCTATTTAAAGCATTTTGAATTTCAAGTGGATTATTTGAATATGTAACAGTGGAGTAAGTTCAATGATTACTAAGGATAAAGGGAATGCTAAGGATCACAAGAATTGAGTTCTAATTGAAAGTCTGACACAAGTATTTCTGGGGTGCTCAAGCAGGCCTCCTAACCTGTTATTTACTCACACAATCATGGGATCACTCATTTCATAAAATGGTAGACAGCAGTCTGAATGGAGTCCCAATTAGCAACCATTGGTCCACACAACTTTTTTTTTTTTTAATTTGAGCTAGTTTGCAACATGCTTTAAAAGGCAGATTACATATACAAATTCAGATTTCTAAATTCTCTTGAAAAAAATCAGGTAATCTGACAATAGTGGTCCACATCCTTGAGTGACATTTGTTTGGGGGCAGGTAGCTGCCCCACTGCTAAACAGAGCTATGCCTGGCTTGCTGCTGCTAAGCTGCTAAATCACTTCAGTCGTATCCGACTCTTAGCGACCCCATGGACTGCAGCCTACCTTAGGTTACTCATTTATGTCACTTGCCTAGCTTTTGTAGTCACTTCAATGTGCTCAAAAAGAGTGGGATATTTTAGGGCATTTTTTCCCCTAAAGCATCTCTGATATCTGTGGCAGAAATCCAAGATGGCTCAGGGAAATTCCACCTTTCCCTGTTGTACAATATAATCCCTGTATAATCTCCCTTCTCAAGTGTGGGCTGAACCTGTGAGTATAATGAATGACACCCTCATGATTATGTTATGTTATATGGCAAGAGATATTATAGACACAACAAGGTCCCTAAACAGTTGACTGTGACTTAATCAAAAGGAGAACACCTGGGTGGACTAACCCTAGTCAGGAAAACCCTGAAAGAGTCAAGAAACAACAGCAAATACTTTCCTGTGCATCTTAAAGAAACTAGGCATGCTGTGAATTGCCTACACACAGAGGTGTCCCCAGAACCTGAGGTTCTCAGACCCACACCTGCAAGAAACCGAATTCTGCCCACAACCTGAACGAACATGGGAAGAGGACCTCAAATATCAGATAAGACCCTCATCACTAGTTGATACCTTAATTTCAGCTTGGTGAATCCCTGAGCAAAGAACCCTGCTAATTCATATCCAATATCTTGACCCAGAGAAACTAAGAAAATAAAGGTGTTTTATTTTAAGCTGTTAATTTTGTGGTATTTTTTTAATGCAGCAATAGAAAAGTAATATAGTCTCTATAAAGGAAATACATGTTTAACATCAAGGAATATGCCAAGAAATTTAACTGTTTAATGTATGACATATATTTTATTTAAATAGAAGGCTATGAGTCTAAAGGGAGGACATGAAGAGAGGTGGACTCTTACAGTTTCGAAAGAACTCTGGATGTATAATAGAGTTGAGCAAATGAATTAATATGCTGATGCTGGGCACATGAGTTTCCAGTGAGGAAGAAGGGATATATAAATATGCACTATGGGAATGGACTGGAGTTGGAGATATGAACTGTATAATGTATATATGAACTGTGAAAATGTATATATGCATGTATATAGGCACCTATCAGTTATCTATTGCTGCCTAACAAATTATCTTATAACTCAGCAGCTTGAGACAACAAACATCTATTATCTTACGGTTTCTGTGGGTTAAAAATCAGAGAATGACTTGACAGGGTGGTTCTGATTCATTGTCTCTCGTGACATATCAATCAAGCTGTTGACTAAGGCTACAGTCATCTAAACAGTTGGTTGAGGCTGGAGGACCATTTCCAAACTCATCAATTTGGTTGTTGTAGAAAATTCAGTTCTTCTCCAAATATTGGCCTCTCCATACGTTGTTCATGGCAGTTGACATCCCCCAGAGAAAGAGGGAGAAAAAGAAAGAGAGAGGAACCAAAATGGAAGCCACAGTGTGGTTAATAACTAATCTCAGCAGTAAACATAGCAACACTTCTGCCATGTCCTGTTGGTCCCATAGACCAAAGTGAAAAAGTCAAAGTGTTAGTTTCTCAGTCATGTCCTGCTTTTTCTAATACCATGGACTGTAGTGTAGCCTGCCAGACTTCTCAGTCCATGGAATTCTCCAAGCAAGCATTACTGGAGTGGGTAGCCATTACTTCTCCCAGGGGATCATCCCGACCCAGGGACTGAACCTGGATCTTCTGCATCACAGGTGGATTCTTTATCTTCTGAAGGGAAGCCCAAACTCTGACCAAATCTTATATTAAACACAATGTTGTATGCACAGCAAGGTATGAACACCAGGAGGCGAGGATCACTGTAGGCCACCTTGGAAGCTGGCACGGCTATCGTAAAGCATGTGTGTATGTGCATGTATGTACATTTATTTCTGTGTATGTATATGAATCTGTGGATATAAAGGTGTATATTTTCTAGCACTGTCTGCAGAAAGGGCCAAAAGGAAAAGACATGCTAGCAGCAATCAGTGTACCTAGCATCCAGATTTTTATCTTTAATATCAGTTTCACTAAAAACAACTAAGTTTTCTCAGAGAAATATATGATTCCAGGATTGGAGCAGGGTAGTTAAAAGATGATATGGGATCACTATGTTATTCTAGAAACTAAAGAAGTACTCAAAAACATGATAGAGACATGTCACAAAGACATAGAAACCAGTTGAAGGAATTTCCATTTGCAAGTAAGTAAAATAATGTCTTAATAATGAGTTTCCCAAGTGGCTCAGTGGTAAATAACCCACCTGACAATTTAGGAGCTGCAGGAGACAAAGGTTCCATCTCTGGGTCGGGAAGATCCCTTGGAGGAGGAAATGGCCACCCACTCCAGTATTCTTGCCGAGATAATTCCATGGACAGAGAAGCCTGGTGGGCTAATACAGTTCATGAGGTTGCAAAGAACTGGACACTACCAAGCACAAATGAGTTTTAAATCAATGGAACAATATGTATTCATGAAATTTTACTGGTGATGGATAGGCGGATGACTTCTCTTGCTTAAAGTTGAATGACTAGGCCTTTCTGGTACATGTAGAGAGAGTGCTGGATTCAGGAAGTCATCATTTACTACCGTAATGGTAAAGACTGGATTATACAAGAATCATCAATGCATGGTAGATCTAGAAGAGCAGAGCAGGATATTTGCATTGCCTTAAAGTAGCTCCCCACAGACTGCTTATTGCAGGTGAGGGACACACCCCAGAAATTAAAGAGGGGAGAAACTGGGCAACACTTGAACCAGGTGATCAAAACTAGCACCGTCCATGCAGGAAAAATTCATGCGTGCTTCCAGATGACACATTCTAAGAACTCAACATCTCTGTCCTGTGCAAACCTCCACCCAAGAATGCAAAACTTTAAGTAAGAGAAAATATTGGACAAGCACAAGAGGAAGAAACTTCTAGAGGGATGTGTGTGCCTACATGCTTGACTCTTTGTGACCCCGTGAACTGTAGCTCGCCACCTGCCAGGCTCCTCTATCCATGAGGTTTTCCAGGCAAGAGTGCAGGAGGGGGTTGCCATTTCCTACTCCAGGGGATCTTCCTGACCCATGGATCGAACCCACATCTCCTGCAACTCTTGCATTAGCAGATGAGTTCTTTACCATTGTGCTACCTGGGAAGCCAGGCTCTAGAAGGGATAGCTTTCTTTAAAAATGTCAATGTTGGGGGTGGGGTGGGGAAGGCTATGGAAATGTTTCAGATTAAAAGAGGTTAGAGGCATGACAGTTATCTGCAATTATCCCAAACTAGATTCAGCCTGTATTACAGGAGGAAAAAGTGCTGTAGGTCAGCTGACAAAATGAAATACTGGCAATAGCTTACATAAAAGTATTGTGGTGGGAAAAATTGGTCTTTTAATGCTGGCTAAAAATTGGTTTGAAAGCTAGATTCACCTCTCCTCAATGTGTGATTTCTGGGCCACGTAGAAAGCAAAATGTGATCACTACAAAATTTCCTGTCACCCCTAATAGAATGAAAGATTTACATAATTTCCCTAAGCTTATATCTTACCACCATGGGGTAATTAAGGCCATTGCTACATGTGGTCTGGTTTTTTTCAGCTGCTTTAATTTTAATGGTCAGTGTTGGCACAGTCAGTCAGACTGGCTGCACAGCCCTGCCATTTGATAATTAACTGCCAAACCTGTTGTGATTATTTTCAGAGTGTTGGATGCCTGCTGAATATACAATGAGACATGACACCAACCCAGCAAGCTGGTGGTCTTGATGCCAACACTGTCTTTTCTCGTGTCCTATAGCTTCTGTTTAGGGCATTCTATCAAAGACATTCTTCCAAAAATATAAGTGACATTTCAGCAAATATAGAATTGAATTAGAATTTGAACCACATTCTTTACTGGAATTTCTTAGAGTAATGGAACTAATATTGAAGGAGACTGTATAATTACCTTCCACAATTTTTACCTCTTGAGTAGTTTTTTAGCAATTACCTTTTTACTAACAAAGGCAACTCAGGTACACAGTCACGAAAAATCATCACACACCACAAAACAAGTTGCTGGAACTTTCACATAAATGTACCCCATACATTGACTGTCTCTCCTACTGAGTCCTTAAAGCAAGATTAGATCACCCTGTGCACCTAGTTAGTCCAGTCTGCAAGAATTACTGATAAGACAGAAATTATTCATAGACATGTTTTTAAAAATTTATCCTTTTATTTTGGAAACAACACATTCACTCCAATACTCAAAATGTTCAAAAAGCCAGATGGTGAAAAGTTCTCCTTGAATCTTTATTCTCAAGCCATTCAGTTTCCCTTGCTGGGAAATCAATGACATGAGTTTCTGGTATGTCTTTCCAGGCATATTTTGTGCCTATACAAGCAAATCTTAATACACATAGTCCCCCTCCTGTGTAAAAGATGGCATATTGCACACACTGTCCTTCATTCTATTTTTATTTTTCACCTGTAGTAGATCTTGGAGATACTTCCACAACAACTCATAAAGAACATTACCGTTCTTTTCTGGGGTTAAGAATATGTAATTGTATGACTGTACCATTATTTAATCAGTCAACCACCAGTAGATATGTAGATTGTTTCCTATCTTCTGCTCTTGTGAGCAATACTGCTACAAACATCCTTGTCTACGTGTCAGTTTGTACAGATAAGAGAGTATAGCCAATTAACATTTTAATTTTTATTATTTATTTAGTGGAGTTGTTTTGGATATTGCTGTTGTTGTTTGGTCACTCAGTCGTGTCCGACTCTTTGCAACCCCATGGACTGCAGCACATCAGGCCTCCCTGTCCATCACTGTCTCCCAGAGTTTGCTCAGACTCATGTCCATTGAATCGGTGATGCCATCCAGCCATCTCATCCTCTGCTGCCCTTTCTCCTGCCTTCAATCTTTCCCAGCATTAAGGTCTTTTCCAATGAGTAAGCTCTTCGCATCAGATGGCCAAATTTTTGGAGATTCAGCTTCAGCATCAATCCTTCCAATGAATATTCAGAGTTGATGTCCTTTAGGATTGACTGGTTTGATCTTCTTGCTGTCCAAGGGACTCTCTCAAGAGTCTTCTCCGGCAGTTTGAAAGCATCAATTCTTCAGTGCTCAGCCTTATTTATGGTGCAACTCTCATATTCATACATGACTACTGGAAAAACCATAGTTTTGACTGTATGGATCTTTGTCGGAAAAGTGATTTCTCTGCTTTCTAATACAGTCTAGGTTTGTCATAGCTTTTCTTCCAAGGAGCAAGTGTCTTTTAATTTCATGGCTGTGGTCACCATCTGCAGTGATTTTGTTTTGGATAATGATATCAAAAGTTTCATTTCACAGAAAAACAAAATTGTAAGGAATAACATTTTTTTCCCCGGCTGGACTATATATTTTAATACCAGCTTACTCATACTCTTCTCTGATGAAGTGAAACATTCTGTAGTAAGTGCTATGAAGGGAGTCTTGAAGAATGTTCATTTTAGATGGGCCCCAGAATGATCATTCACCCCTCTAGTCTTGGAGCAAAGATCTAGGGACATTCCACTCTACTCACATTTGCTACTAATTATTTTAGGGTCTCTAATGCGTTTGGGCTTCAGGGATGTTCCACTGAGCCTGGAAAATTGCATGGACAGAGGAGCCTGGCGGGCTACAGTCCATGGGGTCTGATGCGACTGAATGACTGAGCATGCATGATGCATTTAAAATAATATAGACACTTTTCTTGTTTGAGTCAATGATTCATTCAAATACTTATTTCCTCTGAGTACTCTAAATGTTCTAAGTGATTGTCCATTGAAACTTCTCTCCAAATACAGCACTGAGAACCTGGGGCAGCAACACCCAAGCAAATGATTTCAAGACTAAACATGTAGCATCAAAAATACCTTTCTAAAATATCTTAATTTTTAAAGGCATTTATAAAGTTTGGCCCTAGACCATACCTGATAGCTATTAGGAGTGATATCAGAACAAATCTTTTTTGAACAAATGCCATCCAGTCCAGTCATAATTTCAAAATGGTGCAATTGTATGTTGTCTTCCTGTTTCACCTTCATTTTTAAGAGCAAATCTTCACACTCAACATGGATTTTAGAAGTACTCAACTTTGTATCAGGCTGGTAGCCCATGAAAATCGCAAGGGAGGAACATAAAAGCTCCAAAGTCAGGCAGCGCAAGTAGACTGTCTTTCAGCCTAGATTTGATCTGAGTTTGGGCTTTGGCTGAACCCCTGGGGAATAATGAAGAAAATGTACTAATTGTGTAAATTTTGCCTGTTTACACAGAAAACACATTGAAGACTCTTTTCTTGTATAGCATTATTCTAAACTGTCATTATGAGGGATGTCCTTTGTACAAGACATTTACAAATGTCTTATCCTTTGTATACGGTGAAGTCAAAATCAAGACAGCAGAGATTAAGAGAATAACTGGAAGCCACAACGTCCCTGAGGATTTCTAATGACGAGGAAAGAGCTTCACCTGCTGTGAAAGAAGTTCACTCTCTCTTTTCGTAATCAGCAGAATGTGAAACAGTGGAAAACGGAAATCCTCCATTCAACCCCAGGACAAAAATAGCTTTATTCTCATGGTTGATATTCAAATATGTGCTCTGCATGCGTGCTCTGAGGAGCTCTGGGCATCTTGCAAACTTCAGTAGGAATAGCACACACATCAGCTTTTCTGAGGCTAGTCCAGAATTCCAAAATACCCAACTCATCTCCGACAGTCAAACTGATCAAGAACTAGGACTCAGCAAAATACAAAAGCAGGCAATGCTTTTCATTTCTACCTTCCTTTTCTGTATCCTGTTCCACACTGTTAACATTCATAACCCAACCCAAAGCACTGAGCTTTCCTTGGTCACACTTCTAAAACTCCTGTTCTTGTTTCCACCTTGAAGAGGCAATAGGAGCAAAGAAAACCCTGAATGTGTATCTGAGTTTCTATAGGCCTGACTCTATAAAGAAGTAGATGTCAGATTAAATGTTCATCTTTACATCTCAGTGGTCTCTAAGCATCCCAGAGTATCAGCATTCTGTGTTTTATATTAAAGTATAAATGACTGACAACCAGGCATGTTAATTTACCCCACACCAAGAAAGTTCAAATCCTGAAACCCCCCTCTCTCAGCCTTTGTGTTGGAATTGGGAGAAGAGCAGATAAAGCAAGCAGGATCACAGAGGCTCGCAGGAAGAAGGGTGATGAGAAGAGACTATCAAAGGCTACACTGGACGATTCTACCGTTTCTGCTTCTTCTAAAGAGACCAAATTAAAAAAACAAACAAACAAACAAACAAAAAAAAAACTGGAGTTGGCTAGACCTGCGTTATAATGGGTATATATGGCTTATATGTTTCCAGGCTAAAAATAAAATATTGGCCCAGATTTCTCTAGCTCTGATATTTTCTTTGATCCTTTATTGACACTCCAGTTACCTTTCACTTATCAAAATTTCACCTGAAGAGCAGGCATAAAAACAGACATAGAGCACTGGAACAGAACATACAGCCAGAAGTAACCCCTTGCAAATACAGTTAAATGATTTTTAAGCAGGGTGGCAAGATCGTTCAATGAGGGAAAGGACAGTCTTATCAACAAATAGCGCTGGAAAAACCGAATACCCACATGCAACAGGATGAAGTTGGGCCCTTACCTTACACTACATGCAAAAATTAATTCAATAAATATTGGTTGAATAAAGACAAAAACATTGATTGAAGCTTTTTTCTTTTTCCTTTCTCACTTTGCTTAGTGGGATAAAGAGAAATTAAATTCGAATTCAGTAGAGTGTTAGAAAAAGGGACAGTCAGTAATTATTCATCATGTTGAAATACACAGAATTAGCAGCTGTGAGAAAAAGGTTTTTGATGAAAACTGATTTAATTCTGAAACACTTTTTCTAGGATAGAAGTTCTCAGCCCTGGCTAAACACTGAAATAATATGGGCCAGTTGAAAAAAATTACAGGTGTCCAGGTCCTACCTGAGAACAACTGAACTGGTTTGTAGGCATCAGAGTGTTTTATAATTACTCCAGGTGGTTGTATGTACAGTGAAGTTTCTAGGAGCAATATGTCTCCCAGAGACCAGTTCAAACAAGTTAGAAGGCAATTATTAATACAACATGGAGAATTAGCCAGAATAATATTAAGCTGTTATCAAAACAATTTAGAATTTATTATTGGAAAAGATATCGTTATCTTTTTTCAGACAGTAGCTCATTTCCTTGTTTTTCTTCTTTCCCATGAGTTAATTCAAGTAATTGCCCTTATGTGCAATTCCACTCCATTTCCTGAGTCCATATCAGTGGGAGGAAGTAACAATGTTTAGAGTCCTAGGCTTGTGCTTCTGGTCAAGTTACAGCTATAGCACCCTTCCTATTCAACGCAGCCTGTACTTCAACCATGGTAGCTGATATTCAGTTCTTACTACATGCTAGAATGCTATTCTCAGCGCTTTATTATGTATTGATACTGAACTTCCCAACAATGCCATGAGTTAGGTGTTATTGTCATGCCTGTTTTCCATATAAGAAAGTTCAGCCTTACAGAAGTAAAGTTAGTAAGTTGTGGACCAAGGAGACCAAGCCAAGCCTCTGCATGACCCCAACCCACTCTCTTCACTTGCCAAGTGCAAAGTCCCTTCACCCTTTGCTGCTGAGCCATCCCCCAAATTAACTATGTGTTTATTTCATTAGAAGTAGCCAAGTATTGGAGAAGGCAATGGCACCCCACTCCAGTACTCTTGCCTGGAAAATCCCATGGATGGAGGAGCCTGGTGGGCTGCAGTCCATGGGGTCGCTAGGAGTCAGACACGACTGAGCGACTTTACTTTCACTTTTCACTTTCATGCATTGGAGAAGGAAATGGCAACCCACTCCAGTGTTCTTGCCTGGAGAATTCCAGGGACGGGGAGCCTGGTGGGCTGCTGTCTCTGGGGTTGCACAGAGTCAGACACAACTGAAGTGACTTAGCAGCAGCAGCAGCCAAGTATACGAAAACATTAATATTTACTAAATCCTCACTCTGTGCTCTGCACTGTTGCAAAGCACTTTTGCATTTGACTTTCACAATAACTCTATTCATTAATGTTGAAGTGGGTTGCCATTCCCTTCTCCAGGGGATCTTCCCAACCCAGGGATCGAACCCGGGTCTCCTACACTGCAGGCAGATTCTTTAACAACTGAGCTGCCAGGGAAGCCCCCAATGTGATAATTAGTCCTATTCATTCACAGGTAATGAAACAATGGCACAGAGAGAGAGAAAATAACGGGCCCACATCCCAGACAGAGGGGTAAGGCCTGAACTCGAAATCAGGACTCCGACTCCCTAGCACACTGTGCTATATACCTCTTAAGGAAAATGTTAAATATATCTTTGTGATTTAGAAATTCTAATAAAGAGTTACAGCTTGAGGTTTTGTTTTTCTTTCAGGTAGACTTTGAAAATACAAGATTTGTGATATGGATTTATCTGTTTCTGGAAACATTAACAAAATCGGAGCATCCTTGGTGGCAGTTCCCCTCATTGTAAAAGAAGAATCTTAAAAAAAAATTTCTTCCAAGAACTTGTCAGCTTAGAGTCAGTGGTGTCGCTGACTCCAGGTCTGATTACCTGCATCTCTTCTCAACTCAGCAGTCTTTGTCACTCTGGTGGCTTGGAATCAGCCATGGTGTGCGAATTTACACTGTAGAAATTGGTCAATGTTACAAACCAGAATATTTTCCCTGCAAAGGGCCAGCTGCTAAACAGTTATCAGCACACTACTGTCTAAAGTTATAAAATATGGACAAGTGTCTTAATATTTTAGTAATTTAAAATGGAAGAGAATGGTGTTGTTTTAGGAAATCATTAGCATCGTGTTTCTTTTTCACAGGTATTTTGCATTTAGGACACTGAAAAGTAAAATTAAGCTTTTCAGATGTCATCAAAATTAACTAAGATGTTAACTTAGTTCCGCCTCAAAGGAAGTACTGAAAATGGGTTTACTCTCATTTACTTGTGTTGTGTTTTGGCCATCCTGGGCTTTCTCTAGTTTCGCGAGCAGGCTTCCCGCTGCGGTGACTTCTCTAGTCGTGAGCCTGGGCTCCAGGGCCTGTGTGCTCAGTGGTTGCGGCACTCAGGTTTGCTGCTCCACGGACGTGAGATCTTCCCAGGCCAGGGATTGAACCAGTGTCCCCTGCACTGCAAGGAGGATCCTTAACCACTGGACCACCAAGGAAGCCCCTACCCTTACTTTTTGCAACAGACATGCTACCTGGGCCACTGGCCAGAAGACTTGGGTAATGATTTCATCTTACAAATTCAAGTACATACCAGAATTTAATTTTCTAACTCCTCTTGTCTTTCTTTAGATTTATATAACTGAATAACAGAGCTTCAGATGTTCTGTCTCAAAAGGAATAAATGTGAAACATCTGAAAAGGTCTATGATAGACATGACTGAATCCTTGCTTTTGAAGACAAATACTTTATATGTCTATTAATAGTCATGTTTGAGTTTTAGAGTAATTCTCCCCATTGCTGTTTAACAAAATGGAGCGTTTTATCAAATTTATGTGACTTTTCAAGTATGCAGTGTATCCGGTATACACGCAGGTGCACATACACTGTGTGGGACCCATTCTTTCTGAACACCTCCTTCAGCACTACGGCCTCACTGCGACCCACGCCCTGAAGATTTAGGGCTGATCCATCAGCAGCGTCAGGGCTGGGAACTGCAGGTAAGAGCTGGAGCTTGTTACTCTGAGGAAGATACCGCACCCTGCTGACATCCGGAGAGACAATTCCACAGGAGAAAGCTGAAGTTCAAGGACATTGACAGAAGAGTTGAAGGGGGGGAGGGGGCTTGTAGAGCTAGGAGTTCAGAGCCAGGTTTGTGAAGTCAGGAGATAGCGAGGTAATTGTCCAGACACCAGTCGGGAATCTTACTTCGCAGCCTGGAGGTTGATTTTACAAACATGTTTCAAGCTGTGGTGAAGCTGATTCAGTGTTATATTCTCTCATTAGACTGACACTTCACTGAAGGCAGGGTCTTCGTCTAGCTCTTGCTTATACCTCTAGCATCGGGAACTCTGCCTGCCATATAGTGGACAATCATAAATGCTCAATATTCATAAATACTTGTGCAATAAATGAATAGACAGGTATGTGCACCATTATGTTGTGAAGTACATGAAAAAAATTTCTTTACAGAAACCCCCATCTGGTTGGGTTGTCAGTTTATTCCTTTAGAACCTGTTTACTTCAAATGTGCTAAAGGAAAAAAAAATGTTTTTCTTCTTCAAAATTGTAACATCTTTCCCCCAAAGCATTCTATGATACATTATTTCTTCAAGATGCTATCACAAAAAGATTAAGTAATAAAATAAAGTGGAGAAATGATGAGTCAAACAGAAATGAAAAGGATTCTTTGATGCTGGACTTCTCAGAGCTCTTAACATGCTATAATCACGTAGAGTCTCCAGAGAAAGGAAAGAGCAAATGGGATTTTCCAAAATCGATTTGCCATGGAGCACTTTTATACAGAGAAACTTGGACCAAGTATTTCAAGGAAAAAAATCTGGAAATTCTTGTCTAGATGTTTTGTGACCAAATCAGGTTGGTTTTGCCCGATGTGTAACAAGCCAAAATGCTGAGATGCTAGGATTTTCAGCAGAGGGTTAATTCACAAGGTAGACAGGCAAGGAAACAGAAAATCAAGTATTAGAACCACCACCCCAAAGGCCAGAGTCTTGGGTATTTATGGGGTAAAGAATAAAGCAGCATGCGGTCTGAGGCCTGAGGAGTGTGGGGAGCGCGGGGAAAGGTGATTGGAAAAAGGTGTGGTAGTCACTGCCCTGAGCGGATGTAATTAGGCTACGGGCCTCTTGCGGGTACAGACACGGAGGTGTTTAGCAGGATCTGAGGGTGGAGCTTTCAGCCTTCCAACATCAAAACATCACCAAGCCACCAAGCAGACACACACAGGACCACTTGGAGGGTTAGTGGTCCCAACCAGTCTTAACCGGCTCAGGTTGAACTAGACCCAGCTGACCCCCAAGTTCATGGGAAACAGCTCTGGCAAACATCTTAATATTTCAGTTACACGCTGACTGGAGGACACGCAAGTCTTTTTTTTTTTTTTTTGGATGCACCCAGAGGCGTTTAGGATCTCAGTTCCCAGACCAGAGATTGAACTGCACCTCTGGCCTTGAGAGCACAGTTTCTACCACTGGACCACTGGTAAAGTCCCCATGCAAGTCTTTTGTGGAAACAATTAAAATTTTTGTGAAGGCATGTGAAACGGGTCTGACTAATAATTACCCACAGTTTCAGTTTCTGCAATTTTACTCTATCTAAATTCAACACAAGTCCTTTCATGATCTGAATCTCTCTTGATCTGTTCCATACTCCATCAGAATGTGTGATTTTAACCCATTTTCACCAGAGTCTGCCAGGGAACTGACTAGTCTGATAAATTATATTGAGGTAACATGTTAGGCCTCTGGAGGTAAAATGAGCCTCTTGATGAAAGTGAAAGAGGAGAGTGAAAAAGTTGGCTTAAAGCCAAAGAATTGATGCTTTTGAACTGTGGTGTTGGAGGAGACTCTTGAGAGTCCCTTGGACTGCAAGGAGATCCAACCAGTCCATGCTAAAGAAGATCAGACCTGAATATTCATTGGAAGGACTGATGCTGAAGCTGAAACTCCAATACTTTGGGCACCTGAGGCAAAGAACTGACTCATTGGAAAAGACCCTGATGCTGGGAAAGATTGAAGGCGGGAGGAGAAGAGGACGACAGAGGATGAGATGGTTGGATAGCATCACTGACTCAATGGACATGAGTTTGAGTAAACTCCGGGAGTGGTGAGGGACAGGGAGGCCTGGCGTGCTGCAGTCCATGGGGTCGCAAAGAGTAGGACACACTGAGTGACTGAGCTGAACTGAACTGAGAATGTGAGGACCCAGTAAGAGCTTTCTTACTTTCCCAGCCTACCTTGGCATTGAAAAGAAGTTTCAGGTAGCCCCAGCTCGAGTCAGACAATTCAGAATTTCAATGGAAGCAGAAACAGAGCTGAGGATAACAAACAGTTTGGTTTGGAAGCATAAGGTTTTTTGTTGTTGTTGTTTAATCTTACACTGTGGCCATGCGGCCTGTAGGATCTTAGTTATCTGACCAGGGATCAAACCCATACCTCCTGCAGTGAGTCTTAACCACTGGACCACCAGAGAAGACCCCTGGAAGCACAAGGTTTTTGATAACCCTTCAAATTAGATCCTGTACAGATTACCTCCTCTCCCTACACAAACAGCAAGCTGGTTATGTCCCCTGCTGTGAAACTGATTCGGGTGGAAGTCTCTTTCTTCTGCAAAGAGGCAAATATCAGTCAGATGACCAACCACCCCAATTTTTCCAAGACAGTTGGTTTTCTGGGACATGGCCTTTCAGGTCTAAGGCCAGGAAGGTTCTAGGCAACCATGACAAGTTGATTACCCTCACAAAGCAGTCACTTCACAAAATGAAATGACTCTCTACATCTTTAAAATGTCTGGAATCAGAAACTTCAATGTGAACCACATATACTATTTTTCACTGATTTACAAAAGTGCATTTATGAGTTTGTTTGCTTACGGTAAAGGACAAAACTTCAGGAAAAAAAAATATGCAGTATTCTCTCTTGGTCATTTGGAACTTTATCGTGTAGTTGGTGGAAGGCCACTCTCCTTCCTTTTTGATCTTTTCACTGCTTTTTCTTTTTGCAAGAGCACTAGAAGGGGCACTGAAGCTGGTGGGAAAGCTCGGTTCTGCAGGTTGAGGCTACTCCTGGTGTTCTGACCCTGCTTTTTCCTCACTCCCCAATCCCTCCAACCTTTTGAATGAAGTGCATCCAGGCATTTTATTAAATTTTACTCACTTTTCTTATGTTTTTTATTTTGTTTGCTTTCCTAGTGTTATTTTCTAATTTTCCATGAGAAATAAGAAAGATATCCAACATGTACTCTGTCATGAACTGTGCTATATAGACTTTGAATACATTTATTCTATCTAGTTTTCATAAAATCTTAAGGTGAAAAAATAATTTATCCCCATTTTATCAATGAGACAGGTGAAGCAACTTGCCTGAGGTTATACTTGATAGATGCCAAAGCAAGGATGCCAATCTGGGTTGTCTGAGTCTGAAACCAGTATTCCTAACCCTGCTTTTAGCTGTGCTGTCTCTAGTTTTCCAAAGTTGGAAAGAGACTTTGCCACCCTAGGTTGCCATCACCAGGTGAGACGGGTCTCCGTGTTAAAAACTCCTATCAGTCAGACTGTCAGGTATTTTTATTACACAGACTTATTTCTATAGGTGGATTTCCTCTTTTCTCTCTGGCTGTTCTTTTAGTCTGCTCGCGTACTTTGCCTCTAACCAGTTGTTAAATGACGGGATTCCTCAAATCTCATTCCTAGCCCACTCCTCTTTTCATTCTTTACTCTGTCCTTAGGTCAACGTCCCACAAATTTACATCTTTAGATACTTTTTTCCCAGCTCCAAAACCATATATCCAGCTGGTTACCTGCCTTCATCCTGAGTGCTGCAAAAGCCCCTCATAGCAAATATACTCTGAATCAAACTAAAGGAGCTCCTCACTGTGCTCACTTGCTTGACTTGGAAAGCCTGTTTTGTTTTGTTTTTTTTCCTTTCCCAGCATTTTCCATGTTAAAGCCACTATATCATCTGGTTATGCAAGCTGGAAACCTAGGAGTAATCTTCATTATCTCATCTTATCCATGACAAGCACAATTAGTCTCTCTTGGGCAGCTGATAAAATGTCCTAATTGACATACCCACATCCATCTGGCTTTCTTACATTTGTTTTCAGTATTATAGCCAGAGAAATCTTTTTTAAAAATGTATCTGATCGTGTTAGCATGATTGTTCCCTTACCTATCTCTTCAGTCTCATCTCATACTAAAATCATCCATCTCTATCAGTCAGGGTTCCAGCAAAACTTACATGGTATAATCAAGCTGGATAATTTGTAAAGAGTTTAATAAAGATATGGGCAGTGTTAATGGACTATGGGGATACTAGTAAGAGGTAAGACCACCCAATGCCAGAAGGGCAAGAGTGGGAGAATTATCATAATGAGGAGATGGTAAGTGATAGAAATATTATCTGGCTGGAGCCAGGGCCTTGGGTAGAGGGATACAGATACTCCGTGACCACCTGTCAGGGAGGGTGCTGGGGAAATCAACAACCAGGTGCATTCTCTTTCTATCCTCTGTTCCCAGCCCAGGGCCTCGCTCATTAGCTGCATCAACTGAAAGTCAAGACTCCAAAAGTGACCGCTGTGTCAGTGAATCAGCCTGCAGAGGCTGGAGCAGGGCAGAGAAGCTTAGACGGGGGAGGGGCAAGTGAAGATGGGGGATGCTTACTAAATTAGGAAGGATTTTCAAATGTAGAAAGAGTATCAAAGCAAAATAAAGACTAACTCATATAGCCCATAGAAAGATGATCAAACGTGAACCTCACCTGGAATACCGGTCTATTTGTTGTGCTGTATATAGTTTTTACTACACAGCCTTTTTACAGAGTCCCACTGGTGGTGAGCAGTGGTTCTTGCTTTACTGTTATCACCGAAGCCCCCTTTTACTAGACAACAGGCCCCTCCTCATACTTGAGGTAATCAATTCAATTCAGAAATGTTCTGTCACTAAACTTGGTCTAACCATTTTGGAGACTGTCTTCTTTTTTTGTTTTTGCCTTCCATTTTTTACAAAACACTCTACCAATTGCCTCTGAAAGATTTCCCTCTCTTTTTACTCTAACAAAGGAAACGTCTGCTAGTTTTTTAACCTCTTAGGCATATATTGTTATTCTCTATTTAAAAACTCATTTATGTAAACAAAAATTATCATATGAATACATTAACACTGAAACAAAGTGAGTTGTTTAAAGAAATTGACACATCTCTAAAAAAAAAAAAAAAAAATTCCAGCAGGTGTTTCATAAGTACCTGTCAGCTACTTAAACTGTAAGATTCTTATGGGAGATGACAGTATGCTTGTGCTGACTGCCGTATATTTAGAATATTTAGGAAAAACTTTAGAGACTTTTACTTCCAGAAATTTAGCAACTTTGATATTTTGAAAAACTCTCTGCTGTATAAAGTAAAATAAACATATTTTAAATGCATAAATGAGCTCACAATAAAACAATGAAAATCTGCCAGTGTCAAAAATGAAGAGAGAAAACCTGATGGTGGTGATGCCTACAGGCTGCCCTGGGGCATCTCAAGTCCTGAGGAATCTGGAAGCTAGGCTGTAAACAGGACCTGAAATTAGGCATGGGACGCTAATCAGGTGGGGTGTTGGAACTGACACCCCTGTAGAAAGCCCAGACTCTCAAAAAGTCAGTATTTTTCTTTAGAAGAGGATGTTATATAAAGCTTTAAAATAATAAAAACTAATATTAGATATTTTGAGGGGATATAAAATAACGCCAGATTCTGGTTATGGGAGGAGGACAGGAGTGGGCGTGGAGGAGGCAAACGCAGCAAAGGGTGCTCATAGGGTTTCTAGAATATTTGCAACGTTTTCTATCTTGAGGGATGTCCAAATGAGTCTGTTATATTACTTCTTGTATTTGTGAAATATTTTAGAATGAAAAACTGTAAAGAAAAAATGAGGCTACCGACCAGCGTGCATCTGTGTGTGTGTGCAGGCATGTGTGCAGGACTTCTAGAAGGACGTACATTTAAATACAAAGGTAAATGGCAGAAGAATCCAGAGCATAACACACAATTTAAAATATGCAGCACAATAATAAACCATGGGATGTAATATACAGCATAAGGAATACGATCAATAATACTGTAGTAACTTTATATGGGGACAGATGGTTTGTAGGCTTATTGTGGTGATCATTTAATAATATATGCAAATGTCAAATCACTATGTTGTATACCTGAAACTAACATAATATTACACATCAACTTTACTTAAATTGATAATTAAAAAAACATGCAACATAAAACCACTGTTACTCAAAGATGCATATCTGTATAATATAATTACCAAAAAAATATGAGAAAGATAAACACCAAATTAAGCCCAGTGATTACACTGCAGGGGAGAGTGGGGAAGTGTCCTAGGGAGGGCCATACTGGGTGAATTGAACACTGTTGGCAATATATTGTCACTTAAGCTGGTAAGAGTACATAGGTATTAGTTATGTTATTCTTCATTCCCCTTTTGTAATTTCTTAAATTTAAAATGAAATACATTGGTATTGCAATCTTTTGAATAGCAGCTATTCATTCCTAAGGTCCTGAAGAGGTGCTGGTGGTCTGATAACCTGAGAAAGTGAACTCTTCTCCCAGAATTGTATTTTTAGTTTTTTTCTAATTCAGTGATGTATTTTATTAATAGTATTTATTGAGTTTCTACTATGTCACAGGACCTATTCCAGGCATTGGAGATAACATATGTGATTAAAACCAACAGAAACTATATTCTCCTGCATATCACATTCAGACAACATGAAGAAAATTGCTAGATATTTTCTCTTATCTGCTGTTAGTGGGATTGGTAGATGGGTTGGTAGAGGGTACGGAAGGTTCTTTGGGATTCAGTTCTGAAAATGCTGTACATCCTCAAACAAATCTAAAATTTTGATTGGATCCTGTATCAGTATCTGATAAAGTGAACCTATAATTACTACATTACACACTATTGGGGTAGACTCATTCGATAGGCCTGGAGGGAAACTGTATTGGAATTAAATTGGACAGTATGATGGCATTTTTTATTTATAAGAGGAGATATTCTTGATATTATTGTGGTTTAGACTATCTTAGAAAACAGCCAGAAATCTGCTTCTGAACCTGTGAAGCCAGCATTCAGCACCCTCATTTTTTTTTCTACATCATCCTCTTTCTTAAGTATTGATTATAGTTTCTTTGCATAGCAATCATCATTAAGTGATTATAACTTTTTTTTTTTTAAGGAGTAGAGAGTCATGCCTTCTTTGAAGGATAAAAGTCAATCTACCTGTTTGTCACTTCACAAACCAGCCAAAACTTAATCCCTTATAACAAGAGTCATTTCATTAAGCTCAAAATCTTTAGGTTAGGAATGTTAGCTAGGCCATTCTCCTGCCTCGTGGGGCATTGATTGGGGTCACTCAGTTGTATTTATTTGGTGGCCATTTAGATTTGGAGGGTCCAAGAAGGGTTCGTTCACATGTCTGGGGCCTCATTTGTGTTGACTGACATCTGGGCTGCGGGGCCCCTTACCCTCTCTTGTAGTTGCAGGGCGTTTCCACGTGCTCTTTCCACGGGGTGGCTGAACTTCCTACCTGGTGGCTCAGGGCTCTAAGAGTGTGTTCCCCAGCGTGGGAAGTGAAAGCCCCCAACTCCTTAAGGCCCAGGCCCCAGATACCGGCTCAGAGTTACATTACTAAGCCTCTGGAGTCTGTTCCCCACAAGGGTCCTCCTGCCCGGTGTCGCTCCAGACAACAGAACGAGACCAAGTTCGGTTCAGGAGCAAAAGGAAGCTTTAACGGAGAGGTGTGAGAGGACCCCCCTGGAGAAAGGAATGGCAACCCACTCCGGCCTTCTCGCCTGGGGAATCCTCTGGACAGAGAAGCCTGGCAGGCTGCAGCCCATGGGGTCGCAAAGAGTTGACAGGACTCTGCGGCTGGGCACGCGGGCCTGCACTTCAGTTCTGCACTAGAGCGCACGCTCCCCGACAGCCCGCCGATGGGGCTACTTTGTAGGGTTCCTGTCCTCCAGAAATGAGGGGGCAGAGTTCTCACCGTCAGGCGCACCGCGCTCCTGCTGTGCGCTGCTCCTCCCGCTCCAGACCTAAGCGCCAGGCGCAGCGCCTCAAACACCAGCGCGTCGGCCCCGACTCCCCGCCGCCGTCTTGAAGCCAGGGCGGCGCTTGCGCGCACGCGCGCTGGAGCTGCGGCGGCAGGAGCAGCCCTTGGACGGAGCTCCAGTCGGAGACAAGGGCAAGGCCTCGGCACGCAGCGCCCCGTGAGCGAGTGAAACTGCGCAAAGAAAGGTTCAGTCAGGTCAGTTCAGTCGCTCAGTTGTGTCGGTTCTTTGCGACCCCATGGACTGCAGGATGCCAGGCCTCCCTGTCCATCACCAACTCCCGGAGTTTACTCAAACTCATGTCCATCCAGTCGGTGATGCCGTCCAGCCATCTCATCTTCTGCCGTCTCCTGCTTCCGCCTTCAATCTTTCCGAGCATCAGGGTCTTTCCCAATGAGCCCGTTCTTCACATCAGGGGGCCAAAGTATTGGGGTTTCAGCTTCAGCATCAGTCCTTCCAATGAATATTCAGGACTGATCTCCTTTTGGATGGACTGGTTGGATCTCCTTGCAGTCCAAGGGACTCTCAAGAGTTTTCTTCAGCACCACAGTTCAAAAGCATAAAGACTTTATTACCCAGGCTCTATTTTTATTTCCCAAGAATTGTTAATGGTGACAAATCCCTCTTCCATCTTTTGTCCCACTCCTCATTCTGGAGGGGCTCTGAGGAGTGAGGTTCCTCTTCTGAAACTCTTTCCTACTGAGTCTGGGCCTCGTCCTCTCCCCGGGTGGAGAAGCAGGACTTCTCCCAGCCTGTTTTAAATGTGGGTGATGTCACCAGGCCTCAGGGTTGACGGTTCATGCCCCTGAGCGACCACCATTTGTCTCAAGTTTTGGTGACAAAGGACGCCAGGCAATTTAAGATCCATGGCCAAAATATTAGCAAGAGAAAAGTGGTCATGTGTCCATGTTTTCCTAAAAATGAAGTTATCTAGGTCTTTAGTCTGTAGGCATAAGTGTGCCCTGATGTTGAGGCTCACTGCCATGACCTGAGCCTCCCTGGTCACACTTGTTTTCCCGAAAGAGAAACTTCAGGTCAGACAGAAATAGTCAAGGGCAGCTGTTACCACAGGTTGTCTCTTTGGCAGCTGGGGCTTGGGGCCCTCTTTGCTCAGGTGTGATGTGCCCACGGAGTGATCCCTGCAACTTCAGGGCAGCTTGGGTGGTTAGGGTCACCCAGTGGGGTCCACTCCACTTAGCTGGGAGGGGGTCTTTCGGGTTGCTGGTTTTCCACATTTTATGTGCACCCCATCTCCTGGCCTGAAGGGGTGGACAGCCAGGTCAGTGGGTGCACACAGCACCTGGTTACCATATTTTTGAAAGAGATATATTTATTCATTTTTGACTGTGAGATTTATTTACTCATTTTTGATTGTGCTGGGTCTTCGTTGTGCAGGCTTTCTCTAGTTGCGGGGCGCAGGGGCTGCTCTTTGTTGTGGGGTGTGGGCTTCCCACTGCGGTGGCTTCTCTTGTTGGGAGCAGGAGCCCTAGGCTCATGGGCCCAGTGGCTGCTGTTTGCGGGATTTAGAACACGGCCCAGTAGTTGCGGTGCACGGGGTTAGTTGCTCCGTGGCATGTGGGACCTTCCCAGACCAGGGCCTGAACCCGTGTCCCCTGCACTGCGAGGTGAAATCTTACCACTGGACCACCAGGGAAGCCCCCTTGGTTACCACATTCAATGAAATCTTCCTTGGTTTCTTCTACCTGAGGGCGTAGTTGAGTTGTTCACTTCAAGGGGCTTAAAGGGTCTCTTGTCTGGGGCATCGGGGAATGGAGTTCAAATGCACTTAACTTATCTCCAGGGCTAACCACTTGTAGAGCCAAACAATTAAAAGCAACTTAATTCAATTTTCTTCGGTTTCTTGATATAACTCTGGTAAGGTCTGTGTCAAGTTCTCACTGAATTTCTCTACTTGCCTGGACGATTGAAGTCTCCAAGCTGAGTGTAAGGTCCTTTTATGCCAGGACATTCATTATCCCCTCTGTCACTTCAGACACAAATACTAGGTCATTATCACTTTGTAGAGATCCTGGAAGCCCAAACTTGGGGACTATTTCTTTCATTAATGTTTTGACCACTTCAGCTGCTGTTTCAGTTCTGTGTCCACAAACAACAAAAGATAACCTGAAATTTCCTGGTACGCTTGACATGACAGTAAAATTAATCTGCCAGTCTTCCCCAGGATATATTCATCTGGTCTGGTTGGGCCTTATCTGGGGACCTCTGGGGTGGTATAGTTTTGGAGTTGTTTATTGTGCAGATGGGACATGTCTCACTATTTGACTGATTTTACTTTTCATGCCAGGAATTACCATTTCCTCGGCTGACCACTTACATAGGGCTTCTCTCCTGTGTTCCTGGATGAGCCTTTCTGATGGCTTGATAAGCTGTAGTTTGAGGAAAGAACTATTGCCCATGTTCATTAACTAGCCACACATGGCCTCCTAGATCTCCACTGGAGCCCCATTTTTGGAATTTGTCTAATTCATCCTTTGTTTAGATTGGGGAGTCACTGGATTTGACCTTGTAGTATGAGAGCTGTTGCCAATTTAGCGATTCCAGGACTGCCCTGTAGACAGCTGTGTCAGCCTTGTCATTTCCCCTGATCACCTCTGCATCCCTCTGTGAGTGATCCCTACGATAAGTCACTGCTGCACTTTTGGGAAGCTGCACTGCTTCTAGGACTCGCAGTATGTTTCAGCTGTGTTTCATTGCTTAATTCTCTGCAGTAAGCATACCTCTTTCCTTCTAAATAGCCAAGTGTCAGTATAGGATGACATATGTGTACCTAGAGTCTATGTAAGATCTTTCCTGTCTTGAGCTCTAAAGCTCAAGTGAGGGCTCTCAGCTCGGTCTTTTGGGCAGAAGTCCCTGGGAGTAGGCTTCTTGTCTCTGTGACTTGCATCTGGAAGGTTACTGGGTATCCCACCAGCCTTTTCCCCTCACTCATAAAACTGTTTCTGTCTATGAACCATTCCTCTTTGGCATTTGGGAGAGGTTTACCTCCTAGGTCAGGTGACTGGAAGAGATCATGACTATTGGCTGGAAAATCCCATAGACAGAGGAGACTGGTGGGCTACAGTCCATGAGCTCACAGAGAGTCAGACACGACCTGGCAACTAAACAACAACGGTTTCTATACAATCATGCCTCAAGGAACCTATTTCTGTGGGTAGCAGGATGGCAGGATTTAGCATGTGACAGGTTTTTATGGTAGCCACTGTGTTGTCTAAAAGCATAGCCTGAACTATGAATTGACCTTCCAGGGGATAGACATTCCTTTCCCTTAGAACTTACTAAAACCTGAACTTGGCGGAGTCTACATAGTGATTAGCTGACCAAATGCTAACTTTTCAGCTTCCTTAACAGGGTGGTAGCAGCTCTTCTGCCCATAGCAAAGGAGGTCATCCCTTAGTGGTTTGATCTGATTTTTTAGAGAAATAAGCCAGAGTAAGAGGTACCAGTGAGAGATACTTGTCTGAAGAAATACTTGTTCTCATGGGTCCTGTAGTCTGTTGGAAAGTAGCAACAAATAGGTAAATGATTAACTAATTACAAAACATGACAGATTTGGCAGGGAGTGAAAACCCATCGGTAATCAAGAAAGACTATGGAGTGGACATTTAATCAGATTACCTGTTACTAAGGAATCAAGATGGTAAAGAAGCACATTCTAGAAAGAGACAGAAGTGCCCAGTTGAAGGAGCAGGATAAAGGGCAGTGTGTTTGGAGCAGTATGGATGATGGGAGAGTTGTAGGAAATGAACATGGAGAGAGAGGTAGATAACTCGGGGACTTGAAAGCCTTGGTAAAGAGTTTGGATTTTATTTGGAGTGGGAGAGGAAGCCCAGAAAGGGAATTAATTCAGAAGAGTGACATAACTTTATTGATGTTATAAAAAGACCTCATTATAGAAAGATCCCTTCAGCTCTGTGAGGAAGAGGGGAGGGATGGACTATGAGAGCACAATAATGAAAGGAAGGAGACCATGGATTGGGAATGGTGAGTGTGTGTGTGTGTGTGTGTGTGTGCGCACGTGAGTGTGTGTGTGTGTGCACGTGAGTGTGTGTGTGTCTGTCTACCATGCTGAAAGCTGAAGGTCAGGTGTTCATGGTGGAAATGGAAACAGCAGATAGATTCAAGAGCTATTTAGGAGGTACCATCAATAGGGCTGCATGAAGGATTTGAAGGGGAAGAGAGGAAGAGGAGGCCTCAGTGGGGAGTCTAGGCTTCTGGTAACTGGGATCCTGCTGTCATCTCAACCTGCTTTGTCATCCAAACCAGGACAGAATATTTATTTAGATCATTATTTTCACTCATCTCAGCTTGCTTTTGAGACTCAGACTTCTCTATCACCATGTGGCTTCTATAAATGCTACCAGCAGTGAGCACAGAAAAGTTCAAAGACACTAAATATAATTTCAAAGTGCCTTTCAATTCACTAAGGGGAAAAAGGGGGAAGTGCTTCCTAACCCTTTCACTGCCAGCATATTTATCCGAGCCAAGTAACACAAGCTTTCCCCCCACGTGAGTGTCACGGTGCGTCTTTGAAAAGCAGCTAAGCTGATCATGAAAATGAAATTGAGAGACTCAAGCTCCGTGGGAAACTGACTCGTTCTCCCAGCCTGCCACAGAAACAACCCTAAGATACCTCACTTCCCGGCCACATGGTACTGTTCCCCTTGGTTTATTTTCTCCGATGAAGGGACATTGAGTGATCACAGCTCTAGCTTGGTGCTATCATGACCGACCTTAATCAGTTATGGCCTCAGATCTGGGCCAAACAAAATGCCCGAAGAAAATATGAGTAAATGATTTTCTGGGCAAACATTTACAACTCTTCAGATTGTAGTTTGCCATTCCAGCCTGAGCGGAAGGTGGTTTGGACACCAGAATATTGACGTAAGGAGTAACAGATGGGCACTCTCTGAAGACACAGCATTGGAGGGAAATAAATGTGCTCTATTAACCAGAAATTGTGGTGTCTGGCAAGGAAATGCCCTGGGTTCAAATTTTCAGGCCTGTTTGGTTTCACTGCATAGCTGTTTGCTGATCTTCCTTGTGTAAAAATTTCCAGGCTCGTGTGAGAAACTTGTACAAGTCAATTTAAAGATGAGAATCAGGGACTTCCCTGGAAGTCCAGGGGTTAAGACTTCACCTTCCAATGCAGAGGGTGTGGGTTCCATCCCTGGTTGGAGAGCTAAGATCCCACATGCCTTACAGCCAAAAACTCAAAACAGAAAACAGAAACAACATCATAACAAAAGTCAATGCTGCTGCTGCTAAGTCACTTCAGTCGTGTCCAACTCTGTGCGACCCCATAGACGGCAGCCCACCAGGCTCTGCCATCCCTGGGATTCTCTAGGCAAGAACACTGGAGTGGTTGCCATTTCCTTCTCCAATGCATGAAAGTGAAAAGTGAAAGTGAAGTCGTTCAGTCATGCCTGACTCTTAGCGACCCCATGGACTGCAGCCCACCAGGCTCCTCCATCCATGGGATTTTCCAGGCAAGAGTACTGAAGTGGGGTGCCATTGCCTTATCCGAACAAATTCAATAAAGACTTTAAAAATGGTTCTCATAAATGATTCTCATAAAGATGAGAATCAAAGCACTTTAGTAATAAAAAAAATCTCTGATTCTTATCTCCAAAAAGCAAATTTTGCCTCAGCAGAACTGCTTCCCTTGCTCTTCACATCCAGCAATGTATAGTATACAACATGGAGCAAGAGGTTTTAAAATTACATCTGAACAAGTCTGTGCTGTGTATGCTAAGTCACCTCAGTCGTGTCCGACTGTCAGTCGTGAGACCCCATGGGCTATAGCCTACCAGGCTCCTCCATCCATGGGATTCTCCAGGCAGGAATACTGGAGTGGGTTGTCATGCCCTCCTCCGTGGGATCTTCCCCAATCAGGGATTGAACCCGCATCTCTTATGTCTCCTACACTGGCAGGTGGGTTCTTTACCACTAGTGCCACCTGGGAGACTTATAAATCAGTCTAAATGTGCACAGATAAATATGAATTTACAGTCAGTACCTTCTGCTCTATTTGTACCAGGCTAAGAGTTGTAAAGACTTAAATGTTTGGACTAAATATCCCCCACTCACGGCCACCCTGTGGGAGGACTCCAGTGGATACTATTCACATCGCATTCCTTTTGAAGCCTGCATCCTGGGCAGTGACAAGAGGTGCCATCCACATGCTCCTCCGAGCTGTGGAATGAAGCAAACCTCTGTGCTCCTTCATCCATGAGCCAATCTCATGAACCTATTAAATGCCTCTTTCCCACCTGTGACATGGCCTGTGGTACCTAGAGAATGGTTTCTGGGCATCTTGGGCTTACCAGGCTGCAGAATTTCCCCTTTTCCCTTATGGTACATACCACTTATAACTGGGCTTTTGCTTTGGTTTCTTAAAGTGTTTTGTCCTGCTGGTACTAGAACCCTGCCCAAAACCCACCCAGCACTTTCATTCTCTTTTCTAGGGGACTGGAATCTATTATTTGTAAACATCCTTGAGGTTCTACCCCAACATTTGGCTCTGGTCTTGTCCCATTAAGCTAAGTTTGCTTTAGTCTACTCTAGACATTCTTTCTAGCAAAACTCATCTGCCATATCCAACCCAGATCAAGTCCCCTAAGACATTGTGACTTGGCCTGCTGTGGAATCAAGACCAGCCTTGATCCTGCCATCTTGGACTTATTCCCTTCTTCTTGCAAGATCACTTTTAAGGGCAACACAAGAGATGACATTATCCCATTATAGATCCTTATTTGTGGACCTTTCACAGTGTGGGCCGGGTTATAAATTACTTCAAGAGCCTCTGACAGCAAAGTTTTAAATTTAGTCCATGAAATATGTCAATAAATACCATATTCTTTCTACTTTTTTTATATATATGAAAAGCTCAAAATATTTGGAATATCAATTCCCAAGCATCAGATCCTCTTATCCTGAGTCAGGGAAGGACACACTGTAATTCTCTCCTACCCATCCAAACCCCCTTATCTTTTCACCCCACAGAACCCTTAGAAGTTTGGGCAAAAGGAGGAAGTTAGATCTAAGAGCTGAAAGCCACAGAGTAGCTGTAATGGTTGTTTTCCTTTGTTATGAGTAAGATTCGATCGGTCCTTATCTTCCCAAAGGGACTCATAAAACTCTGGATGTAATGAGTTTTATTCTGAGAAATAAACCAAAAATTGATGTTTGGATTTTTTTTTTTTTTTTTAGTGCTATACTCCAGTGAGTCAAAGAAAATAACAAGTTGAATATTTATAAATACTATAATGTGACTTAGTTATGCTATTATAATTTGGACACAGATTTAAGACACATGAAATCCCTGTGCTCCCTGGTGGCCGTCCAGGGGTGACATCACTTATTATGAGGTTGAGAGGGAGTATCTCAAAGAATGTAATGGAAAAATCCCAAATGCACATGTAATTGGTTATGAATTCCAGAAAGTTCTCTGTGTTTATACCAGGAACACTGACTGCATCTTTTAGGAATCAGGAGTCTATTGCTGTTACCACAAAACTGTCTGTGTAAGATCCTAGTCCTCCCACTTATGGACCCATATTTTGTTGGTTAGGGACCCAGACGGAAGCACAGGGAGCTTCAGGCACTGCCTTTTTGAGAAGAGTGGGAGGTGGGGCATCCAGGGACAAAGGGTAAACCCCACTCCTTGTCTCTGACAACCTCTCCCCACGTTCAGAGTGAGAGGATTGGGATAAATGACCAAAGACTCTTTTCCTGGTTCTGTGCAGTAGCCACCTATGTACTGGCTTAGTGAAAAGCACCCTGCTTTGACACAGGACTCACTGGCCACCATCAGCTTAAAGTGCCTTAATCCCCCTGTTTCCTCACATGCAAATGTGGGGATAAAAATACCTACCTCACAAGAATCATTGTGAGAACTGAAGATGATAAATAACTATTATTTTCATGTTTCCTATGGAGTCGAAATTTATAGCCAATAATAGCTATTATAAGCGTATTATAAGCGTGTGTCACCATTATTATTTTCTGATCATCTTCCGCTTCTATCACTTCCTCCTAAGAATTCCTTGCAGTGACAGCTAAGTCCTGAAAAACGTTCTCTTTCTTGCTTTCTCTAGGAGTGACCTAGGTACTGAGGCAGAGATAGTGCCCAGTCTCTCTCCCGAGGTTGCTGAGACTTCCTCAGCCTTATGCACACCGTATAAGTCACCTTATTCAGAACCTGAACACGCAGAAGTTGTCTTTGTGGGGCCCCCTCTTCTGTGCTCAGAGAGCCCCAGAGACAGTCTGTACTCCCACTTTACTAGTTGAAATCTAGCCGTTCGAATGATGCAAACATCTGTTCATGCGAGGTTTTGTCACTGTTGTCTGAATAAAGGAACTTCTTTGCTTGTGTATCAAAAATGGTCAGACACTTATTTCTAATGTTGAATGCCTTTCTCACCATAAGCATAGAATTACCCATGCTTTAATGGGTAGCTTTAAAAAGTATGTACTACTGAAGTCTGTAGAAATGTAACTTTTTCATATCTTCATGATTGAATTCAGCTGACTCAGGACCTCACCCTATCCCCACTCACCATTTCTTAAAACAACAAAGCCAAAAGCTGGTTCTTTGAAAGGATAAATAAAATTAACAAACCATTAGCCAGACTCATCAAGAAACAAAGGGAGAAAAATCAAATCAATAAAATTAGAAATGAAAAAGGAGAGATCACAACAGACAACACAGAAATACAAAGGATCATAAGAGACTACTATCAGCAATTATATGCCAATAAAATGGACAACATGGAAGAAATGGAAAAATTCTTAGAAAAGTACAACTTTCCAAAACTGAACCAGGAAGAAATAGAAAATCTTAACAGACCCATCACAAGCACGGAAATTGAAACTGTAATCAGAAATCTTCCAGCAAACAAAAGCCCAGGTCCAGACGGCTTCACAGCTGAATTCTACCAAAAATTTAGAGAAGAGCTAACACCTATCCTACTCAAACTCTTCCAGAAAATTGCAGAGGAAGGTAAACTTCCAAACTCATTCTATGAATCCATCACCCTAATACCAAAACCTGACAAAGATGGTGGGGAAAAATAATTTTGACCTTGCAGATTAAGCATAATTTAGGCACATTCAGTTTAAAAATTAGTCTCTCAGTTAATTAGGTTCAGTTCAGGATTTACAGTCAGTCACGCAATTCGAAGTTTATAGCCTTTCCATCCTCCCCATGGTCCTGGGGGTCCCTGGGGTGTCAGGGGAGCGTACATACCATCACTTGTGTTGGGGCAGTATATGTGGTCTACCATTTGGCCTCAGCTCTTTGCCAACCTCCACCGGCTCCTTAGAGACCAGTCTTTGTAGCACTTCATCTGCTGCTGAGGTACCAGGTCACATTTGGTTGGGGGTCCTGGACAAGAAATGATGCTGATGCTGCTGTTTCAGCCAGAGCCTCTGGCAACCAGATCCATCTTCTGCATCCTCTTCCCCCTCCTGGAGCCTCTGCGTCGTCAGGTCTTCTCTCTGCCTAAACACACCGTCCTACCCATCCATCCTGAGACAATGCCAACTGAGAAGTCTCCTTCCACAGTTCCAGACAGGAAATGGGACGGAAACCTCTTCTGCTTTCAGGCCACTCCCAAGCCACCTGGGATTTTCAGTCTTCCTTACAATCAGGGGATGGGGGACATTACTGGTGGTGATTCTGTTAGCTCTTCCTTCATCCTCCTTGCTACAAGAAACCGAGTTATATTCAGGGTATCAAAGTGATCAGTACAATATTTACCTTTTCAGACTTCCTTTCGCTAGGGATGGCAGTAAGATATAAGTGAAAATTACTGGGTAAGTTTTTCAGAAGTTACTGTTTCCAAGAGAAAGAAGAGAAAAAGCCTCTAGCCTTTGTCTCACCCCTTCCTTGCTGATTAGAATGCGCAAGTAATGCCAGGAAGTAGAGCAGCCATCTTGCAACCAGCAAGACACATACCGGCGGCAGTGAGAAGCTCGGAGGAGGCCTCGGTGATTGAGGACCCTTGATGATTGAGTACAGATTGAACTACTCATCTATTCACTTATCTTTAACCATTTTTCCCTCTAACAACCACTTGTTAGAGGGGAAAAAAGAAAGCCCTGTTTACTTACACCTTTGTGATCAGATTACTTGAAGGTAAAAACAAAAGAAATTGACTGACTTGAGCAGCATATTTACCTTAGTCTTGCTGACCGTAAATATACCTCCACCTGCACCCCCCAGATTAGCAAGGGTTTTTTTATTGCCACGCTGCATGTCAGGAAACCGCTATTACATCATGGTGGGGAAATAAAACTTCCCTGGATTCCTTAGTGCTATCATAAAAAGCCTGAGTCTCCCGAGACATAGAAATGTAAATGATACAAAGATAGAGAATATTGGCTTTCATTTCCCCTGGACACATTTTCACATACCATAAGGATTAGATCTGGAGCCATTTGTTTCCCTAATGATACAGCTAATTGCTCTGATCTGAAAGGATAATAAAACTTTCTTATCTCTCCCCAAACCAAACATCCGGAGATAAGCACCCAGGTTGGCTCCTAGGAATATATCTATAAAAAGATGTGAAGCCAGAGACCTCTGTAGGTGGAACACTCTGGGCTGGCTGACTCCTGGAGAGATTTGATTTACAATCCAGATGGTTAGGGTAAAAACCTAGCATCTTTCCATCTTCATCGGAAAGCAACAAAAGGTTTTTTCCTCTCTTTCTTCTCTTATTTTGGGAGGTGAGTGGAGGCAGCTTCTCTCCTGAGCATAAACAGAAAGTCCATTATTCCTCAACCCCCACCCGCCAACACAACTGAAAAGATTCCATGGCTCTCATCAAGAAGCCTGGGTTCTAGATGTGAGGGACTCGTGCTGCAAAGGTATGCTGGTTGTTGATCTGGTCGTGTCAGTAAGGAGCTCTCCTCTGGCCCACATGCTTCCTGCCTCTGCAGTGTTCACATATAGAAAGTAACTGTGCAAGTGGCGTAACACTTCACAGATCTTGAGAAAACAATTGTGTCTTTATCCTTCCTATTCATGGTCCCTTTTACAACTTTGATTTCTGATTCCCTATGAGTTCGGGCTCATTTAAAACTACAAGTCCTTACTGGCGGTAAACAACCTGAGACTCGCACACCGTTGTGTGTAATGGGCTTGATGAACTTAATGAGGAAGGCCAAATGGGAACATATAAACTTTCGTCTTTGCTGTGTTCTTCCATCACTCTGAAGAGGGCCTTTGGAGAAGTAATCTTATAGGAATAAAATACGGGTAATAAAATGCTTCAAAATATTAGCCTGGTATACTTTTTTAACTAGCTAATATGACGTTTTCATATTACAGATGCTGTGATCTTTCATGATATAAATGTAACTCATTGTCAGACTCCTCCAGAAGCACAGTAGCAGTGCCTCTGCTGACCTTCCTGTTCATTTTTCACTGGCTGTTTCCCTCTGTCTCTCTTCTCACTGTTTTTTCTGCACGGACATGAGAGTTTGCATCTTGGGGAGGTGTAATGTGTGTCCATCAACCTCTTTTCTTCCCTTCAGATTTGGTGGATTGAGTGGCCCAAAATTCCTTGATCTTTTTCCATTGATGGGGCATGTTCATTTTCCTTCCCTCTCAATTTTTCCACTGCTGTGACGGTGACCAAGAGAATACGGCAGAAACGACGCTGCCCTGGCTTCTGGGCCGCTTCTGCTTCCTCTTCATGGGAAGCACTCCTGAGCCACCACGTAAGCAGCTCGGTTACTCTGCAGAAAAGGTGATGTGGAGAGCACAAGGGGCCCAGGCGAGCTGAGGCTTCCCACCTCTTTTTCAAGGCATTGAGCCCGTTGAGATGGGTCATCTTGAACCTTGCAGGCCAGCCCATCCTCCAGTCAAATACCTGAGCGACTCCAGTGGATACCATGTGGAGCAGAAGAATTGCATACCTGAACCCTCTATTAATTCCTGACCCCCAAATTGTGAAATATAGTTAATGTGGCTGCTGTTTTTAGCTGCTGCCACGAGGGGAATTTATTACACAGCGATGACAACTGGAGCACCCTAGTTCATTGCTGTTCCTCCTCTTTGTCGTCTCTCTTTGTCACTAGCATCTATTTTTTTTCCTTTCTTCTTCCCAGGACAGCTCATAGCTTCCCCAACTTTGGCTTTACCCAAATGTTATTTATTATAACAGTGGTTCAGAGAACAATATAGAAAGTTAATTGCTAGACAAATTGCTTAATAGACTAGAATGTGGATTGTAATCATTATGTTTGGATATCTTCAGGATTTCGGTCTGTCTTCTACATGGTGAGACAATGTATTCACTGGAAATAGAGTTTTTAAAAGCTCTAATCAACATTATAATTACTTATGCTCATGGAAGTATTGGTATTACTAAGCCCTATGGGGCGTCAAGGTTTGACTTTCTTTTCCATTCAGATCTGTCAGAATTCATAAAGCATAACCTGAGTTAATGCAAAGAAATATATCTAACCTGCAATGATGTAATTAGTGTCCAAAAACTTAGAGGAAAAAAATAACATTTAAAAAATATTCAAAGCAGAATCAAGTTTGGAATTCTGTGTTTCTCAGGGGCATTTAGAAAGATGAGAAAAGAAAAGGTGAAAAGGTTGCAATCATTTGCACAGTCATGCTGTTTTGATTTTTCTTCTAAAATTTTAGACCCTTTCTTCTTTCAAAGTTCTTTTTTTTCACTGGAGCCTATCCACATTGCCTTGTAGACAAAACAAGTCCAAAGCCCCTCCACCAGTGGGTGTTGAACCTATCAAACCCAAGTCCCCCTTCCTCTCCTAAAATGAGCTCATAGATAATGTGATCTATTTCCACAAATATTTTTAACAAAATATTTCATGTCCTAATTCTAATGAAAAAGAGAAATAGATTCCTTTTTTCATACGTAAGAATCTGGGCTCAATATTGTAAGAATAGTGAATAATCCAGTACATGGGCACACACATATAGAACCACTATGGTGGTGACAGCCACAGATAATTTGTGTGACACATTGGTGACTTAAATACCACGCGTACTGGTGCCACAAGTGACACGGTTTTCTGGAATGACTGTTGGTAATATACAAAATGAAACGGTATTAATAGAATCATCCTTTAATTTACATAGTTGTTGCCTTCTGATTTTTAAGACTCTATTACATGCTAAATTCATTATAGATTAAAACGACTCCTGCTTTGTTTTCATGAGTGTCCAGTGGGATATTCAGAAGTCACATGGCTTTGGGACAATTCTCTGTCCTGTAAGAGTGGTCAACATGTGTACAATATCTTGTATCCCTCCTCCCTTCATCACCGTGGTGACAAAATTCCTGCCGCAAATTACAAAAAAAAAACCAAACCTCTCTAGAGTAGGCTTATCTGATTAAATCCAGGATGCTTTGTTATATTTGAACTTCAGAGAAACAGCAAAATATTTCTCAATATAAATTTGTTCTATACAATATTTGGGACATACTTCCAATGAAAGAAATTTATGTATTTGAAATCCATATTTTACTAGGCATCCTGTATTTTTACTTGCTAACCCTGGCCACCACGCCCTAGAAGGAGGTCCTGATCTCTTGAGAACCACTGCTCAGCAGGCTACCCTCAAGACCTCAAACCAAACATCCAGCATCTGGAATCATGACCCCAGGGCACACAGCAGCATCTCGCGAGGAGGAGAGACAGGCAGCAGGGGCAAGCACATGGTTGCTTCCCCTCTGCATCGCCCGCTCAGCATGCAGGAGTTCTCTCGTATCAGAAACTGTTTTGGGGGTCAGTCCAAACTCACCTACGGCATTGGGTTTACTTGTCATTCTGCTTGTTCTGTGTTAACTTTATTTTTATTTTTAAAAATAATCATTCACTATTCTTTTAGAAGAAACTAGTTATTTTATTTTGCTTATTTATTTTTCTTTTTTTGGATCATGTGAGATCTTACTTCCCCCACCAGGGATCGAACCCATGACCCTGCAGTGGAAGTCTGGAGTCTTAACCACTGGAACACCAGGGAAATCCCTCTCCTTGCTCATTTTAATTTAAAGGAAGTCACAAAGGGATCCAACACCCATTTTTTCTAAGAAACCATTTGAAACACTTGCCATATTAGTAGAAGGGACAGTTGATCTTTCCTAATTTTTATGTTGGCATATCTTCTTTCTGGAGATAATGAAGACAAATAGAGAAATAACATAGCTCTGTACTGCATCTTAGGCTGCACGTATTTCTTCTGGATACCAAAGACAGACATAGGTGATATGAAGAGAGAGGGAACACAGGGAAGAGAGAAATGAAGGTATATGTGCCTGACTCGCCAACACGACTGAAACTTCCTTGAGGAGAAGGGTCATTGTTCTTTCTCATTCATCTCCCCAGAAGTGCCTAGCAGAGTACCTTGTAACAGCAAAAGCTCAGTTTCTCCCTGATGTGATAGAAAGAAGCAAAGGCACCACAGTAAAGCAGGCTTTATATTAAATAACATCATGACAAATCGTGAGCCCCAAATCAGTAAGCTATTTTTAAAAGATCTAGAAATATGTCGGAGCAAATTTCCTCAACTTTATAAATGAAAAAAAAAAAAAAAAGTCAAAGAGGTCTTATCTTCTGTGAATAATACGTTGGAGCTGAAAGTTAGGCCTCCTGAAAATAGCTTCACTTTCCAAAAAGTGTCCTTAAAAGTAATTGTCTTGGGAGATGTTCTAGGAAAAATAAAAGTTTCTTTAATAAAAGAGCTGGAAGAGGGAGTTCCCTGGTGAACTTGTGGTTCAGTCACTGGTTGGGGAACTGAGATTCCACAACCCGCTTGATGCGGCCAAAATAAATAAACAAAATTTAAAAAGAAGGTAAGAAGAGTTTTGTATTATCCTCTTTAGCCCAGTTCACAATGTACATTATCCTATTACAATTTTTGAAAAGTCCTACAGTAAGTACATTTATTTCACTCTGATTAACTCGTAAGTTCCCATATTTGATCATGGATCCCTGCCAATATCACGCCTAGGAGCTTTAAGAAATAAAGCTGTATACTTTGTTGTCCCAGAAGAATTAGAAATATATAAAACTGACATTAGCCTTGAAAGCAGTGGGCAAAGGCTCAGTGGGAACTGAACTCTATCCTAGAGGTTCCCAAGTATTGATCAAAATCACAAAAGGAACTTGTGAGCATGCAGCCTTTTTGATTTTATATCCTCAAATATGATTCTCCAGATCTGTATGCGGCTCAGGAATGTGTATTCGTAAAGTTCTGTAAGGCTGTGAACTACTGCTCATCTAGAGCTGTTCAGTAGCTCAGTCGTGTCCAACTTTTTGCGACCCCATGGACTGCAACACTCCAGGCTTCCATGTCCTTCAGTATCTCCTGAAGCTTGCTCAAACTCATGTCCATTAAATCAGTGATGCCATTCAACCATCTCATCCTCTGGTGCCCCCTTCTGCCCTCATTCTTTGCCAGCATAAAGGTCTTTTCAATGAGTCAGCTCTTCACATCAGGTAGCAAGGGTATTGGAGCTTCAGCTTCAGCATCAGTCTTTCCAGTGATTATTCAGAGTTTATTGCGTTTAGGATTGACTGGTTTGATCTCCTTGTTATTCAAGGGACTATCAAGAGTCTTCTCTAGCAGTTTGAAAGCATCAATTCTTCATTGCTTAGCCTTCTGTATGGTCCAACTCTCACATCTATACCAGGACTACTGGAAAAACCATAGCTTTGACTATACAGACCTTTGTCAGCAAAGTCATGTCTCTGCTTTTTAATACACTGTCTAGGTTTGTCATAGCTTTCCTTCCAAGGAGCAAGCATCTTTTAATTTCATGGCTGCAGTCACCATCTGCAGTGATTGGAACCCAAGAAAATAAAGTCTGTTACTGTTTCCATTGCTTCCCCATCTATTTGCCATGAAGTGATGGGACCAGATGCCATAATCTTGGTGTTTTGAATGTTGAGTTTTAAGCCAGCTTTTTCACTCTTCTCTTTAACTTTCATGAAGAGGCATTTTAGTTTTTCTTCTCTTTCTGCCATTAGGGTGGTGTCATCTGCATATCTGAGGTTATTGATATCTCTCCCAGCAATCTTGATTCCAGCTTGAGTTTCATCCAGCCCAGAATTTCATATGAGTACTCTGCATGTAAGTTAAATAAACAGGGGGTGACAATATACAGCCTTGATGTACTACTTTCTCAATTTGAAATCAGTCCATTGCTTCATGTCCAGTTCTGACTGTTGCTTCCTGACCTGCATACAGGTTTCTCAAGAGGCAGGTCAGGTGGTCTGGTATTCCCATCTCTTGAAGAATTTTCCACAGTTTGTTATGATCCACAGAGTCAAAGACTTTAGCATAGTCAATGAAGCAGAAGTAGATTTTTTTTTGGAATTCCTTTGCTTTTTCTATGATCCAATGGATGTTGGCAATTTGGTCTCTGGATCCTCTGCCTTTCTAGAACTTACTTTGAAAAAGGTTGCAAGTTACCTGATGTTCTGTCAGCACATATTAAAGCAATGTAAAATGTGTCCCATCTTGGACTTATGTTTCCTAAGATCCCAGTCTTTGAGGAACTTGACTTGGAGATATTTGCACATGTGTAACAGGGGAAAATGCAAGCTTATCTAAAATCAATTGCAGGTTGTTAGGTTGTGAAGGCAGACATCTATATGTTTACAAAGAGAGGATCTTCATGGAGTCTTTAGGATTTAGGTGGAAAGCTGAGTTTTGGGCCTATAGAGAAACAATATATTCTGAATTATGTGATATTATGGGTTGAATAGTGCCCCCCCATTCAAATTAATAATTTGAATTCCTAACCCCCAGGACCTTGGAATGTGACCTGATTTGGAATAGGGTTGGTTGCTGCAGATATTAGTATAATTAGCTAAGATGTGGTCATTCAATCAAATACAACTGGTGTCATTAAAAAAAAAGGAAACTTGGATACAGACATGTACCCAAAGCCAGGGCCATATGAAGATGAAGGGAGGGGTCGGGGTGTTTCTTCTACATGCCAAGAAATGTTAAAGATTGCCAGCATATGAAGCTAGGCAAGAGGACTGGAATGGAGTCTTCCTCACAACCCTCAGGAGAAAACAATCCAATCAACTCGCTCCCAGCCTTCCAGCCTCCAGAACGGTGAGACAAAGCATTTCTGCTGTTTGGGCCACCTACTTTGTGGTACTTTATTATTACAGCCCTGGGGCTTCCCAGGTGGTAGAGTGGTAAAGAATACACCTGCCAATACAGGAGACATGGATTCGATCCCTGGGTTGGGAAGATCCTGCTAAAGAGCAAAGGGGAACCCACTCCAGTATTCCTACCTGGGAAATCCAAGGATAGAGGAGTCTGGCGGGCTACAATCCTTGGGATTGCAAAGAGACGGACAAAACTGAGCAACTGAACACGCATTATTAGAGCCCTAGCACATTAACGCACAGAGAGAGAAGTTACCATAAGCCACAAGGTTACCTTCCTGTTCCTGCGTCCCCACAACCTCCAGAGCCCCCCACCCTCTGACGCCTTCAACCCTACCACTTCCATGGCACTTCAGCAGCAACCGTCAGTGGATAAGAAGTTAGGAAAGTTGTTGGTAATGATAGCAAACTGCCCCCCCCTCTTTCCTCTTCCTCTACAATCCTCCAGTACTATTAATAAACGCAAACATGGCCTTTCAAACCCATCATTATTATTAGGCATCACTATTACTAATAATAGTAATGAAGAAGCTGTCTGATTATACACAGCTAAGAAGCTTAGAGTTTCCTTCTTATTACTTTTTTTCCCTAAACACACTTAGAAGTTGAGGTCAGGGTAGGAGAGAAGCACAGACTTTCAATGACACAGTTATCAAGTCACTTAGCATAACAACCTGATTCTGAAACCAGTTCCCTTGACTTCCAGTTTACACACAAGACAAGTCTAACGGTTTGTAGAAGATGCTCTTGGATCTGGCCCATAAAAACTTTTATCACTCACCATGCTGGTCGACTTAGATATTACAAGCACTCAGAACTCTTTACCTGAGACCTTTCTTTCAGCCCAATGAAGTACAGGCTAGCTGTTCCCCTGGGAACAGTTCTGAGCCAAAGACAGACAGGCGTTCAAGGGAAAACATCCTACTTGACCTATCCTGCAGATGAGACACCTTCTTTGGAGTACTGCCAGAGGCTTTGAGCCCCAGTTGCCCACAGCAGCAACTCTTATCACACATTCATTTTTAGCTTTCTTTCCTTATTCTTTCACATCGTTATCCACTATGATCTAAATAAATTAATTTATTAATTCTAAAATAAGTTACTTCTACTCAATTTCTTATCTCGGGGTTTGCTTCTAGGGAAGCCTAAGCTAAGACAATTGTACAGTGGTATAATTTATTTCCTGGAGCAGGGCATGGCAACCCACTCCAGTATTCTTGCCTGGAGAATCCCATGGATAGAGGAGTCTGGTGGGCTACAGTCCATGGGGTCATAAAGAGTTGGACATGACTAAAGTGACTGAGCACCTAATTTATTTAGTTACTTTTTAATCTGTTATTTTGTGCATTGATCTGTCTGTAACTGGTGAATTCCTCTACAGAGCCTAAAGTACTTTTATTTCATAGACAAACATGGCTGCCATTGGGGGTGTTGGCAAGTATCCTGTTTCTTCTCTTCCCAGGCATATGTAGAATTGCATCTCCCCTTTCCAAGATATTAGTTTCATTAATTTCCCAAGTGGCACAGTGGTAAAGAATCTGCTTGTCAATGCAGGAGACATGGGTTCAATCCTTGGGTTGGGAAGATGCCCTGGAGAAGGAAATGGCAACCCACTCCAGTATTCTTGCCTGGAGAATCCCCATGAACAAAAGAACCTGGCGGGTACAGTCCATGGGATTGCAAAGAGTCAGACATGACTGACCACCAGCACACACATCTCCCAAGATAGTTATGATCATGTGACTTGGTGTGATCAGTGAAATATAAATGAAGTGATGTGTCTTTAAGGTTCAGTGCATGGCCCCTCATGTTTGCTTTTCTCTGTCTTGGGGAGTGCTGGACAGAGCCTAAGATGATCCCCAAAGACCTCTACATCTTGGAATTCATATCCTTGTGCAGTCCTTTTGAGTATAAACTGGTCTGATGACTCAATACTAACCAGTATTGAATAATGCAAAGGTGAATGGGATGTCATTTCCATTATTATATAAGATTGTAAGTTCTGTCTTGCAGGCCTATTCTTGCCCTTGTGGGCTTTACTGAAGCAAGGTGCCATATTTTGAGTTGCTGTGGCGAGGCCCACATGGTAAGAAACATAGGTCCCCATCCCACAACCTGCAAGGTACTGATTCTTGCCAACAACTACATGAACTTAGAAGAGAATCCTTCCCCAGTCAAACATTCAGATGAGACTCCTAGCCCTGAAATCTTGACTGAAGCCCTGTGAGAGACCACAAATCCAAGGAGCCAGCTAAGTGGTACCTAGATTTCTGGCCTACAGAATCTGTAAGATAATAGTGAGTGTTATTTTCAGCTGCTAATTTGTGATAATTTGGTATACAGAAACAGAGGAGTGGTTGGCAATTGCGGCAGCACAGAGGTATAATCTGCTCTCAGCTAGGTCTTAGCTGACCTAATGAACAAGTAGTATGATTGAAAAATAAAGCGGTGATATTTAAAGCCACTATGATTCTGGAATTGTTACTCCAGCGTAGTTTAGCCTATTTCAGCTGAATCATAATGCAGTCTTTTCCTCTCCCCACCTGGCTACCAGATTTTTTAAATAAAGAAAAAAAAATTCCAGCTATATTAGTTACCTCAAGTTATGTAGAAAACAGAATTTTACATGGAATCAAAAGTAGTTAAAAAATTGTCCTGCTAAATCAATATCAAGCTATAATTATCTCTGTCTTTCCCCGCTACTGGTTTTAAAATGTGACCGTATCAAAGTTAAGACAGATTCAGATCTCATATTTAACATGCAAATATCCTGATACAAAGTGCTAATATCCTGCCAACTTTCAGAATGAAAAGTGAAAGTCGCCCAGTCGTGTCCGACGCTTTGACTCCAGAACAGTTGCCTCAAAAATGAAAACAGCTATTTCTATTCCTGTTGAAAATAACAACAACCCAGCATCTAGCTCTAGTTTGATGATTCGCCTTTCTGACATTTCGGGTTTAGCAGGAGGTTAATTAGACACAATTGCAGCACTGCTGAGCTGCCCTAGGGCACAACACAAAGGGCCAATTTGGAGGCAACTGTATCTTAGAAACCCTGGGAGATACCAGCTTGAAATTTGCAGCAGGTTTAAAACAGAATCTTCTTTACAAATTTAGTGGCTTTATTGGAACCTTAGGTCTGTGGCATAAACCTTAATTGGGCTAAAGTTTCCATTGCAGTGATCTGCTCAAGGACATAATGAAAAGTCAACGTTCTGATGTGTTTATCTACTCCCTGGCTCCAAGGCACAATTGGAAATGCTAATATCCAGATGCCCTTCTCCATAAAGAAACCGGGGCTTTTTATTTGAATTATAGAGTGCAGGTTTTTCTATAGCCCAAACTAACTCGGTTAGAAAGTGAGTATAGAAGAGACAGCCAGCTACTTAGCCCTCTGTATAACAAGAGGAAGAGGTGATCGACCCCAGGATCGTGGGCATTTCCTGGGCAGGCAGGCATGCCTCAGGCTCTACCCTCCAGTTCCTGGTTCCCTCAGAGCCCAGCTCAGGAGGCCTTTGTTCTTCCCCCCGCCAAAGCTTCCTTCCTTCAAGACTCTGCTCAAGTCAGATCACTTCTCCCCCTAAAAACTCAGGTCATTGGAGGAAAGAGGTCTGGATTTTAGTCCTTGACCCCCTAGTTTACATGGATTTTATCAAATTATTTTCCCTCTCTAAACTTCAGTTTCCTCAAATGGGAACAGTCACTCAGCGGTGGTAAAGAAAATTGGTGGAACAGTAAGTGGAAAGTCCTTGGCCCAGGGCTGGGTACTTGGTTAAGAATTTTGCCTACTTTATTATACAGCTCATTCTGCTTAGCAGCTAGTTACAGTTGGCCTTGAAATACCTGAAAAAGAGTTAAACCAGTCACATTCCTCAGCTAGATTCTAGGTTTTATAAAAACAGTGACGAGTTGTCATTATTCTTTACAGTCAATGCAACATCTAACACACGGAAACAGTCGGCTATGTGGTGAAAACGGGGAATGCATTCACCTTGCAGGGACCCGTCACAGTGTCTTGCCCTCAAGTGACTTAAAGCATTGAATGAACGCGGGGACACACAACAGAGGGGTCACAGTAGTGCAGATTTTGGTGACTTTGCAGGAATATGATAATCTCACTAATCTGAATTATAAATATGACCACTTAAAATGAATAACTTGTGTTTTCAAGATTTCTGGGCAAGAAACATTGTTTGCTGAGCTTTATAAAGAGTCATTTGATTTGTCTCTATAGGAATGTTTTCAGGCATATTCTTGTATTAATTAAGTCTATTTTTCAGAGATTTTCAGCAGTACATGCCCCCATGTAGTCAGGCATGAAAGGCAAGATCCTCTATACATATTCATCCATTTGGAGAGGAGATTTGAGCTTCTCCAGGGAGGGTAAATTTGTGGCACCAAGGTCTCAGATGCTTGAGGCTGTTTTATCTTGCAAGGAGAAATGCTCACGTTGGCCTCTTTTGCGGAATATTCAAAGGACTACACAAGGCTTTGAGACTTCTAAGACCCAGAGACATTGCCCTGAATCTAGAATAAATTCTTTAGTATGTAGTTAAGCAAGACTAGTGAATAAAACAAGTATTCTCATTTATCTCATTGTTGCATTAAAAACCTTTGGAAATAGAATTCTAATTATACACAGAAACCTAAAGACAGCTTCACTGCCAGGAATTTTTGTCAGCCTGCAGCTGCCCTGAGTGTCTGCTTAGCCAGCCTTATCTCTTGAGGATAAAGGGGTGAATGGCAGAAAGCAGGCCTGTTACGTGGCAGTCTAAAGAGGTGATAGATTTTACCTAAAGGCACAAATTGGATAGGCATGTTATTCCTCCGCTGTTCTGCCCTCTGTGAATGGTATATTTGCCCTAAAGTTTCACTGAAACTTTCAATTTTGGTTTCAAAATGTATTTTAGTACCAGTTACTTAGCAGCAAAAGTGTTTCCAAGAGAAATACAACTTGTGGTTCCATATTTTAGCTCCATCTCTCTGTTCCCATTTCTCAGTTTCACTCTTGCTTTTTCCAAAGGATCTGTAGGCATGTCACCCCCTGTCTGACACTCCAGTCTCTGGTGAGGTGGCGTGTAGCGTGCACACGCACACCGCTCGGCATGGAAACACTCCTCAGGGTGTATTTTTGCGACTGTCATTGTGTCTTCACGGGGTGTTGCGTTGTACCTATTATGCTGTATGTTGTCATTTCGGATTTTTAAATATGCTAATCTTGACTTGAGAAGTTTATCAGTGAATACATTAGGTGGTCATATTATATATCATTAGGTCAATTATATTTCATTAGTCATTATCAAAAATGGTAACGGCTATGCTGGATCTTACAGCAGTTAAGATTTTCTACATTGTTCCATTAGTTAGGACACAGGCTAAGCCGAGGTGACAAAGAGACCCCGAATAATGTAACTTAAATTAGAAGTTTCCTTTCTTTTCATGTAACAGCTCAGAAGTAAGCAATCTGTTACCACATTCTCAGCCAAAGAGCAGGGTACCGTGTTGGCCCAAGCATCCTTGCTAGGCAACTTCCATCTCCATCCAAGGCAGCACCTCTTGCTGTTGCCATTTCCCCATGGATGATGGGAGGAGGCAAAGAGAGAGACCAAGGAGAGGGACTTGCCTTTATGGACATGACCAGAGGCTCCCATATTCCTTATGCTCTGCTCCCAGTGACCTGCATCCCAGCTGGCCTCATAGAGCCACAACACAAGCTGAGAAGAGCAGTCTCCAGCCAGTCAGTGATGTGTCAAGCTAAAACGGTGGACATTTTTTTTTTTAAGTAAAAGGAACAAAGGAGAATGAATCTGAGGGATAATTAGCACTGTCTTTTAAATTCTGAAGGATAATTAGCACATGAACCAAAATGGAGCCCGCAAAGAAACAGACCCACCTGCATGGCCAGGAGAGGCCACTCATCTTTGTTACACAATTTCTCTCTGATATTTGTATCCAGTAATGTTTGATGATCAGTTAAGGCACATGTTTCTGGTCTCTGCCTAACCTTTATGACATCTATGGAATCATTGGACCCACCCAATAAAATATCAGTTCTAGGAAGGATAGGAATAAGAGGCCTACTTTTGACTCAAACCTTACACTCCACTGTTCTTCAAGAGTCGCTAGACTTCCTGCACGATTTGGCAGTTGTCAGCCCAGTGATGGACCTTGTGAGCCCCAAGGTGTGGGGACAAATGCTCCAAGTCCTACTTTGTGGAGAACCAACACGAGGAGAACAAAAAGAGGATGCCCAGCAGATGCTGCAGGGGGCACTGGCCCGGAATGTCAGCAATAATAGTAACACAATACTGGATCTTGAACATGCACATGTTTGTCAGACACACACAATATTCAGTTTAGAATCTTTTGGTTTTGCTAACTGATAAAACTGATAAAAGAAGTTATCCTATCTAGGGCTAAACCCATGTTCTACTTTCATGAAGCATAAATAACATCAGCCAACTGATCAGTGTATAAAAATCCCTTTCTTCTTGTTAAAAGAAATTTTGCATAGTTTAAATGTAAAGCTCAAAGCCTCAGTTTATCTAGTTCAGAGTTCTTTTTTTTTTTTTTTTTTTTTTGAGGATAACTGCTTCTAATATTGTGGTGGTCTCTGCTGTATATCAACACGAGTCAGTCATAATTATATATATATGATCTCCTCCCCCTTTAGCCTCCCCGACCCTCCCATTCCACCGCTGTAGGTCATCACAGAATGCCAGGCTGGGCTCCACGTGTTATGTAGCAGCTTCCTGCTAGCTCTCTGTTTTAAACATGATAGTGTCTATATGACAATGCTACTTTCTCCTGGCCTTTCTATTAATGTCTGTTGACCAGTCTCCTTTTGTTCTCCACATGTTGGTCCTCCATAAAGTGGGACATGTGGTGTTGGTACCCGCACAATAGGGTTCATAAGGTCTATAGCTGGGCTGATGACTGCCAAATTATGCAGGGAATCTAGCAACTCTTGAAGAATAGTGGAAAGTAAGGTTCGAGTCTAAGTAGGCCTCTTCTTTCTATTCTTTCTAGAGCTGATATTTTATGCGGCAGATTCAATGATTGCATAGATGTCATCAGGGTTAGACAGAGACTAGAAATACGTGTCTTAATTGATCATCAAACATTTCTGGATGTGGTGTCAGACAGGACACTTGTGTATCCACAAGTTCTTTCTCTATGTCTGTGTCTCCATTTCCTCTCTGTTCATAGCTTTGTCAGTACTGTTTTTCTAGATACCATATATGTATGCATTAATATATGATATTCATTTTTCTCTTTCTGACTTACTTCACTCTGTATAACAGTCTCTAGGTTCATCCACCTCACTACAACTGACTCAGATTTGTTCCTTTTTATGGCTGTAGCTCAGCGTCCTTTGGGTTCCAAAACTAGTAGATGATGGAACAGTCTTCTGACAGCAAAAATTAATAATTAAAATGATGATTAAAATTTGTGCACAAAACTTATTGAAAAAATTTGCATTTTTAAAATGTAACTACAAAGAAAAGTAAATAATTCTAAATACATTTCTATAACTGCATTTTATGTAATTCCTAAAGAATAATGCATATAAATATAAGACTTTTTACACTATAGATCCAGAATCATATTTTTATCACTGTACTGGGCAAAGCATATTTGTAGTTCAGATGAGGGTAGATATTTATATAAGTATCATATCACTTATGATTACATGTAACAGAATCCTTGGCTAGTTATTTCTGTGTGTTTGATAAAACATCCTATGATCTATTTAGTAAAATTCTCCCCCCAAATGGGGAAGAGGATAAAATTTTTTAAGTGTGATTACAGAACTAACATAGTAAAGACTCCAAAGGAAAAAAAAAAGGCATTGCTTGTTTTGACTCAAAATCGTAAAATAGAGATTGCTTCATTATAAATAACTTTTATAATATTAATGAAAATTAATATTAAACCCCTCCTCTCTGATGAACTGAAGTATATAATGTCATGAATTAAAATTTAGCCACATACTACAGATTCTTAGGAGAAAAGATTGTGTGATGAAGATAAGAAACTTCCAGTTTTCAGATTGCTTTTCATTTTTCTTGCTGTTAAAATAAAAAAGTGTCATTGAATTTATACTTCTGGCTTCCTCTCATCCTCCTATAAGGTTAAGAATTTCAGAGACTAAAAGATCTGGTTGATTGATTTTTATAATAAGAACTGAGTCAAATCCAAGTAGGGTGGCCTTCAAGGACTAACTCAATTCTATACTTACACTAGAATTCAGCTTTCAGCTTGTAAAAAAGCAAACTAAGCAAGCATATTGTCTGGGACTTAGGGAAATTTAAAGGCCATAGAGATTTCCATTGTGATGTTATATTGAAAATTGGGACTTAGCTGGGAGCCAAAACAGTGAAGCCTTGTGGAAGGGCCAGTAGGTTAATGGAAGGGCACCAAAGAAAGGCCAAGAATTCAGAACGGGAGCTAAGCACAAAAGCTCTGATAATCGATGACATCTGTTGCAGGCAGGTTACACGCTGAGCAAGAAGGGTAAGACAGAGGAGAGTTAGAATATGCATGTTGCTTCCATGAGATGGAAAGAAAAATATTCTGGGCCAGACAGGTCAAATATAGAGGGCATTTTCATGCTGCCTGCAATGCAAAAGACTCGAGTTCAATCCCTGGGTCAAGAAGATCCCCCAGACAAGGAAGTGGCAACCCACTCCAGGATTCTTGCCTGGAGAATTCCATGGACAGGGGAGCATGGTGGGCTACAGTCCATGGGGTAACAAAGAGTCAGACACGACTGAGTGACTGACAGTCTCGCTAATGCTGTTAAGTGCGTTTTGTTCTTAATAACTGCGTGTATAGTTGCCAATTTTAAGTGCTTTTTTGAAGATCTAATCTTTCCAGATGTTATAAAATACCTGATACATATTAAAAGTAGAAGTAATGATACATCACATTTTGTAAGTATATTTTTGTTAAAATTCATATGAAATGTTTTTTGAGAGGAATAACCAAAAACGTCTTTAAGCAGTACACAGGGTAGGGCAGAGAAGGAACTAGAGAGCCCTGTGCCAGTGTGTTTATACCGATGCAAGAACTTACCGCTGTCTCTCGTGTTCCTGTTTTTTGTTGTGTATATAATGGACAAATGAGTCCTAATTGACGACATCTAGTGGTGGGCTGCGGTCTATGGGGTCGCACAGAGTCGGACACGACTGAAGCGACTTAGCAGCAGCAGCAGTCTTTCTAGACATTAAATAAGTTGCATTGTATGAAAAAAGTTGAGTTAGTAAATCGGTAAATTTGGTGCATTTTGCACAAAAATTTCTGGGAAAAGATCATCTTCTGAAAATTTGAGCATTATAGACCCCTAGACTGACCGATGTATATATCTTTCCTTTTCTCCTTTGCTTTTCACTTCTCTTCTTTTCACAGCTATTTGTAAGGCCTCCCCAGACAGCCATTTTGCTTTTTTTGCATTTCTTTTCTATGGGAATGGTCTTGATCCCTGTCTCCTGTACAATGTTACGAACCTCATTCCATAGATCATCAGGCACTCTATCTATCAGATCTAGGCCCTTAAATCTATTTCTCACTTCCACTGTATAATCATAAGGGATTTGATTTAGGTCATACCTGAATGGTCTAGTGGTTTTCCCTACTTTCTTCAATTTAAGTCTGAGTTTGGCAATAAGGAGTTCATGGTCTGAGCCACAGTCAGCTCCTGGTCTTGTTTTTGCTGACTGTATAGAGCTTCTCCATCTTTGGCTGCAAAGAATATAATCAATCTGATTTCGGTGTTGACCATCTGGTGATGTCCATGTATAGAGTCTTCTCTTGTGTTGTTGGAAGAGGGTGTTTGTTATGACCAGTGCATTTTCTTGGCAAAACTCTATTAGTCTTTGCCCTGCTTCATTCCGTATTCCAAGGCCAAATTTGCCTGTTACTCCAGGTGTTTCTTGACATCCTACTTTTGCATTCCAGTCCCCTATAACGAAAAGGACATCTTTTTTGGGTGTTAGTTCTAAAAGTCTTGTAGGTCTTCATAGAACCGTTCAACTTCAGCTTCTTCAGCGTTACTGGTTGGGGCATAGACTTGGATTACTGTGATATTGAATGGTTTGCCTTGGAAAGGAACAGAGATCATTCTGTCGTTTTTGAGACTGCATCCAAGTACTGCATTTCGGACTCTTTTGTTGACCATTATGGCTACTCCATTTCATCTGAGGGATTCCTGCCCGCAGTAGTAGATATAATGGTCATCTGAGTTAAATTCACCCATTCTAGTCCATTTCAGTTTGCTGATTCTAGAATGTCAACATTCACTCTTGCCATCTCTTGTTTGACCACTTCCAATTTGCCTTGATTCATGGACCTGACATTCCAGGTTCCTATGCAATATTGCTCTTTACAGCATCGGACCTTGCTTCTACACCAGTCACATCCACAGCTGGGTATTCTTTTTGCGTTGGCTCCATCCCTTCATTCTTTCTGGAGTTATTTCTCCACATATCTCCAGTAGCATATTGGGCACCTACTGACTTGGGGAGTTTCTCTTTCAGTATCCTATCATTTTGCCTTTTCATACTGTTCATGGGGTTCTAAAGGCAAGAATACTGAAGTGGTTTGCCATTCCCTTCTCCAGTGGACCACATTCTGTCAAAACTCTCCACCATGACCCGCCCGTCTTGGGTTGCACCACAGGCATGGCTTAGAAAAGCAAAGGAGAAAAGGAAAGATATAAACATCTGAATGCAGAGTTCCAAAGAATAGGAAGGAGAGATAAGAAAGCCTTCTTCAGCAATCAGTGCAAAGAAATAGAGGAAAACAACAGAATGGGAAAGACTAGGGATCTCTTCAAGAAAATCAGAGATACCAAAGGAACATTTCATGCAAAGATGAGCTCGATAAAGGACAGAAATGGTATGGACCTAACAGAAGCAGAAGATATTAAGAAGCGATGGCAAGAATACACAGAAGAACTGTACAAACAAGAGCTTCACGACCCAGATAATCACCATGGTGTGATCACTGACCTAGAGCCAGACATCCTGGAATGTGAAGTCAAGTGGGCCTTAGAAAGCATCACTACGAACAAAGCTAGTGGCAGTGATGGAATTCCAGTTGAGCTATTCCAAATCCTGAAAGATGATGCTGTGAAACTGCTGCACTCAATATGCCAGCAAATTTGGAAAACTCAGCAGTGACCACAGGACTGGAAAACGTCAGTTTTCATTCCAATCCCAAAGAAAGGCAATGCCAAAGAACTACTGCACAATTGCACTCATCTCACACGCTAGTACAGCAATGCTCAAAATTCTCCAAGCCAGGCTTCAGCAATATGTGAACTGTGAACTTCCAGATGTTCAAGCTGGCTTTAGAAAAGGCAGAGGAACCAGAGATCAAATTGCCAACATCCACTGGATCATGGAAAAAGCAAGAGAGTTCCAGAAAAACATCTATTTCTGCTTTATTGACTATGCCAAAGCCTTTGACTGTGTGGATCACAATAAACTGTGGAAAATTCTGAAAGAGACGGGAATACCAGACCACTTGATCTGCCTCTTGGGAAATTTGTATGCAGGTCAGGAAGCAACAGTTAGAACTGGACATGGAACAACAGACTGGTTCCAAATAGGAAAAGGAGTATGTCAAAGCTGTATATTGTCACCCTGTTTATTTAACTTATATGCAGAGTACATCATGAGAAACACTGGACTGGAAGAAACACAAGCTGGAAATAAGATTCCCGGGAGAAATATCAATAACCTCAGATAGGTAGATGACACCACCCTTATGGCAGAAAGTGAAGAGGAACTAAAAGGCCTCCTGATGAAAGTGAAAGTGGGGAGTGAAAAAGTTGGCTTAAAGCTCAACATTCAGAAAACAAAGATCATGGCATCCAGTCCCACCACTTCATGGGAAATAGATGGGGAAACAGTAGAAACAGTGTCAGACTTTATGTTTCTGGGCTCCAAAATCACTGCAGATGGTGACTGCAGCCATGAAATTAAAAGACGCTTCCTCCTTGGAAGGAAAGTTATGACCAACCTAGATAGCATATTCAAAAGCAGAGACGTTACTTTGCCAACAAAGGTCCATTTAGTCAAGGCTATGGTTTTTCCTGTGGTCATGTATGGATGTGAGAGTTGGACTGTGAAGAAGGCTGAGCACCAAAGAATTGATGCTTTTGAACTGTGGTGTTGGAGAAGACTCTTGAGAGTCCCTTGGACTGCAAGGAGATCCAACCAGTCCATTCTGAAGGAGATCAGCCCTGGGACTTCTTTGGAAGGAATGATGCTAAAGCTGAAACTCTAGTACTTTGGCCACCTCATGCGAAGAGCTGACTCATTGGAAAAGACTCTGATGCTGGGAGGGATTGGGGGCAGGAGGAGAAGGGGACGACAGAGGATGAGATGGCTGGATGGCATCACTGACTTGATGGACCTGAGTCTGAGTGAACCTCGGGAGTAGGTGATGGACAGGGAGGCCTGGCATGCTGAGATTCATGGGGTTGCAAAGAGTCGGACACGACTGAGCGACTTATCTGATCTGATCTGATCTGAGACTGACAGAGGGATGAGAGGAGGGAAGAATTTTAAGAATATTCACATTTTGAAGACACTTTCAGATTTTAGCTGTTGCTACATGTGTGTAGTTTATTCAAGACTGTGGATATATATATGTATATATATGCTTGTTTATATATTATACACACACACACATATATATATATGCTTTTTTTGTTCAGTCACTCAGTTGCGTCCGACTCTTTGTGACCTCATGGACTGTAGCACGCCAGGCTTCCCTGTCTTTCACTATCTCCAAGAGTTTGCTCAGACTCAAGGCAGGAGGAGAAGGGGACGACAGAGGATGAGATGGCTGGATGGCATCACTGACTCGATGGACATGAGTTTGAGTAAACTCTGGAAGTTGGTGATGGACAGGGAGGCCTGGCATGCTGCAGTCCATGGGGTCGCAAAGAGTTGGACACGACTGAGCGACTGAACAGACTGACTGGTTGGATCTCCTTGCAGTCCAAGGGACTCTCAAGAGTCTTCTCCAGCACCACAGTTTGAAAGCATCAATTTTTCAGCGGCTCAGCCTTCTTTATGGTCCAACTCTCACATCCGTACATGACTACTGGTAAAACCATAGTTTTGACTACATGGACCTTTGTTGGCAAAGCGATGTCTCTGCTTTTTAGTATGTTGTCTAGGTTTGTCATGGCTTTTCTTCCAAGGAGCAAGCACGTTTTAATTTCATGGATGCAGTCACCATCCTCAGTGATTTTGGAGCCCAAGAAAATAAAATCTGTCACAGTTTCCATTGTTTCCCTATTTGCCATTTGCCATGAAGTAATGGGACCTGATGCCATGATCTTTGTTTTTTGTATGTTGAGTTTTAAAAAGCCAGCTTTTTCACTCTCCTTTTTCACCTTCATCAAGAGGCTGTTTAGTTCCTCTTCACTTTCTGGATGAAGCTCAAGCTGAAATCACAATTGCTAGGAGAAATATCAGTAACCTCAGATATGCAGATGACACCACCCTAATTGCAGAAAGTTGATATATATATATATATATACATGCATACATACATATATAGTGGACAAATTAAGTCCTTATTTGAAACATCTAGTCTATCAGTAATTTAGAAATGCCTGGTATATGTAAAATGTAGAGGTAGAAAAATATGCTTTGTAAATATCTTTTTTTGCTAAAATTCATAGGAAATATTGTCTTTGGAGACTAGAATTATTAAATCACCTCTGTGAGCGGTACATTATTATCTATATGTTTTTATTGGTTTGCAGGAAGTGGGGGGAAAAATTGCAAAATGTTATAGGTTAATGTGTTCACACTTGAAAAATGAGTCCTAATTTTGCAACATTTAATCTCTGGTTGTTAAAGAAGTTGCCAGTATATGACGAAGTATTTTGTAATGTTAGTACATATTGTACACTTTGTGTTGAAATTCATGGGAAAGCTTGTCCTCTGTAAATGACTCTCAGATATGAATGTGTCTGAATTCACCTCCAAGCCTTACACATGCCTGCACTTGTCCACTGGATTGGTGGTGAGGAATAGGAAATGAGGAGGGAATGGTTTAAGGCCCGAATGGCCGTATTTGAAAGGTACCTCAGATTATCACCGTTACTGTGCTCAGTTGCTTCTGACTCTGCAGTCCCATGGACTGTAGCTCACCAGGCTCCTCTTATCCATGGAATTTTCCACGCGAGAATACCAGATTGGGTAGCCATTCTATTCTCCAAGGGATCTTCCTGACCCAGGGATCAAACCCACATCTCTTACATCTCGTGCATTGCCAGGCGGATTCTTCACCTGGAAAGTGAAGTCACTTAATCGTGTCCAACTCTCTGCGACCCCATGGACTGTAGCCCACCAGGCTCCTCCATCCATGGAATTTTCTAGGCAAGAGTACTGGAGTGGGTTGCCATTTCCTTCTCCAGGGGATCTTCCCAACCCAGGGATCGAACCCAGGTCTCCTGTATTGTGGACAGACGCTTTACCGTCTGAGCCACCAGGGAATCCCTTTCACCTGGAAAGCCCCTGTAATCAGCAATTTTATTTAGCAGTGCTATGTACATAGTGGACAAATAAATTCTTATAGCTAGGATTTCCGGATATTTAGAAGTGCTCAATGTATTTAAAAGTCGAAGCAGTAAGTAATGCTTTTTGTAAATCGCGTTTAAAAATTGATGGGAAACAAATCGATGGGAAATTCATTTTTCTTTGGAAAGACGAAATTGCTACAGCACGTCAATGAACAGTATGCTGTTCTTTGCACTTGTTCATTGGATTGAGGAGGCAGGAGGGAAGAAATTCCAAAAGGTGTTTTGTTAATGTGTACTAGAAAATTTCAGCTTATCCATATGGTACATTTAACTTAACTTTGCTATATGATTATCTTTATCTACCCATCTATACTTTGGTTACTAACGCCTGATTTCTTCTCAAAATCAGCTTCTCCATTTTCATTTCCAGTGCCTCGGGAAGTTCAGGTAACTCATCTAGCCAGTCAGAACTTGTATCCCCTAATTTGTAGTTATTCGTTCAGAGATGCACACACACTCTATAAGAGCCAGTGAAATATAGTAAGACTGTTTGCTGGGTATGCTGAGGAAAAGGCAATTTGTTGTTGTTGTTGTTAGATTTAAACCTGGAAGGTTGTTAGTATGAAATTACTGGTGCCTTCTTATCACCATCTGTCATCTAAGAGTGAAGAAATGGGAAAGCCTCAGAGTCACAGAAAACAGGGCACACACTGGGTCCCCATGACGCTGTTCCATTTCCTTACTTCAGCTACTTCTGAATCCAGATCCACACTTGGACCCATCAGATGCATGAAGCAAGAAATCCTTATGTGCTAGGCTACTTTTGGTTAAATTTTCCAAAACTTGCAACCAAGAGAGGTAGGAATGATCAGCTGAACAGCATGATGCTTTGTTAGGAAATAAAAAGCCAACTGGTGTGCTTTCTCTCTTGTCCTTACTCCTGAAAAGGAGGTCAGCAGAGTGCATTTGAAAGCTTGAGCACATCTCTCAGGGGTAAGTTAAGTGTTTTTCCATTTCAGGCTCACCGAAGAGACTAGACCTTGAGCAACAAGGATCCTTTCTTATTTCTCACGGTTTCTGGAGTAGGGATGACTCATCCCTGCTCCACAGTGTTCGGGGGCGGAAATCTCATGAAATCATCTTCATTCCCAGGTCTCTCTGTTAATCCCGGCTGCTGGCTGAGGACCTGGCGGAGACTGCAGGGCAAAACACCCACATGTGGCCTCTCTGTGTGCCTCGAGCTTGCTCATAACACAGTGGCTGAGTTCCAATGGCAAGTGTCCCGAGAGACAGACCAGACAGAAATCACAGAGCGTTACTTCCGCCACATTTTGTTAGAAGTTAAGTAGTGCCTGCTTTCAGGGAGAGAGGAATTAGAGCTCATCTTTGAAAAGAGGTGGGTCTAAAAAATTATAGACATATTTTGAAACTACCACAGATGATAAGGGGAAAAAGAAGAGTTTCCTTAACACGAGGGAAAACTGTGACAGTGTATTTTTCTGACAGATAATTCCTTCCAGATTTCTCACTATGTGCATTTAGGTATGCTTAAGGGAATTATGTGGGTTTCTCTATCTGTTTTTCCTTGCATTTTCCAAAGTGGCCTGTTGGGGATACTATGCAGCTATTATGATTTTCTGAAAGATTGTGGTTTCTGTATTATTCCCCACTCACAGAATCAGGACTCCTTGGAGAAATGGTTGATTCTAGGTGTAGGGCAGATAAAGAACAAGCTGTTTTGCCAAAAAGCAAATCAGTAACGATTAATGGAACTCTATTCAAAGAACATAAAAACCAGCCTGAAGGGGTTCCCATTGATGAAATTTGAGACTTTAGTGAAAGAAGGATAATTATAATTTATGATTGAAAAAGTTGAATCAATGAACCTTCATGAGGTTTGTTGGGTGCACACAAGAATAGGTGTGTTTTTGACACTGGCTATTAAGGAAAGGATGTGTGAGGCAGGGCAAGGGCTGCCAGGCTGATCAGGTAATCAGTGAGCCAAAGTGAAAATCAGATACATCACCTAAAAAGAAGCCCAGCAAATCTCTGACTGGTACAGTACACCAAAAGGAAATAAAGGATACTGTATATGTTGGAAAACTTCCCACCAGTGCCCACTGCGTAAAGAACATAGTTCAAATTTGTGTTCAGCCCATGTATATTCAAAATTTACATTTTAAAAGAAAATGTTATTCCTTGGTGACATTTGTAAATTTTGGAAAAGTGACTCGTGCCCATCAAAAATGTGCATATAGGATTTTGAATTCCCTGGTGGTCCAATGGTTAGGACTCCATGCTTCCACTAAGGCTGCACAGGTTTGATCCCTAGTTGGGGCATAAAGACCCTGCATGCCATGCAGCACTGCTGAAAAAGAAAAAAAAAAATGTGTATTTAGGGTTTATGAAGGGCAAGGCTGACTTTGAGGATGGTATGTTTCTCACAGAAACTACTGCATGCAAGATGCCAGGATCAGGCTAATCGTGCCTAAAGCCACTTCACTGCAAGGGACAGTGAAGCAGTGTAACAGCGGGAGTAATCTGGACCCCCAAGCATACCGTAAATGTGGAGCTCTGGAGCTTTCAGGTGTAAGAACTTGGATAATTGCTCCCCTGCTCCAGAAACAGTGGAAAACATTTTGAAAAGAGATTCAAGTTACTTGTCTGTAGTCTGACTTATACATTCTTCTTATTTGTTTGTTCCCTTGGAGCTCCACAGAGCTCAACTTCCCCATAGTCCTATAGACCATTTCATGGTCCCCAAGACATCCATGGATGATGAGAGCAAACAACCAGAGAGGTCTCTGACCCAGGCCCAAGTTCACCTGGTCACCTGAATGAACACAAGGCAGAGGCTGTCTGTAACCCACAGCATCCTAGGCCCACAGTGTCTAGGAGAGAGTGCGGACTCAGTTTTGTGTTAAATTGAACACTTGGTATTAAACTCAGTCAAATGATTGAAAACAATAGCAAAACCGCACTAACTCACAGACCATCAGGCTGAGACCGTCCTTGTGAGGTCACAACCCCCTTCAAGAGAAGACCACCAAGATTCAAATCTAACCTCTCTGCTTCTCAAACTCCCCTCAGGTTCTTGACATCACAGGGCAAAGTCTCCATGTCCATTACAGTCAGGAAAGACGCTGCTCAACCAGAGAGTGCCCAGACATCCAATCTGAGGGGCTATTATTCAAATCACAGTGACTCATAGCTTTGCATTGCCCATTTAAAGGGAAGGATGAACTGTGAAGCTGAGAAAAGCAATCAGCCTGAGTGTAAAAACCACGCAGATGGCAAAGATGTTGACCGTAAGGTTTGTCACAACACCTACAGACTCACGCTCATCTCGGAGAGAAGTACGGACCCATGGTGAATTCGAATGTAACTTCCCATCACTTAGCAGCTTCAGCATGCTTCCTCAATATGGAGGAAGAAAGGACTTCCCACTAAAAATCTTTCTGTATTAAAATTAAAAAGACTGGTAAACCTTCCAGGGAACCCAAGGGTCCTAGAGTTGGCTCGATAGTGGATCAAAAATTTGATTGTGAATGGAAAAGACTGAGGTGCAAAATCAGGGAGTAAGAAAATCCAAGAGAATTATTATTCCTTGATGTATGAAGTAGTGTGTAGCTGCGTCAGCACAGGAGCTGCCGAGAGGAGCTACCCCCACGTCAGACGTCAGGTGCTGCAGCTGGGAGGAGCTACCCCACGTCCAAGGAGCGGCGGCTGCACGGGCGTAGGAGGGCTGAGAGCAGCTACTCCACGTTCAAGGTCAGGGCGGGTGGCCGTGAGGACATACCCAAGGTAAGGAGCAGCAGCTGTGCTTTGCTGGAGCAGCCATGAAGAGATACCCCACGTCCAAGGTAAGAGAAACCCAAGTAAGACGGTAGGTGTTGTGAGAGGGCATCAGAAGGCAGACACACTGAAACCATAATCATAGAAAACTAGTCAATCTAATCACAAGGACCACAGCCTTGTCTAACTCAATGAAACTATGCCATGCCGTGTGGGGCCACCCACAACGGGTGGTCATAATGGAGAGGTCTGACAGAATGTGGTCCACTGGAGAAGGGAATGGCAAACCACTTCAGTATTCTTGCCTTGAGAACCCCATGAACAGGATGAAAAGGCAAAATGATAGGATACTGAAAGAGGAACTCCCCAGGTCGGTAAGTGCCCAATATGCTACCGGAGATCAGTGGAGAAATAACTCCAGAAAGAATGAAGGGATGGAGCCAAAGCAAAAACAGTACCCAGTTGTGGATGTGACTGGTGATAGAAGCAAGGTCCGATGCTATAAAGAGCAATATTGCATAGGAACTTGGAATGTCAGGTCCATGAATCAAGGCAAATCGGAAGTGGTCAAAGAGGAGATGGCAAGAGGGAACATCGACATTCTAGGAATCAGCGAACTGAAATGGACTGGAATGGGTGAATTTAACTCAGATGACCATTATATCTACTACCGTGGGCAGGATTCCTTAGAAGAAATGGAGTAGCCATCATGGTCAACAAAAGAGTCCAAAATGCAGTACTTGGATGCAATCTCAAAAACGACACAATGATCTCTGTTCGTTTCCAAGGCAAACCATTCAATATCACAGTAATCCAAGTCTATGCCCCAGCCAGTAACGCTGAAGAAGCTGAAGTTGAATGGTTCTATGAAGACCTACAAGACCTTTTAGAACTAATACCCAAAAAAGATATCCTTTTCGTTATAGGGGACCGGAATGCAAAAGTAGGAAGTCAAGAAACACCTGGAGTAACAGGCAAATTTGGCCTTGGAGTACAGAATGAAGCAGGGCAAAGACTAATAGGGTTTTGCCAAGAGAACGCAGTGGTCATAGCAAACACTCTCTTCCAACAACACAAGAAAAGACTCTACACATGGACATCACCAGATGGTCAACACTGAAATCAGATTGATTATATTCTTTGCAGCCAAAGATGGAGAAGCTCTATAAGGTCAGCGAAAACAAGACTGGGAACTGACTGTGGCTCATATCATGAACTCCTTAGTGCCAAATTCAGACTGAAATTGAAGAAAGTAGGGAAAACCACTAGACCATTCAGGTATGGCCTAAATAAAATCCCTTATGATTATACAGTGGAAGTGAGAAATAGATTTAAGGGACTAGATCCGATAGACAGAGTGCCTGATGAACTATGGACGGAGGTTTGTGACATTGTACAGGAGACAGGGATCAAGACCATCCCCGTGGAAAAGAAATGCAAAAAAGCAAAGTGGCTGTCTGGGGAGGCCTTACAAATAGCTGTGAAAAGAAGAGAAGTGAAAAGCAAAGGAGAAAAGGAAAGATTAAGCATCTGAATGCAGAGTTCCAAAGAATAGCAAGGAGAGATAAGAAAACCTTCCTCAGTGATCAATGCAAAGAAATAGAGGAAAACAACAGAATGGGAAAGACTAGAGATCTCTTCAAGAAAATTAGAGATACCAAAGGAACATTTCACGCAAAGATGGGCTCAATAAAGGACAGAAATGGTATGGACCTAACAGAAGCAGAAGATATTAAGAAGAGGTGGCAAGAATACACAGAAGAACTGTACAAAAAAGAGCTTCATGACCCAGATAATCACCATGGTGTGATCACTGACCTAGAGCCAGACATCCTGGAATGTGAAGTCAAGTGGGCCTTAGCATCACTACAAACAAAGCGAGTGGAAGTGACGGAATTCCAGTTGAGCTATTTCAAATCCTGAAAGATGATGCTGTGAAAGTGCTGCACTCAATATGCCAGCAAATTTGGAAAACTCAGCAGTGGCCACAGGACTGGAAAAGGTCAGTTTTCATTCCAATCCCAAAGAAAGGCAATGCCAAAGAATGCTCAAACTACTGCACAATTGCACTCATCTCACACGCTAGTGAAGTAATGCTCAAAATTCTCCAAGCCAGGCTTCAGCAATATGTGAACCGTGAACTTCCTGATGTTCAAGCTGGTTTTAGAAAAGGCAGAGGAACCAGAGATCAAATTGCCAACATCCACTGAATCGTGGAAAAAGCAAGAGAGTTCCAGAAAAACATCTATTTCTGCTTTATTGACTATGCCAAAGCCTTTGACTGTGTGGATCACAATAAACTGTGGAAAATTCTGAAAGAGATGGGAATACCAGACCACCTGACCTGCCTCTTGAGAAACCTAAAGGCAGGTCAGGAAGCAACAGTTAGAACTGGACATGGAACAACAGACTGGTTCTAAATTGGAAAAGGAATACATCAAGGCTATATATTGTCACCCTGCTTATTTAACTAGAGGAGACAATGGCACCCCACTCCAGTACTCTTGCCTGGAAAATCCCATGGATGGAGAAGCCTGGTGCGCTGCAGTCCATGGGGTCACTAGGAGTCGGACACGACTGAGCGACTTCACTTTCACTTTTTGCTTTCATGCATTGGAGAAAGCATTGGCACCCCACTCCAGTGTTCTTGCCTGGAGAATCCCAGGGACGGGGAAGCCTGGTGGGCTGCCGTCTATGGGGTCGCACAGAGTCGGACACGACTGACGTGACTTGGCAGCAGCAGCAGCAGCAGCTTATTTAACTTCTATGCAGAGTACATCATGAGAAACGCTGGACTGGAAGAAGCACCAGCTGGAATCAAGATTGCTGGAAGATATATCAATAACCTCAGATATGCAGATGACACCACCCTTATGGCATAAAGTGAAGAGGAACTAAAAAGCCTCTTGATGAAAGTAAAAGTGGAGAGTGAAAAAGTTGGCTTAAAGCTCAACATTCAGAGAACTAAGATCATGGCATCTGGTCCCATCACTTGATGGGAAATAGATGGGGAAACAGTGGAAACAGTGTCAGACTTCATTTTGGGGGGCTCCAAAATCACTACAGATGGTGATTGCAGCCATGAAATTAAAAGACGCTTCCTCCTTGGAAGGAAAGTTATGACCAACCTAGACGGCATATTGAAAAGCAGAGATATTATTTTGCTAACAAAGGTCCGTCTAGTCAAGGCTATGGTTTTTCCTGTGGTCATGTATGGATGTGAGAGTTGGACTGTGAAGAAAGCTGAGTGCCGAAGAATTCATGCTTTTGAATTGTGGTGTTGGAGAAGACTCTTAAGAGTCCCTTGGACTGCAAGGAGATCCAGCCAGTCCATCCTAAAGGAGATCATTCCTGGGTGTTCATTGGAAGGACTGATGCTGAAACTGAAACTCCAATACTTTGGCCACCTGATGCGAAGAGCTGACTCATTGGAAAAGACTCTGATGCTGGGAGGGATTGGGGACAGGAGGAAAAGGGGACGACAGAGGATGAGATGGCTGGATGGCATCACCGACTCGATGGACATGAGTGAACTCCAGGAGTTGGTGATGGACAGGGAGGCCTTGAGTGCTGTGATTCATGGGGTGGCTAATACTCAGACACGACTGAGCGACTGAACTGAACTGGACTCATGAAGTAGTGTGTAACAATGTCCAGAAAACTGGCCCATCCTGGAGCAGAGTTTTATTTCCACACACCTAGAAATTCCTGAATATACTCACTGTGAAGCAGAATTAATCCCCTACTGCAAATCAGGGTAAAAACTATCTTTTGGGAATGACTCAGAGAATAATTTTTTTCAAAATGTTAAACCTACAAACTGAAGCTATCACAATCCATTTTGTAAATGAGAAGAATTTTAGGGAAAAGGGTTTTGAATTATCACTAGGATAACTGGGTCAAGAAATCTGGAGTTTAAGGAGATATTAGAGAACAGCCAGCCAGTCCTTTCCTTTAGGCTCATCATTCTGTCCTTATAAACCCACCCACCACTTGCTGTCATTTTTCGTCTGAAATAAATTTAACCCCTGAAAATCCAGTGTGTCTGGAATAAGCAATTTGGTCAAACACTCTGAGCTATTCAGTTCGGTTCAGTTCAGTTCAGTTCAGTTTCTCAGTCATGTCCGACTCTGCAATGCCACGGACTGCAGCACCCCAGACTTCCCTGTCCTTTGCCATCTCAAACCTGCTGGCTCAGAGTCGTGTCCATTGAGTCGGTGATGCCGTCCAACATTTCATTCTCTGTTGTCCCCTTCTCCTCCTGCCTTCAGTCTTTCCCAGCATCAGGATCTTTTCCAATGAGTCAGCTCATTAGAATCTATTATACTTAAAATAATAATTGAAGTAAGTGAGCTAAGAAAGAAGAATAAACAATTCTAGTACCATCCACACTTATCTGAATCTAATTTCATATAACTTGGTTAGGGTCGACTGAAAAGAAAGCTAAAAACAAAATTAGTTTTAGGGAACAGATCATTTTAGTGAAGCATTTTTCAAATCACATCAGATCAGATCAGTCGCTGAGTCGTGTCCGATTGTTTGCGACCCCAGGAATCGCAGCACACCAGGCCTCCCTGTCCATCACTAACTCCTGGAGTTCACTCAGACTCACATCCATCGACTTAGTGATGTCATCCAGCCATCTCATCCGCTGTCGTCCCCTTCTCCTCTTGCCCCCAATCCCTCCCAGCATCAGAGTCTTTTCCAATGAGTCAACTCTTCGCATGAGGTGGCCAAAGTACTGGAGTTTCAGCTTTAGCATCATTCCTTCCAAAGAAATCCCAGGGCTGATCTCCTTCCGAATGGACTGGTTGGATCTCCTTGCAGACTCTCAAGAGTCTTCTCCAACACCACAGTTCAAAGGCATCAATTCTTCAGCACTCAGCCTTCTTCACAGTCCAACTCTCACATCCATACATGACCACTGGAAAAACCATAGCCTTGACTAGACGAACCTTTGTTGGCAAAGTAATGTCTCTGCTTTTGAATATGCTATCTAGGTTGGTCATAACTTTCCTTCCAAGGAGGAAGCCTCTTTTAATTTCATGGCTGCAGTCACCATCTGTAGTGATTTTGGAGCCCAGAAAAATAAAGTCTGACACTGTTTCCACTGTTTCCCCATCTATTTTCCATGAAGTGATGGGACCGGATGCCATGATCTTCGCTTTCTGAATGTTGAGCTTTAAGCCAACTTTTTCACTCTCCACTTTCACTTTCATCAGGAGGCTTTTTAGTTCCTGTTCACTTTCTGCCATAAGCGTGGTGTCATCTGCATATCTGAGGTTATTGATATTTCTCCCGGCAATCTTGATTCCAGCTTGTGTTTCTTCCAGTCCAGCGTTTCTCATGATGTACTCTGCATATAAGCTAAATAAACAGGGTGACAATATACAGCCTTGATGAACTCCTTTTTCTATTTGGAACCAGTCTGTTGCTCCATGTCCAGTTCTAACAGTTACTTCCTGAATATATGATTGCAAAAGAAGGGTCCTCATTATGGATGAATTGTACCCAAGTTTTTTTTTTTTTTCATGTCCCATCTAGAAATGCATACTGAAGTGCATGAAAGCTGACTCTATTTTTATTTGGGGAAAATATGCCAACCATCACTTAGAGCTCTAACTCTATGGGAAGAGGAGAGTCATGTGGATCCATACAGCCTCCATTGTCAGTTATTCCTAAGATGAATGCCATTTGTGAACTAACTATGTATCTTAAATTTCAAGAAATAAAATTCTAAATTGATGTGCTTCATTAAAAATATCTGCTTGGTAAAGACATTTAAAATGATACCAGTTAAATCACAAATCAAAATGTTTGAGATTTAGACAAAACTACACTGAGAGGAAAAATAAAAACCTGAAATGTGTTCTTGGGAGAGAAATGATTTTTTCTGAAATTTCTGCTTGGTATCCACAGATACACACAACCCTTCAACATTAGCTAACCATAAGTAAGAAAAGGATGTCCTTATCTGAGGGTGGTAACTTACTGCTCTGCTGTGACTGCCAGGGCACTCAGACCTCAGACTCTGTAAAGAACGCAGCTGGTTGGTGTTTCCAGAGCCAGAAAACTCAGCCTGAATCGTACCCAAGTTTTAAAATCTGGCTTTTAGAAGCACATTCCTCTGCCAGAGACGGGAGACCAGTCATTGTTCGGTTCTGTCTTTCATGGCTGTCAGGACACAGGCTCTGTGCCATCAACTCTCTGACCCCAGCTCTCTTTTGAAATCTTTAATTTCGGTTCATGTTCAGCCATGTTGTTGAGAAATAAATGTTAGGATATTAGTTTTATTTATTTGTTTGCTTTTATTTTTTCTATTTTTTGGTCGCACCGTGCAGCCTGTGGGATCCTAGTGCCTTGACCAGAGATCAAACCTGTGACCCCTACAGTGGAAATGTGGAGACTGCCCTACCAGGGAAGTCCCAGAATAATAGTTTCAATCCTTTCATTACAGATCTTTCATCTTTTGAGATTTTTGTTTTTGTTTTATCTAAAGATTATTTCCCAGGATCTGTCTAATCAAAAACCTATTTGGGAAATAAATTTTTTAAAATGGAACAAAAATCAGGCAAGTGGGGAGGATAGTCATGTCTTTAAAAGTCTAATCATAGAAGACTTATCAAATTTTATGTCAGTCACACAATGGAATACTATGCAGTCATTTTAATTGATCCATATGTATGTTTGTTGACACTGAGAAGATTTTTCATACTATATGATTAAGTGAAAAAGTTACAAAACAGAAGATAAATATTAGTTCTCATCAGGTTTGTATGACAACTAATTTCAGTAACTTAGCCATGTCAGTCCAATTAAAGGAGGATTAATTTAGCTACAAAGAGATTCATATGAATTTCCAGAAATACAAACCATAGTACCGCAGGATATCACAGAAGCAGGTGCAGAATGTGGGAAGTCATCTAGCCCTGGGGCAGTTCCCATCACGCATACAACAACCACACGGAAAATACAAAATGGCCAAGTGCCGCTTTAGACTATTTCCTTCTGATTTGCACCTTAGCTTTGTTCTACTGAAAATTTTTAATGATTGCCTTTCATTCAAAGCTTTTTTAAAAATTAAAAATGGAAAATTATAGCTCAGATTGAGAAAACTAATAACACTCTTCCTTGTATCAGGATATTTTTAAAAATTTATTTTTTATTGAAGGATAATTTCTTTACAGACTTTTGTTGTTTTCTGTCAAACCTCAAGATGAATCAGCCATAGATACACATATACCCCCTTCTTTTTGAACCTCCCACCCATCTCCCTCCCTATCAGGATATTTTTAATGTGCTCATAATTTGTATTTATCTTTTTCAAACTTTTGTTTGGACATATGTTTTCAGATATCTTGGGTGTATGCATAAGAGTGAAATTGTTGGGGCAAATGGTAACTCTACATTTTAACATCTCAAGGAACTACCAAACTATTTTCCAAAATGGCTGCACTGTTCTCCATATCCTCACCCATGACTATTTTCCTTTTATTTTTTTGGCTATAGCATTCATCCTAGTAGCTGTTAAGTGTATCTCATTGTGGTTTTGGTTTTCCTTTTCTTAGTGACTAAAGATATTGTGCATATTTTCATGTTCTCATTCACCATGTGTTCATATCCACTGGAGAAGTGTGGATTCAGATTCTTTCTCATTAAAAAGAGTTTTTTTTTATTGAGTATTAATAGTTCTTTATATATTATAAACACTTGATCCTTTTCAAATATATGATTTGAAAATATCTTCTCCCATACTTTGGACTGTCATTTAATTTTTTTTTTTTTTAACTATCCTTTGAAGCAGCATATTCAAAAGCAGAGACATTACTTTGCCAACAAAGGTCCATCTAGTCAAGGCTATGGTTTTTCCTGTGGTCATGTATGGATGTGAGAGTTGGACTGTGAAGAAGGCTGAGCGCCGAAGAATTGATGCTTTTGAACTGTGGTGTTGGAGAAGGCTCTTGAGAGTCCCTTGGACTGCAAGGAGATCCAACCAGTCCATTCTGAAGGTGATCAGCCCTGGGATTTCTTTGGAAGGAATGATGCTAAAGCTGAAACTCCAGTACTTTGGCCACCTCATGCGAAGAGCTGACTCATTGGAAAAGACTCTGATGCTGGGAGGGATTGGGGGCAAGAGGAGAAGGGGACGACAGAGGATGAGATGGCTGGATGGCATCACTGACTCGATGGACGTGAGTCTGAGTGAACTCTGGGAGTTGGTGATGGACAGGGAGGCCTGGTGTGCTGCGATTCATGGGGTCGCAGAGACTCGGACACGACTGAGTGACTGATCTGATCTGAAGCACAGAAATAGGAAATTTTTGTGAAATCCAATTTCTTTCTTTATTTTTTGGTGGCTTATGCTTTGGTGCCATATCTAAGAAACCGCTGTCTATTCCAAGGTCCCCAAAACTTACACTTGCATTTTCTTCCAAGAATTGTATGGTTTTAGCTCTTGCCTTTAGGTCTTTAATCATTTTGAGTTAATTTTTATATATGGTGTAAGATAGGGGGTCTTCATTTTTTTGCATGTGGATGCCTAGTTGTTCTAACACCATTTATTGAAAAGACTATTCTTTCATTGAATATACTTTTTTTTAATGCCATTTATCTTGATTTGAGAGTACTCTCAATGAGATTTTTACAGTATTGGAAGTTAAATATCTTTAGAAATGTAATAACATTATTTGTTGAGAAACTGCCATGTGTTAGGTGCTGTGTTGATGTTAGTTCTCTTTTTAAATGCATTTATTCCATTCTTTATGTCTTTGTTCTGGATCCCGGTTATTGGTTAATACAGTAGCTGTACAGAGTGCCTCGAGATCAACACAGAGTCTTCCTGAGGATTACATTCCACTGGGGAAGATATGCTGATAAATATATAACGTAATTTGAGAAACTAAATTTTGTTTTTTAAAAATGAGCAAGAAACACTTTATTAAACATCACTGCAATGGTAAAGTGATGAAGCACGTGGTTCATTTTAAAACCAAAGTAACCGTCAAGCTTCTTATACAGTATAACTTAAAAAAGGCTCAGTAAACAAACTTTTAAATCTCTTATATTAACATCAACAACAAAAGCCAGAAGTCCATACTGGACAAGAGAAAGAGGGAGAGAAAGAGAGAGAGAGAGACCTTATTTTCCACCTTGGGAGGGACAATAGCACCATTCTTCACTCTGAAAATTGCGATGAAAGACTAAGGAGTAAAATTTACTACGTCTTCTTAGGAGAAAATATAGTTTATCCCAAGTTCAGGGAAATTTCATAATTAGAGAAGAATATCAGCTAATAAATGTAGAATGAATAAGTGAATTTAAAAATGACACCATTTGCAACACCATTTGAAAGAATGTTCCAGATAAAAATAATCAATGCATGCTAAAATCATGAGATGAAAGACTGTGAGGAGCAGAATATATGAAGGGTCCTAAAATATCATCCCATGGATTGTTTGCTAATTGCAAAGGAAGTAACGTGTCTTCCTAATGGAGAGAACTGGGAATCATCAGCTTACCTGAGAATTCAAACTTAGCATCACTAACAATGGAGAAAACTTGACACTTTGTGCCTTCTAAAGTGATGCACCCTGAGGTGCATGTTGTAACCTACAGAACGTTCTTGCCAAATATATTTTACCTCAATCTAATTAAACTTCCAGTCTTGCCGTTAATATATAGGATATAGTTTTAGAAGAGGAGTTAGACATCAAGAAGAAGGGATCAAACAAATCCAAAATATGATAAAACATTATTCTGTAAGATGACTGGTTTAACTTCTTAAAAAGCAAACAGAAACAGAGAGTGGAGACCTAAACATATACACACACATAGACACTATAAAGGACAGTTGGATAAATATAATGTAGAGCAAAATTAAGATGATCTCGTGATGGAGTTAGCATTTTTCTTAGGTGTGATGATGCTATTATGGTTCTGTAGGAGAATGTCATCACCAGAGTCACCCACGCAGGCTGATCAAGGGTACTGGTTTGTCCAGGACTGGAGGGTTCTCATGACACAGACAGTCACTTTAAAAACCAGGAAAATCCTGGGCAAATAAGGATGACCTTATCACCCTATGCTGCTGCTGCTAAGTGGCTTCAGTCGTGTCCGACTCTGTGCGACCCCATGGACAGCAGCCCACCAGGCTCCTCTGCCCACAGGATTCTCTAGGCAAGAATACTGGAGTGGGTTGCCATTTCCTTCTCTGCTATACCCACCAATGAATTTAGGGGTGAAGTGACATGATATCTGCAATTGATTTTCAAATGGCTTGGCAAAATATATATGCACATATATTGTATATAGAGATAGATAAAACAAATTATAGTAAAATGTTAACAGTTATTTGAATAGTGTGCACATGATTATTATCATACTATTCTTTCATTATTCATTAATCTATTCACTTCTATTATATTTTCAGAGTGACTGAACTAACTGATTCTTTTACCATGTATGTATGTTTGAAATTTTTTGTAATAAAATGTTGGAGGAAACACGCTTAGATAATGAAAACAGTTCAAATATGAAACCAGACTGAATTCAAGTTCTATTAGAACCTGAAACTAAACTTATTAGAAAAAAAATATTAGAAACTGGAAACCCATTAGAAGCTGAAAATATAATAGAAGCGAATAGATTAATAGAAGAATTGAAAGACATTAAGGAAATATCCCAGAAAGTAGAGAAGAACAAAAAATGGAAAATAAAAAATCAAAATGAAAATAAAATTAGAATATTAATTTAGTAAGTCTTAATGTTCAAATAACTGGAGTTTCAGAAAGAAGAAAGAAAGAAAAATAGAAAGGAAGAAATAATCAACAAAGTAACTGAGGAAGGAACCCCTGGAATTGCACAAGTTAGCTTCCAGGTTGAAAGGGTGCACCACACATGCAGCATATGTGGATGAAAAGAGATCTACACTGATGTGCACCCCTGTGAAATTTCAAGACACAGGACACGAAGAGAAAAAGAAAAAGACACTGGCCAAATATTAAACAAGTTGGAATCAGAAAAGTTCAGGATTCTCACCAGCAACTGTGAAAGCTTGGAGGTGGCAGAGTAATGCCTTAAAGAAAATGGTCCAAATCCAGATATCTGTTCCCAGCCAATCAGTGTGTAAGACCTACATAAAGTGTCTTCAGACATTCAAGTTTCCCAAAATATCCCCTCCCATTTCTGTATTTTCAGGGATCTTGGAGATTAAGTCAGGAAAGAGGAAAACATAGAAGAGAGGGACCAGGAGAGGCAATGGACTAGAAGACAAAAGGGATGCCAGGATGATGGAGAAAGGAGATCCCAAGATGAGAGCTATACATCAACCTGGAGACCCAGCATTCCAGATGGATCATGGCAGAAGTTTCTGTAAGGCCTTTCTTTAGAAGGGTAGGATGGAGGTAATGCTAGTGAGCCTGACAGTATTGAGAGGAACTTTTGACAACTGATGGCAAGTCAGGGGATAAATTGGCTGGTGGTGGGTTAGTTGCTAAGTTGTGTCCGACTCTTGCGACCCCGTGGACTACAGCCTGCCAGGCTCCTCCATCCATGGGATTTTCCAGGCAAGAGTACCAGAGTGGGTTGCCATTTCCTTCTCCAGGGGATCTTCCTGACCCAGGACTCACACCTGGATCTCCTGCAGTGCAGGCAGCTTCTTTACCGACTGAGCTCTGAGGGAAGCCCAGGGGGGATAAATTAGTGATAAGTAAATTAAAAAATCAAGAAAATAAAAAATTAAGACAATTATTAACTCCAGAGAAAAGATAATTGTGCAAGAAAGAATAACAGTTTATACAAAAGTTTATATCAGAATTTACCATTCCAGCTATAGATAGCACTTACATAATCAAAATAAATCCTGTTTTTTATTAATTTTATTAATAATTTATTAATTATAATAATAAAAAATATGATGCAATCATATTAGGAGGATAAGGTAAAAGAAAGGGAACACATGTATGGTAGGATCAGGGAAAGAAAAGGAGCCAACTCTAATTTTTATAATGGGATAATGTCTAAAGCAAAAGTTAATGATAAAAATTCAAGCACCTTCTTTCAAGTCTTGGAAGGAAATGCCAAAACTCAGCTAAGAGTTGAAATCTATTGTCTCTTGGAGAGGTAAATGCTGAAGTGAGAATGGAGAACTACTTTTTTTCATTATAAACCTTGTAGAACTATTTGATTCTATAATACATACATATAAAACTTGGGTTTTATTAGTTAAAAATAGGGAAAGATACTGAGAGCTAGAAAAGAATTTAGTCCAGAAAAACAGAACCTGTTAACAAATACAGAGATGTGTAACTTATTTTTAAAGGACGTATAGAAGCTTTTAAGTCTGTAGAAAAAATTTAAGTCTGTAGAAAAATTAAGAAAAATAGCTCTTTTCAAAATGTAGTCTAAGAAAGTTATAAAACATTTAATACATTCAGAATGCCAATATGTAAAATAGGTAGCTAATAAAGACCCACTGAATAGCATAGGAAACTCTTCTAAATACTCTGTAATGACCTATATGGGAAAAGAATCTAAAAAAGAGTGGATGTATGTATATGTATAACTGATTCACTTTGCTTTATAGTAGAAACTAACACAGCACTTTAAATCAACTATTTTGTTGTTCAGTCACTAATTCATGCCTGACTCTTTGCAACCCCATGGACTGCGGCTTGCCAGGATCCTCTGTCCTCCACAACAAAATCAACTATACTCCTATAAAAATTTTTTTTAAAGAGAAAAAACACATTGGCTATGTATGTGACATACATCCAACCATCAGTTCAGTTCAGTCGCTCAGTCGTGTCTGATTCTTTGAGACCCCATGGATGGCAGTACACCAGGCCTCCCTGTCCATCACCATCTCCCAGAGTTCACTCAAACTCATGTCCACTGAGTCAGTGATGCCATCCAGCCATCTCATCCTCTGTTGTCCCCTTCTCCTTCCACCTTCAGTCTTTCCCAGCATCAGGGTCTTTTTAAATGAGTCAGTTCTTCACATCAGGTGGCCAAAGTATGGGAGTTTCAGCTTTAGCATCAGTCCTTCCAATGAACACCCAGGACTGATCACCTTTAGGATGGACTGGTTGGATCTCCTTGAAGTCCAAGGGACTCTCAAGAGTCTTCTCCAGCATCACAGACCATAAAAGGATCTAAATGTTAAAGAAATACATCAAGTTATTTCCAGTGGAAAACAAAGATATATTGCTGAAAACAGGAGCATGGCGGGTGCAAAAGTGAACAGGACACAAAACAGATGTGTAATCCATTTTTAAGAAGCAAGTATGATTCGGGTGAGCATCATCTGGTTGTTCTTATGTCAACAGATTAAAAAGTTGTAGTACAGCTATTGAAAGAGAAGACTTACAAGCAACCAGAGCACAGAAGAACCATGTCTCATAGAAAGCTGGCTCTGCATAGGGGGCAGGCAGAACTCACTGGAACAACTCCCAAGGCGGAGAGAGGGAGAACGCTGCCTAACTGATGAATGTGGGTGCCAATGGATCATTGTATCTGAGCCTCCAAATCTTATTGACAAAATTAATTCAAAACAGGCTTGAATAAGAATCTAGTTATACTAAAAATGCTTGGGTGATTATAAACAATCTGCAATGATTAATGATCGCATAATTAAGTCTAGGGCAATGTGTAGTGGGCTGTTGCAAAGGTCCATGTTGGGTCTGGTCTAGTTTAATACCTTTAATGAACTGGAAAAGGAAGTGAATAGAATTTATAGATGCTCCTCAATTTCCCACTGAGTTCCTGGCCCTAAATAGAAGGTTTTCCTGGCTTGGTGTGGATGGCACTCAGTCTGGTATAGAAAAGGATGGATTACAACCTTGAGTCCTTCACCCTTGAATGCTTGCCTTGTGTATTACAATTAGTATTCTTTCCACCTGGCCCATTTTGCAAGCCCTGGCTTTCTCTAAAACATCTTTCCTCTGATTGCCTTTACTATCTTTTCTGCTGAAAGAACATGTGAAATGGCTCTCGCCTGTCCTATATGTCAGTTACTATTACTCTCTCAGGATCGGAATTTATGCCCTGGTCTCTTATATGCATTTAGCATACAGGCCCACTATAAACTGAGTTCAAATCTGACCACCTGTGAGTTGGGCCAGTCAACTTGTATAGGTATGTAAATGTTGTATATGTTGTTTGATTTCATACTTCCATGCCCTTTTCAAAGTCTGATTCTTTAAAATCTCTCCCTTAAATCATGGGCTAACCTATGCTGTGTTATCTCTGGATAAGACATTCTGCACTTCACTATCCAGTCAGGAAGCTTCATCACTCCCTGTGAAGTTCTACTCTCTCAGGGTTTCCACATTAGTTCCCTAAGAGCGGTTGCTAACATGATTCCACTCTCTTTTTGCATCTGATGGCTTCTTTACAAAATCTATTACATCAAAATGTTCTAGTCATTTGAAGGCAGTGAAACTGCCTTGGTTATCCATGCACTGGGTATTCAGGTGGGGAGAGAATCCATTAACAATGCAGAGGCATTATTACAGCCTTTGCTGTGCATAGAGTACAGCCAGAAATTTCAAGCAAAACCAACTTCTTCACAGTGGATAAACACAGTGGGAACAGTAGTATTTGAGAATGAGTTGAACTCCAAATAAAATAACCCCAGGTTACAGAAAAAAATATCCAGCTATATGCTATTAACCAAGATACAAGCTGAAAATGACACAAGAAATTTAAAAAGTAAAAGAAAAATACAGATATTCTAAACAAAGGCTATAAAAGAAAACAAATGTGACAATAGATTTGAAAGATAAAGTGTATTAAAAGAAAGAGAGAATGATGTTTAAATTTAGCAGACATTATTATTTACCAACTCCTCGTAACAGTCAAGAAGTTTTATGCATCTGAAAAAATAGATTTGAAATATGCTGACAATCACAGGTTTGTAAATTAACAATGCAGATTTATCATTATGTTTACATAATGATAAATTTATCATTATGTTTATCATTGTTTACAAAAAAAAGTTTAAAAAAATTTTAATAGAAGATGTCAACTTACTCCTCTCATAAATAGTTGACAAAATAGATGAAAAATAAGCAATGCTATTTAAATAACAACGTTAGCAAGTATGATCTAATAGCTATACAAAGAATTTTGAAACCCACAAACTGAGAACAGTGTGGCACATACTCCATCAGATATAAAAAATGTGTATATTGCCGGGAGCCAGCATATTGCATATTGAGTGCATATTGCATATTGAGTGCAGCACTTTCCACAGCATCATCTTTCAGGATCTGGAATAGCTCAACTGGAATTCTGTCACTGCCGGGAGCCAGCGTGAGGAACTCCGCCCATGACAAAGGTCATGGGGAAGGAGGCTCGGCATACTCAAAGGCGGGATAGAGCCTCAGGAGTCCCCCTGGAAATTCTCGAGCATCTACCCCCAAAACCAGAGTCTGCCTACTTTCTGCTTTGTGCTTTCACCTACACTTCTGACTTTACGGGGGCTGTCCCCCACTACCTCTCTCTGAAAAAAGAGTTAGCTTACAGCTCCAGTTAATAATTCCTGGGTGTGACAGTGTTTAACCTACAAACTCCTTTGGAAATCCTCTAGCCTGCCTGAATAGGTTTTTCCGGCCACATGTAATTGTTCAGAGCTTCCCAACTGTGAGAGGCAGGAGATGTTCTAAACGGTCTAAACACAGATTCCTTTGAGTAGTTAAAAGATTGATTAGAAATTGTACTGGTGAAGGGTTTTTCACTTGTTGGGCCAATGTTTGCTGCTAAGTCTCCATACCCCTTACCTACTGTGTCCTTGGCAGTGTATTGATTGATATAATGGGTGTATAGAAATGTAAGTAGTAGCCTCAATGTTTGTAAGCTTGGACCCTTGAGTTAATTCTTTTCTTGACTGAGCCCACCTCACCTTTGCCCTATAGGAATGCGGCTTTGTCCAATGCTTTTTTGGAGGCTGGTGCCTGACTTTAAAATAATCACCTTTAGAGAAAAATAAGTTTCTTAAAATGTTAACAGGCCTCCTGGCCAGAAGATAATGTAATTCACCTGAACTTTTGCATATGATAAGTTTGAAAGCCTGGCTTCGATTAGGATCAGGAACTTCTGTCCTTGCATGACTCCACCCCTTCCCCCATTATCCTCTATGCACAACTTAAGGTATAAAAACTACTTTGGAAAATAAAGTGTTGGGCCTTGTTCACTGAAACTTGGTCTCCCCATGTCACTCTCTCTCTCAAATTCTGGCTGAGTCTCCATATGGAGCACGGAACCCGCCATGCTTGCTAATTATGCCTGGGCTTCTAAGATCCGACCGGGGAGGCCTCAGTGTCTCCTCTCCTTCGGGAGAACGGAAGGACGCCTGCGGCCTACATAAGTGGTGCAAACTTCTTGTCTTGAAGTTTTATTGGTCTCCCGCGTAAACCAAGCTACTCAGCCTCTTTTCTCCACTGAATTTTCCTACTGAGCTATCCTCATTCTATTATTCTTTATATCCTTAATTAACGTTTAATTAAGCAGTTGTTTTCTGACCCTCGCCTACGCCGTCTCTCCTTCGAATACCCTGGATCAGCTGGGGCTGGACCCCAGCAGTATATTGTTTAGCCGGAGAAGGCAATGGCAACCCACTCCAGTGTTCTTGCCTGGAGAATCCCAGGGACGGGGGAGCCTGGTGGGCTGCCATCTATGCGGTCGCACAGAGTCGGACATGACTGAGGTGACTTAGCAGCAGCAGCAGTGTAAGATAAAGGAAGTGTTTCAAGTGTGTGAGAAAAGAATAGATTATTTAGTAATAGTTGGATTAACTAGTTATCCATTTGAAAAAAGAAAAAAGTCCGATGACTACTGTGTACACCAAAAGAAATTCCTATGATTAAGGAATTATTTATATAAAATAAAAACCTACAGAAGTATTAGACCTAAAACAATGTCAAGATTATATAATGAATTCTTAAAGCTCATCAAGAAAAAGACAAACATTCAAACATTAAAATGCATACAAAGAATAATACACAGAAGAAAATATATAAATAACTAATAAAGGTAATTTAAAAATGGTTTACTTCTTTAGATATGAGAACAAAGCATACGAAGTAAATAGGTGTAATTTATTCTCTATCTTGTTTTCAAAATGAGGACACTAGCTGCTGAGGGAAAGGGTGTAAGGGAAGCAGGTATTCTCTTGCATTCTTGGTGAACAGTGACCAAGCCTTTACTAGAGAACAGTTTTGTAGCATCTAGCAAAGTCTTTTGATTTTACCTATGACCCAGAAAGTTCACTCTCAGACATCTGCTCTAGGCAAGCACAAATATGCACAATCACAGAGCAATCACATTGCTTGGAACATTATTTTTAGTAGTGAAAACTGCTACTGAGTGATTTCTTATTCATGTTGTCCATAAGGAAGTGTCCATCCGGTAGGTTATATGGTCCATGCATTACTATGAAATAGGGTAAAGTTTAAAACAGTGTGATCAATCATAGGCAAGCGTCCCACGAGACATTATAAACTGGAAAAAGCAAATTAAACTATGACACATTGTTATTTAACTTCAGTTTTGTAAAACATAAAGAAAACAACTCTAGATGTTTTTATGTGTTCCTACATCAATATCATATACTTACATATCAATTTTTGTTGTTGTTCAGTCACTCAGTCGTGTCTAACTCTTTGCGACCCCATAGACTGCAGCATGTCAGGATTCCCTATCCTTCACCATATCCCGGAGCTAGATCAAACTCATGTCCATTAACAGTGATGCCATTCAACCATCTCATCCTCTGTTGTTTCCTTCTCCTCCTGCTCTCAATCTTTCCCAGCATCAGGGTTTTTTCTAATTAGTTGGCTCTTTGCATCAGGTGACCAAAGTATTAGAACTTCAGCATCAGTCCTTCCAGTGAATATTCAGGACTGACTTCCTTTAAGATGGATTGGTTTGATCTCCTTGCTGTCCAAGGGACTCCATATCAATACATATATAAATTTAAAAATCCAGAAAGATACACACAGAACTGTTAAGAGCACTTGGTTGTCTCTGAAGACTGGATTCGAACTGGCAGGGAGTAGTAAGAATTATGATCTTCACTTTATATTCTTCTGTACTGTCTGTTTTTAATAAGAGGACTATATTTGCAATTTCCTTGTAAAAAATTGATAGTAAAATATTTAAAGAAGAGCACTTCTCTAAACAGTCTATATTTCCTCTTAGGGGTTAATTTTAGTTTAGCCCCAAGCATGTACAGAGAAAAATACACACTGCCTTCCAAATTAATTGATACTCAAGTAACATTAAGAGAAGGTGTTATTGATTTTTTTCTATCTCATTACTGAGAATTAAAATAGCGACGAAGGAATTTCTCTCAGAGACTGCACGTGGCTGCTGAGGAAAAGCACTGGAGCACTGGGCGGCATCTGATGGGCGCGAGGTGGGAGGACGGAGAGGGGCCAGAGACTCAGGAGCCCTGGAGGGGGAGTCGTGCGCTGACGGGCAGGTAAGGAGACATCTGGACCTGACTTTCGCTGTCCAAAGGCACTTGTTTTTTATTCTGATTTGAGACTCGACCGCCTGGGTACGCATGACCCCACTTAAGGAGCTCTGAGACCAGTTCCCTAGCGCATTTCTATGGCAGCAGTTGAGCAGAGCCTGGAGAAATGTATATTTGCAATGACAGGCAGCAGGCGGCTGAGTATTTCTCTATTACTCTTTAAAGTCATTTGCATCTGAATCTGATCAAGCAAATCCTAGGCCCCAAATCAGTTCCGATTTATTTATTGAGAACCAACCATGTGCTGAGCCCTGAACCAAGTGCTCTCACATACACAGTGCACTTATTCCTCGAAACAACACACACATTATCACGTGTGAAAAATAACCGTGCTTATTGCTTTTGAAACATGAAATCAGTCTGAGGATACCCAAAAGCAGTTTAGAATCCTCTTCCTCCATTACACTCAGAAATTTGATGATTGTCTTAAAGGTTGAATGGTTTTAATGATAAGACATCAGCATTGAGAGCTTACTTTTGTCCCCCACTTCCCACCTTTTTAAAAAGACTAAATCAGTAGTGCTCAAATTTTAGAATTACTATCTAAAGTTGCATACACAAGCCATTTTAGAAAATTTCAAAGACTGTTTTGACTACAGGGGATTTCCTTTTTTTTCTTTTTGAGTCTGTTGACGCCTAGAAGTTTGTCGGTTCCTAGCTTCAATTGCCAAGCGCTGGGGGCAGCCTGTGCCGCTTCAGGGAAACTTAAAGGAAAGAACCTCAGGACAAATGGTCCCGGCAGCTGCTAGGGTGTGGCCCCATATTCCACAGTACAAAGGATTTCTGACTTACACAAATTTTAGAACTCAATGCTAACGGAATATGTATAATCTAAAAGACATGGGATTGAGTCTCGTATTTTTAAGTTCAGAAACTCCTACACTTATGTACAGTTTAGATTTCCAAGTTCTATCTGTTCAGTTCAGTTGCTCAGTCGTGTCCGACTCTTTGTGACCCCATGAACTGCAGCACGCCAGGCCTCCCTGTCCATTACCAACTCATGGAGTTTACTCAAACTCATATTCATCGAGTCGGTGATGCCATCCAATCATCTCATCCTCTGTCATCCCCTTCTCCTGCCTTCAATCTTTCCTAGAATCAGGGTCTTTGCCAATGGGTCGGTTCTTCTCATCAAGTGGCCAAAGGATTGGAGTTTCAGCTTCAGCATCAGTCCTTCTAATGAATATCCAGGACTGATTTCCTTTAGGATGGACTAGTTGGATCTCCTTGCAGTCCAAGGGACTCTTAAGAGTCTTCTCCAACACCACAGTTCAAAAGCATCAGTACTTCGGCACTCAGCTTTCTTTATAGTTCAACTCTCACATCCATACATGACCACTGGAAAAAGCATAGCTTTGACTAGACGGACCTTTGTTGGCAAACTAATACCTCTGCTTTTTAATATGCTGTCTAGGTTGGTCATAGCCTTTCTTCCAATGAGCAAGGGTCTTTTAATTTCATGGCTGCACTCACCATCTGCAGTGATTTTGGAGTCCAAAAAGTCTGTCACTGTTTCCATTTTTTCCCCATCTATTTGCCTTGGACTTATGGGACCAGATGCCATGATCTTAGTTTTCTGAATGTGGAGTTTTCAGCCAATTTTTTCACTCTCCTCTTTCACTTTTATCAAGAGGCTCTTTAGTTCTTCTTCACTTTTTGCCAGAAGGGTGGTGTCATCTGCATACATGAGGTTATTGATATTTCTCCCAGCAATCTTGATTCCAGCTTGTGCTTCATCCAACCCCACATTTTGCAAAATGTTTTCTGCATATAAGTTAAATAAGCAGGGTGACAATATACAGCCTTGACGTATTCCTTTCCTGATTTGGAGCCAGTCTGTTGTTCCATGTCTAGTTCTAACTGTTGCTTCTTGACCTGCATACAAATTTCTCAGGAGGCAGGTCAGGTGGTCTTATAATCCCATCTCTTGAAGAATTTTCCACAGTCTGTTGTGAACCACACAGTCAAAGGCTTTGGCATAGTCAGTAAAGCAGAGATAGATGTTTTTCTGGAACTCTCTCGCTTTTTCAATGATCCAGCAGATATTGGCAATTTGATCTCTGGTTCCTCTGCCTTTTCTAAATCCAGCTTGAACATCTGGAATTTCATGGTTCAGATACTGTTGAAACCTGGCTTGGAGAATTTTGAGCATTACTTTGCTAGCGTGTGAGATGAATGCAATTGTGTGGTAGTTTTAACATTCTTTGGCATTACCTTTCTTTGGGATTGGAATGAAACCTGACCTTTTCTAGTCCTGTGGCCACTTCTGAGTTTTCCAAATTTGTTGGCATATTGAGTGCAGCACTTTCACAGCATCATCTTTCAGGATTTGAAATAGCTCAACTGGAATTCCATCACCTCCACTAGCTTTGTTCGTAGTGATGCTTCCTAAGGCCCACTTGACTTCACATTCTAGGATGTCTGGCTCTAGGTCAGTGATCACACAATCATGGTTATCTGTGTTATGAAGATCTTTTTTGTACAGTTCTTCTGTGTATTCTTGCCACCTCTTCTTTGCATCTTTTGATTCTGTTAGGTCCATAATATTTCTGTCCTTTATTGAGCCCATCTTTGCATGAAATGTTCCCTTGGTATCTCTAATTTTCTTGAAGAGATCTCTAGTCTTTCCCATTCTATTGTTTTCCTGTATTTCTTTGCACTCGTCACTGAGGAAGGCTTTCTTATCTCTTCTTGCTATTCTTTGGAACTCTGCATTCAAATGGGTATATCTTTCCTTTTCTCCTTTGCCTTTTGCTTCTCTTCTTTTCATAACTATTTTTAAGGCCTCCTCAGATAACCATTTTGCCTTTTTTGCATTTCTTTTTCTTGGGGATGGTCTTGATCACTGCCTCCTGTACAATGTCACAAACCTCCATCCATAGTTCTTCAGGTACTCTGTCTATCAGATCTAATCCCTTGAATCTATTGGTTACTTCCACTGTATAATCATAAGGGATTTGATTTAGACCATACCTGAATGGTCTCATGGTTTTCCCTACTTTCTTCAATTTGAGTCTGAATTTGGCAATAAGGAGTTCATGATTGGAGCCACAGTCAGTTCCTAGTCTTGTTTTTGTTGACTGTATAGAGCTTCTCCATCTTTGGCTGCAAAGAATATAATCAATCTGATTTCAGTGTTGACCATCTGGTGATGTCCATGTGTAGAGTCTTCTCTTGTGTTGTTGGAAGAGGCTGTTTGCTATGACCAGTGTGTTCTCTTGACGAAAACTCTGTTAGCCTTTGCCCTGCTTTGTTTTGTACCCCAAGGTCAAAGTTGCCTGTTAATCCAGGTATCTCTTGACTTCCTACTTTTGCATTCCAGTCCCCTATAATGAAAAGGACATCTTTTTGGAGTGTTAAATCTAGAAAATCTTGTAGCTCTTGATAGAACTGTTGAACTACAGCTTCTGGTCAGGGCATAGACTTGAAATTATTGTGATATTGAATGGCTGGTCTTGGAAACGAACAGACATCATTCTGTTGTTTTTGAGATTGCACCCAACTACTGCATTTTGGACTCTTTCGTTGACTATGATGGCTACTCCATTTCTTCTAAGGGATTCTTGCCCACAGTAGTATATATAATGGTCATCTGAGTTAAATTTGAGTCAATTCCAAGTTCGATCCTAAGTCCATTTATCTATAAGGACAACATGTCTATGGACAATGTATGAATATTTGTGTAGAGACAATTACTTTGGTTTCCATCATAAACATGCACCTGTTTTTCTAAACACAGTGAATGCTATTATTATTTTGCACTTAGGGAATTTGACAGGGTTTGTAATCGATCTGGAAACAGAGCACAAATGTGACAAACTTGCTAACGATCAGCACTGTGTCCGCAGTCAACTGCTGACCCCATTTATCTACAGAGGGGGCGGATCTGACACTCTTGCACAAGCATGCCACTTAGCTTAATCTCTCCAGATTCCTGAGTGAAAGTCGGCTTGTAGAGGAGCTTCTGTTTTACTGTCTTTATTCCCAATACTCCTATCTCCAACACATCATGTCAAAGCAAATTTGGTCAGTTAAACACAGGGAAGGAGGAAAATTTCATACCCTTAATTACCTTTCCTTGAATCCCATGGCTACTGAGATATTTACACAATGCAACTGTTGTTGTTTCACTATCACCTTGACCCCTGTTACCACCCAACAGTACAGTGCAGAAATGGCCAACTGCACTACTTTATTATAATTCACGCACTGTCGGTCTCTCCAAATAGAATAGTTTCTTAAGGGCAGAGATTTCATCTTTGTTGTCCATCTCTGTACCCCCATGCAAAGAAGGATGTCCAGTATCCATGCAATAAAGGAAGAATGGAAAGGAAAAAAGGAGGAAGAAAGAGGAGAAGGAAAAAATAGGAGCAAGAGTGGAAGAAATTAACTGAGATTTATTACAGTTCTAATCTAGTAATTACATTTCCTATTATACTTTTAGACAACCAACATTTATATTTGACAAATGATGCAAGAGAATACAGTTCTCTGCACACAGATTTTATTTTCAATAAGCTTTTGATCTCTCAAGTCAGTTGTCATCCTTATGGGAAAAAAAGCTTTTTAGAATTTTCTTCCTCTCCTACAAATGAACTTGCCCTGTAAACCAAGATAACTGCTAGAAAATCCTCTTGAATACCCTGATGATCTTTAGTTCAAGTAAAGAAGGGAAAATGTGCATGTGGCTAGGTGGGTAGGGTGTGTGACTAGTAGAACTGAACTGATTACCCACATGTGACGGATGAGAACAGAATGGAAGGAATAGGGAAGGAGTGAGACCTTTTGAGTATATCTTTTAATATAAGTCTTACCTTTGAATCAAATCAGTGTTTTATATATTTAAACCAGTATAATTATAACAACAAGGAAGGGAAAAAACCTAAAATGGGATATAAACAGAAACAAGTGAACCTAAAATTTTTCATATCAAATTTGCAACATGAACACAAAAATGCATCACTTCAAGGACCATCTGAACACGGTCTATTATGCGTACACAGTTATGTGCTCAGAACTGCAAAGCAATCTGGGGTTTTCCTTAGCTGGTTTACTGTTGGTGGTAGTGTGAGTATGGTGGCTCAGGTGGTAAAGAAGCTGTCTGCAATGCACGAGACCCAGCGTGATCCCTGGGTCAGGAAGATCCCCTGGAGAAGGATTCCAAAATGATTTTATTTTTATTATAGAATAAATGATTAAATACATCAATGTTTGGAGCCCGAGTTCTCACTGTGGGAGTGAAAACACCATAAAAAATGGAGGTGGTGTTGAAATGGAATAGACAATATCCATATGAACTGATGATTAAGAAAAAGAAGCTCATATTTTTTCTCTTTGTCACTGAAATGGTCTAGAAATAATGACGCATGTGGCAATGAGCACATTTAGTGCTTGCCTTTCTCATTGCTACTCCCCAATAAAAGGAACCAAATGTCCATGGAGAAACGATGTGACTCCAGGCCTCAGGCAACGAAAACACAAAGCAAGCCTGGAAGATGTTCTGCTAGAAGAAGAGTGCTCAAGGACAAATGACAAGTCAAGAAAAGGTCACAAGAACCAGCTTGAGGGCATCGTACCAGCCAAATTTGGAATTTGGGACAACTTGAGCATCAGAAAGAATAAGTGTGAAAGACAAGACATTGAATTTTAAAAATAGAGTGAGCTTCGGGCTTCCCCTTAGGATTGGGAAAATTAGAAAAAGTGTCATTCCCATCCTAGGGACAGGCACAGGCTGTATATTGTATAACAGCTTTCTTCAACCCATCTAAGAGCTAAGTGCATCCAACCATCATGAAGTCTGAGTTAAAAATAGATGCCTTCAAGAAGAGAGAGGGAATGAGCCCTGGTTTGCCTGAGGCAGGGCACCAAGGGAGATGGAAGTGGGAGGATTTCAGGTCTCTTCTAATGAATTGCCGAAAGATGAGGGCTTCTAATGAATTGCCGAAAGATGAGGGCCCTCGAGCACAAGAACACACAGCCTCTGGGCACTTCACACACAGGCCGCCCTGGCACTTCCAGGCTTCTCACAGACCCCCAGGGGCTGTGGGTGGAGACAGTGGATAGCCTCGCTCTTGGGGCAGCTGGGAAGAGCGGGGCAACCACCCCTGAGGAGAACTGGCTCTTGAAACAGACAAATTTTATGGCATTGGGGGACAATTGAGCTCATTTGAATACAGAATTTACATAAGAAACAATTTTTTTCAATATGATAGTAGAATTGCAGTTATGTAGTACTTAAATGTGGTTCATGTCCTTGTTCTTAGGAAATACACACTAAAGAATTCAGAAGTGGAGTATAGTAATGTCTACAACTTTTACTTGGCATAAATAAAATGTGTGTGTGTGTGAATAGAGAGAGGAGGAGAGAGAAAGAGAAAACAATTGCAGCAAAATTTTAATGACTAGTGGATATAGGTATGGAGTATACGCATGTTCAACTGTGGTCTTCCCAGGTGACACCAGTGGAAAAGAACCTGCTTACCAACATAGGAGATGCCAGAGACACGAGTTTGATCCCTGAGTCAGGAAAGTCCCCTGGAGGAGGCATGGCAACCCACCCCAGTATCCTTGCCTGGAGAATCCCAGGGACAGAGGAGCCTGGTGGGCTACAGTCCATGGGATCACAAAGACTTCAACATGACTGAAGCTGCTTAGCACACACGTTTGTCCAGTTGTATTTATAATCTTTCAACTTTTCTCTCTGTGTGTGTGGTGTGTGCTCAGTCATGTCCAACTCTTTGCAACCCCATGAACTGTAGCCTGCCAGGCTCCTCTGTCCATGGGATTCTCCAGGCAAGAATACTGGAGTGGGTTGCCATTTACTTCTCCAGGGGATCTTCCTGACCCAGGGATCGAACCCAAGTCTCTGGCATCTCTTGCATTGGCAGCCACATTCTTTTCCACTAGCACCACTTGGGAAGCCCTTTTCTGTAGGGTGTAGCAAACACTCTAGTTCAGGTGTTATTTGAGTTTTAAAACTTTTTTACTGAAGTATAACAGTTATAACAGATGTATAACGTTTATACAGAAGTGTAAACAAATTATGAGTGCACAGTTGGATGCATATTTATAAATTGAGCACCTCATATAATCAGCACCCAGATAAAGACACCTTGTGTTCCTACATATAAGCCCACATATAAAGCAAAGATATATGTACTATGTAGAACCTATGCTTTGAGTCAGCAGACTGTGTGGAAGTAATAGTTATACACATGATACAAAAAGAAGATAAACACAACTCTCTTCACCTGTTTGGCTAGTACATGTAGATACTAACATGAGACCTACCTGTTACCATTGGCTAATTGGCCGTACGTACAAACACAGAAACTTCAATACTTTGGCCACCTAATGCAAAGAATTGACTCATTAGAAAGACCCTGATGCTGGGAAAGATTGAAGGCAGGAGGAGAAGGGGATGACAGAGGATGAGATGGTTGGATGGCATCACTGACTCCACGGACATGAGTTTGGGTAAACTCCAGGAGTTGGTGATGGACAGGGAGGCCTGGCGTGCTGCAGTCCATGGGGTTGCAAAGAGTTGGACACAACTGAGCGACTGAACTGAACTGAACAAACACAGAGACACAGGAGAAAGAACATCAATAACTAAATATCCTAAAAGGTGAAAAAATACTTTAAATTATTTCACTGGAATATACTTGACCAGGAGCTGACTGTGGCTCAGATCATTGTCAAATTCAGACTTGAAGAAAGTAGGGAAAACCACTAGACCATTCAGGTATGACCTAAATCAAATCCCTTATGATTATACAGTGGAAGTGAGAAATAGATTTAAGGGCCTAGATCTGATAGACAGAGTGCCTGATGAACTATGGATTGAGGTTCGTGACATTGTACAGGAGACAGGGATCAAGACCATCCCCATGGAAAAGAAATGCAAAAAAGCAAAAAGGCTGTCTGGGGAGGCCTTACAAATAGCTGTGAAAAGAAGAGAAGCAAAAAGCAAAAGAGAAAAGGAAAGATATAAACATCTGAATGCAGAGTTCCAAAGAATAGCAAGGAGAGATAAGAAAACCTTCTTCAGTGATCAATGCAAAGAAATAGAGGAAAACAAGAGAATGGGAAAGACCAGAGATCTCTTCAAGAAAATCAGAGATACCAAAGGAACATTTCATGCAAAGATGGGCTCAATAAAGGACAGAAATGGTATGGACTTAACAGAAGCAGAAGATATTAAGAAGAGATGGCAAGAATACACAGAAGAACTGTACAAAAAAGATCTTCATAACACAGATAATCACGATGGTGTGATCACTGACCTAGAGCCAGACATCCTGGAATGTGAAGTCAAGTGGGCCTTAGAAAGCATCACTACGAACAAAGCTAGTGGAGGTGATGGAATTCCAGTTGAGCTATTCCAAATCCTGAAAGATGATGCTGTGAAAGTGCTCCACTCAATACGCCAGCAAATTTGGAAAACTCAGCAGTGGCCACAGAACTGGAAAAGGTCAGTTTTCATTCCAATCCCAAAGAAAGGCAATGCCAAAGAATGCTCAAACTGCTGCACAATTGCACTCATCTCACATGCTAGTAAAGTAATGCTCAAAATTCTCCAAGCCAGGCTTCAGCAATATGTGAACCATGAACTTTCAGATGTTCAAGCTGGTTTTAGAAAAGGCAGAGGCACCAAAGATCAAATTGCCAACATCCGCTGGATCATGGAAAAAGCAAGAGAGTTCCAGAAAAGCATCTATTTCTTCCTTATTGACTATGCCAAAGCCTTTGACTGTGTGGATCACAATAAACTGTGGAAAATTCTGAAAGAGATGGGAATACCAGACCACCTGATCTGCCTCTTGAGAAATTTGTATGCAGGTCAGAAAGCAAGAGTGAGAACTGGACATGGAACAACAGACTGGTTCCAAACAGGAAAAGGAGTACGTCAAGGCTGTATATTGTCACCCTGTTTATTTACCTTCTATGCAGAGTACATCATGAGAAACGCTGGACTGGAAGAAACACAAGCTGGAATCAAGATTGCCGGGAGAAATATCAATAACCTCAGATATACAGATGACACCACCCTTATGGCAGAAAGTGCAGAGGAACTAAAAAGCCTCTTGATGAAAGTGAAAGTGGAGAGTGAAAAAGTTGACTTAAAGCTCAACATTCAGAAAGCGAAGATGATGGCATCCGGTCCCATCACTTCATGGGAAGTAGATGGGGAAACAGTGGAAACAGTGTCAGACTTTATTTTTCTGGGCTCCAAAATCACTACAGATGGTGACTGCAGCCATGAAATTAAAAGACGCTTCCTCCTTGGAAGGAAAGTTACGACCAACCTAGAAAGCATATTGTAAAGCAGAGACATTACTTTGCCAACAAAGGTTCGTCTAGTCAAGGCTATGGTTTTTCCAGTGGTCATGTATGGATGTGAGAGTTGGACTGTGAAGAAGGCTGAGCGCCGAAGAATTGATGCTTTTGAACTGTGGTGTTGGAGAAGACTCTTGAGATTGGCTGAGATGAGATGGCTGGATGGCATCATGGACTCGGGCGTGAGTCTCAGTGAACTCCGGGAGCTGGTGATGGATAGGGAGGCCTGGCGTGACTGATCTGATCTGATCTGACAGTTGATTTACAGTGTTGTATTAGTTTCTGGTATACAGCAAAGTGAATTCGTTTTCTTATACATATATCCACTCTTTTTTTTAAAGATTCTTTCCCCATCTGAGTCATCACAGAATATTGAGTAGAGTTCCCTGTGCTATGCAGTAGGTCCTAATTATCTATTTTATGCCTAGCAGTGTGTATATGTCAATTCCAATCCCCCAGCTTATCCCTCCTCTCCTTACCCCCTGGTAATCATAAGTTTGTTAGGTAACTATACTTTTTGACAAGCTTATTTTATTGATTTCAGTGTGGCAAATTTTTTTGGTGACCAATGAAGTTGAGTACATTTTCATATGTTTATTGACCATTTGGACATTCTCTATTCAAGTAAAATTTTGTATTGTCTGTGTTTTTCTTAACACAACATGTTTCCAAGTCTTTGGCTGGATATCTGTATCACAAATATCTTTCCTCACACCATGAGCTGTAGTTATACTCCTGTAATACAGGAGTAAAACTTTTGATACACAGTTTTTAATCTTATAGTCCAATTTATCAACTTTTCTCATTATACTTAAATGCCTTGCGTGTCTTGTTAAAGATTTTTTTTGCCTGTGCCAGAGTCATGAAGGATTCTCCTGTTTTTTCTCCTAAAATGTTAACCTTTCACCAATTAGAATCTGCAACCCTCTTCGAATTTATTTTTATATATATCCTTAGGGGGATACAAATTCTTTTTTCTTCTGTACAGACATCCAATTTACCCAGCACTAATTGCTGAGAAGATAATTCTTTCCCCCACGGCACTGCATCGTTATCTCTGTGATGAATAATTTCTAGAGAGCTAATGCACAGCATGGTGAATACAATTAACAAAACTCTATTGCATAGTTGAAATTTGCTTGTGTTCTCACCACAAAAAAGGAAAAATGGTAACTATGTGAGATGATGGATGTGCTGTTACCTTGATTGTGGTGATCATTTAACAGTGTACACATATTTCAAAAGGTCAGTTGTGTACCTTCAGTCGGTTCAGTTCAGTCGCTCAGTCGTGTCCGACTCTTTGTGACCCCATGAATCGCAGCACGCCAGGCCTCCCTGTCCATCACCAGCTCCCGGAGTTCACTCAGACTCAAGTCCATCGAGTCAGTGATGCCATCCAGCCATCTCATCCTCTGTCGTCCCCTTCTCCTCCTGCCCCCAATCCCTCCCAGCATCAGGGTCTTTTCCAATGAGTCAACTCTTCACATGAGGCGGCCAAAGTACTGGAGTTTCAGCTTCAGCATCAGTCCTTCCAAAGAAATCCCAGGGCTGATCACCTTCAGAATGGACTGGTTGGATCTCCTTGTAGTCCAAGGGACTCTCAAGAGTCTTCTCCAACACCACAGTTCAAAAGCATCAATTCTTCAGTGCTCAGCCTTCTTCACAGTCCAACTCTCACATCCATACATGACCACTGGAAAAACCATAGCCTTGACTAGACGGACCTTTGTTGGCAAAGTAATGTCTGTGCTTTTCAATATGCTGTCTAGGTTGGTCATAACTTTCCTTCCAAGGAGTAAGCGTCTTTTAATTTCATGGCTGCAGTCACCATCTGCAGTGATTTTGGAGCACCCCCCCCCAAAAATAAAGCCTGACACTGTTTCCACTGTTTCCCCATCTATTTCCCATGAAGTGATGGGACCAGATGCCATGATGTGTACCTTAAATGTATACAAATTTCATTTGTCAATTATACCTCAATAAAGCTATTAAAATACATAGCAATCCTAGATAATAGATGCCATTCAAGTAAAATCCACTGATTCATATTAATCCTAACTCTCCACTCTGAGTCTAATCATTTCACATCACAGGGTAGACAAGGCAGATAATGATGGAAAAAATAGAAAGAAATTAGAGTTCTCAGAGTTCACATGAAACTTGCTAAAATCAGACTGCTTTGAAATTCCAATCGAGCCAATTCACTTCCCTTCGTTTTGTTCCTTTACACTCATGTTGAAAGGAAACAAAAGTAGAGCCTTGTCCAAGCTCTCCCACTTGTTATGCAGGTCCTGGCTGCTGTCAGCTTCTCTGAGGAGCAGCCCCTCACTCCCAGCTGTTCTGCATTATCATGGTCTGCGTATGTGCACTCTGTCTTTCTCCTAATTTTCACATTCCACTTGCAGCTCATGGTGTATCATTTCAGTGTTGTCTTCAAGTGACAAATGAATGTTCAACTTCCTCTCTTTTCATGAGAATGTTATGGTCTCTAAAACTCAAGAAGTGCCATAATATGTTTGTGAAACTGATAATAATACTGTCAAACCTGTGGGAAATTTCTTTGGGTAAAGGAATAAACAGAATAAATCTGTGTCAACAGGCTTCTTGGTCCATTAGAATGAGAATTTCATGCCAGCCACATTTAAAATCTTGTATGATATTAATACTAATCAGTGTTTATTAACATTCAGACATGTTCACAACTGTTGTAGCAGCTGAGTGCCTGTAAGTTAAATAGATTTTAGTCCTTAGATACCCATTAACAGCCCTGCTTCCCATTTTGGTAATGGAGTACAGTTGTTTGGCGGGGTGTTTATGAAATGACATCTATTTGATTTATAAGTAACCTTGACTAGGAAATCTCTGTGTGTGAGAATGTAAATGATCACCTCCCCCACTTTGATTGCCACATTGCAGCTGTGCGTTCCCATTTCCAAACCATTAGAGACCAAAAAGATCTGGAAAAACAACAAATACTAAGTTAGTCTCTCAGCCTAGAGCAGATACATTAAGGCAAATAGCTTTTGGATTTGCTTTTAAGGGACCTAACCATGGGCCCACAAAGGAGACTGTGTGACGATGTACAGAAGAGACCCTGGGAGGGTTTCTGAATTCAAAAGAAGACAATGTTTTGAATTTTGGCTCAGTATGCTAGCCACCTATTCTCAGACACATTTCAACCCTGAAAAAACTTGAGTCTGATGTGTCTCGTATTGACTTGAAATGTTCAGTCAAAGCAAACTCCAGAGTCACAGAGAGAAGAAAATACCACTCCATGGTGGCTGCCCAAATGGAACCCAAGAGTCGTTTGAGAGACTTGCTGGGACCAACCTGGTGGCAGGGTCTTGACACCTCCTTCATTCTCCGAAGAAGTGTGTGCAGAAGGAATAGAGTGATTGAAAGACTGTCCTGCTTTCTGATACGCCCTTCTGAATACATTTATTTAAAGAATTTTTATTTCTCTTGGAAGAGCATGAGGGTATTGGCCAAGAAAAAGCTCCAAGTACTCCTCTCCTCTGTGTGCGTGCTAAGTGGCTCAGTCACATCTGACTCTTTTTGACCCCATGGACTGTAGCCCACCAGGCTCCTCTGTCTCTGGGATTATCCAGCTTGAGAATTGCATCAGTTTTATTTTAATCACAGAACTCCCAACAACATTTTGTACTTCAGTGTCTTATTATTCAAGGTTGAATGACAACGTCCCTTATTCAGGTATTGAAAAGCAAGTTTATAAATATGCTTACATATTTTCCAGAGGGATTCTTTAAGTACCAGATTCTTCTTTGTGGAACACTAAAGGGGGCTGTTTGTATGGCAAGAAAGTTATCCGAATGCTGATATTCTGAGCATCTCTATTTTAATTTACAGGCAATAATACTCTGTTTCCATGGACTGTAAAATTTTTTTTCAGGGGATTTTGTGAAAAAAAATCCAAGTAAACAACTATAGAATTAAGCAGGAAAAGTAAAAACTTGCAAGTCATATTTGGGATAATATAGATAATAGAAAACATGGCAAGAAATGGGAGGTAAGAAAATAAGCAAGATAGAAGCACAACAACACACGCATCAGGAAGAGGTCCAGTACAAAGACAGACACGATGCTTTCTCAGGGAGAGAATGGAGCTATTCGTTGCTGGGGTTGGGGAGAGTTGATCTAAAATAATATGATAAGAACAACAATGAAACCCAAATCTATTTCATGGATAATTTTTATGAATCTCCATCCTGGATTCTTGTCTACTCTACCATATAACACCCACCTCACATGTCCTATACTTTAAAAACTGAGCAATCTCGAAGTGGAAGGTTTACAGATTCTTCAAAGTTGTTCTGCTTTATTGACTATGCCAAAGCCTTTGACTGTGTGGATCACAACAATATGGAAAATTCTGAAAGAGATGGGAAGACCAGACCACCTGACCTGCCTCTTGAGAAACCTGTATGCAGGTCAGGAAGCAACAGTTAGAACTGGACATGGAAAAACAACTGGTTCCAAATAGGAAAAGGAGTTTGTCAAGGCTGTATATTGTCACCCTGCTTATTTAACTTATACTCAGAGTTCATCATAAGAAACACTGGGCTGGATGAAGCACAAGCTGGAATTAAGATTGCCCGGAGAAATATCACTAACCTCAGATATGCAGATGATACCACCCTTCTGGCAGAGAGTGAAGAAGAACTAAAGAGCCTCTTGATGAAAGTGAAAGAGGAGAGTAAAAAAGTTGGCTTAAAGTTCAACATTCAGAAAACTAAGATCATGGCATCCGGTCCCATCACTTCATGGCAAATAGATGGGGAAACAGTGGAAACAGTGTCAGACTTTATTTTTTGGGGCTCCAAAATCACTGCAGATGATGATTGCAGCCATGCAATTAAAAGACACTTACTCTTCGGAAGGAAAATTATGAACAACCTAGACAGCATATTAAAAAGCAGAGATATTACTTTGCCAACAAAGGCCTGTCTCATCAAGGCTATGGTGTTTCCCACAGTCATGTATGGATGTGAGAGTTGGACTATAAAGAAAGCTAAGCCCAGAAGAATTGATGCTTTTGAACTGTGCTGTTGGAGAAGACTCTTGAGAGTCTCTTGGACTGCAAGGAGAGCCAACCAGTCCATCCCAAAGGAGATCAGTCCTGGGTGTTCATTGGAAGGACTGATGTTGAAGCTGAAACTCCAATAATGTGGCCACCTGATGTGAAGAGCTGACTCATTTGAAAAGACCCTGATGCTTGGAAAGATTGACGGCAGGAGGAGAAGGGGATGACAGAGGATGAGATGGTTGGATGGCATCACCAACTTGATGGACATGAGTTTGGGTGAACTCCAGGAGTTGGTGATGGACAGGGGGGCCTGGCGTGCTGCGGTTGATGGGGTCACAGAGAGTTGGACATGACTGAGCAACTGAACTGAACTGGACTGATCAATGTTGTTCATGGTAGTTGTCTTTGCTCTTTTCCTATCCTCCCTTGTCTAACTCTCTGCTTCCACCAGATTAACATCTTGGCTCTGCAGCCTTCAACTTTCGTCCTGCCTTTGACCGTTTGTGTGCCCTTCTCTTGAAGGGAGTCTGCTGACCTGCTTTGTCCCTTTCCTCTCTAAATTCTCTGGACAAACCCTCAGGCGGACACAGTGTGCAGTGCCAAGCCAGCCAAACCACCGTTCACTTCCCATTAGAGGTCCTGAGTTGACAACCAGGTCTAAGGCCAATGATTTCTTTACATAATAAGCTCACCAGCCAGGCCACAAGACACAGGCATAATTTTTCTGTGGGATGTGTGTGTGTATTTTCTTGTCTGGTTTTGTTTGTTGGTTGGGTGGTATTTGTTTTTTGGAAGGGTGAGTTTTGATGAGGGAGAAATTATATGGATTGTTCTGGACTGTAACTTTAGTAGTTTTTAGAGGGATCTGATCACATTTTTCCTAGGATTGATGCTTTGCTGCTGCTGCTAAGTCACTTCAGTCGTGTCCGACTCTGTGTGACCCCATAGACGGCAGCCCATCAGGCTCCGCCGTCCCTGGGATTCTCCAGGCAAGAACACTGGAGTGGGTTGCCATTTCCTTCTCCAATGCATGAAAGTGAAAAGTGAAAGTGAAGTCGCTCACTCATGTCTGACTCTTAGTGACCCCATGGACTGAAGCCTACCAGGCTCCTCTGTCCATGGGATTTTCCAGGCAAGAGTACTGGAGTGGGGTGCCATTGCCTTCTCCGAGGATTGATGCTTTACTCTGCTGAAAATTCCCATGATTGTGGTCAAATTTTAGTTCACTCACTCTGTGTAGAAACCTGGGCAATTTAGATACTGTCAGCCTCAATATCCTTACTGGAAAATATGGAAATAGTAATTTCTATCTAACAGGGTTTGCTAGGACTGTCTGAGATAATGTACGTGAAATTCCCTTACGCAGAAGCCTAGCCCTAAGTGGGCACACGGTGCATCCCTGTTTCCCTTCCTTTCACCGTCTTTGTGGATGCCAAATAAGAAGTCAGTTGTTGTTGTTCAGCTGCTAAATTGTGTCCAACTCTCGGTGACCCCATGGACTGCAGCTCTCCAGACTCCTGTCCTCCACTGCCTCCCATTGTTTGTTCAAACGCATGTCCATTGAGTTGGTGATGCTATAAAGAAGCTAAGGCATGTTCATGTATTGCTCCCATTCTTTTGGGGATAACAGTTGTCTGGCTACATTAGAATGAATTTGTTGTACACTTTCACTGACTTGTTTCCTACTAAAGTGAAAGTGAAGTGAAATTTGCTCAGTTGTGTCCAACGCTTTGCAACCCCATGGACTCTACAGTCTATGGAATTCTCCAGGTCAGAATACTGGAGTAGGTAGCCTTTCCCTTATCCAGGGGATCTTCTCAACCCAGGGATCAAACCCAGATCTCCTACATTGCAGGTGGCTTCTTTAGCAGCTGAGCCACAAGGGAAGCCCAAGAATATTGGAGTGGGTTGCCGGGGTCCAGCCCGGATGATCCAGGGAAATTTGAAGGAGAGACAGCGTCGGCGAATACACTGGCTTTAATTAAATATTAATCAAAGATATAAAGCATAATAGAATGAGGATATCTCAGTGAGAAAATTCAGTGGAGAAAAGAGGCTGAATAACTTGGTTTACGTGGAAAGCTAATAAAATTCCAAGGCAAGGAATTTACGTCACCTATGTAGGCCGCAGACATCCTCCCATTCTCCCGAAGGAGAGGAGACACTAAGGCCTCCCCGGTCAGATCTTAGAAGCCCAGGCATAATTAGTAGGCTTGACAAGCCTCCACGTCCCAGATGGGAATTCAGCCAGAAGGTGAGAGAAAGAACGACATGGGGAGACCAGTCTTTCGAGGAACTGATTCCATTCTTTATTTTCCAGGGTCCACTTTTATACACTGAGATGTTATACAAAAGTCACACGGGGTCAGCAGTCCTGACTTCTATCAAAATCAGGTGCTTCATACAAAGGTCTTAGCGGTGTTACATCATCTTCTTGCCAGGGTCAATTTATGACCCTCTCCTTGTGACAGCGGTCAGTAAACCAGAACATTTATTTCTCCAGGGGTGATTATTCTTAAAACAGACACCACCTTCCGAAGGTACCAGAATGGTTACATTTTTATAGGGTGAGGGTGCAGTGGGTTTTAATTAAGGAAAGAATTTGCTTAGCCTAAGGTCTAACGTGATTAATATCAAAGGTTAATACTTATTTCTTCTATATATTCATTAATGCGTATACGGGCAGGGGATGTGGAGACTTAGCAGCAAACATTGGCTCAACGAATGGAAAACCCTTCACCAATACAATTTCTAATCAGCCCACTATACTATACTAATAATTTCCTAACTTCTCAAAAGAATCTGTTTTTAGAAAGTTTAGAGCATCTCGTGCCTCTCACAGTTGGGAGGCTGTGAGCAATCACATGCAGCTGGACAAGCCTGTCAGGCAGGCTAGAGAACCTTCAGAGGAATTTGTAGGTTGAACACTCCTGTCACACCCAGGCATTTTATTAACTGGAGCTCTAAGTTAACTCTTTTTCAGAGAGAGGTGGTGGGGGACAGCCCCCCCCCCATAAAGTCAGAGGTGTAGGTGAGAGCACAAAGCAGTAAAGTAGGCAGACTCTGATTTTGGGGGTAGATGCTCGAGGATTTCCAGGGGGACTCCTGAGGCTTGATCCTGCCTTTGCGTATGTCCAGCCTCCTTCCTCATGACCTTTGCCACGGGCGGAGTTCCTCACGCTGGCTCCCAGCAGTGGGTAGCCTATCCCTTCTCCAGCAGATCTTCCTGACCCAGGAATCAAACCGGGGTCTCCATTGCAGGCAGATTCTTTACCAACTGAGCTATCAGGGAAGCCCTTGTTTCCTGTTAGATGTCTTTAATAATTAGCCTTTTGCCCTCCAAATACATGCATTACATAAACTAAAGTTTTCTTTAAGCTGCATCTAATGAAATGAATAGATCTTAAAAAAGTGCTCTGAATATACCTAAGAGCACTATTCGGCAGAGAAGAGCGGCAATAGCAGGGAAGTATTCTGTTGGAATGAGCAAAGAGAAATCTGGTTGAAGCCAGCTGACAGGTCACCAAGCTTTGCAGCCCCTTCCCTGCCTAAGGCTCTCAGACCTTCTACACCTAGTGTCACAGGGGACGTCCCAGTTGTGATTGGTCCTTGTTTGTTCCTAGACCGCGCAGCGAATCCCTGAGCCTATGTTTCTCTGTCTCTGGCCTATACTCTAAGCTTGATGCATTGAACTTCCCAAATGCAGTCTGCTCTCTTGGTTGCTTTTGACAATTACGATTTTATAGCCTGAAGTCATCTGTTTGAGGGAGGGAGCGCAGCTCTGGGTAACCTCTGCCGTGATTGGTGGGACGGGCTTTCAGCCTCTATAATAACGCGCAACAGCTGCCGAAGAACATCTCTGCCTAAGTGACATCACATCGGAAACGGAGAACCGGCCTCCACAGGCGTTTGTACAGTCATTCGTATGATTGAATTTCCCATTTGGAGGGAGGCAGATGACATTTTTATCTAAAAACAATTTAGCTTGCATTCTTTGGTGAGGAGGCGCGAGTTCTACCAGCGGAATACAGAGCAGGTGATGCAAAGAGGAAAAAGGTCTGGCTGGATGGAAATGAAGCAAAACAATAAAGTAAGGAATTTACATCCACCTGTTTTTTTGCACAGTGATAACACGATAACCGTTTCTGCCCTTGAATGCTTATTCCCTTAAATGGACTCCCCTTCAGGGCTCATAATAAAGAGAGAACAGCCAAAAGTTTTTGTATTTGTTATTTATCACCACATGGTCGAACTGCTAGGCTTTTGAGCAGCTTCGGGACAGGGTAGCTGCCCGCAAGAGAAGTGAGAGCTGTTCTGAGAGAACCAGGTGCCCTTGAGCCAGAGCCCTGCGCGATTCAGACCAGTTGTCCACTGACTGAACCCCAACAGTCTCCAATCCAGCAGAGCCTTCCCACAAGCAGATTCAGATTAGTTCAGGTTATAAGTGTATAGTCTTTAATTTACTGACACGACTAAGGTAGTGTCAGATTGTACTCTGGTTGGTTGTGACATCTAAATTCACAAAGGGCATTGTGATGGAAAAGGCTAGGTTTTAAGATACAGTTCCATGTACAGTCCCAAAGAATGGCACTGGGGGAGGAATTATAAGCTCGAACCACCAGATTCAATGTTTGTGCTTAGACTCTCAGTCATGTCCAACTCCTTGCAACCCCAAAGACTGTAGTCCACCAGGCTGCTCTGTCCACGGGGACTCTCCAGGCAGGAATACTGGAGTGGGTTGCCAGGCCCTTCTCCAGGGGATCTTCCTCACTCAGGGATTGAACCCAGGTCTCCTGCATTGCAGGCGGATTCTTTACCAGCTAAGCCACCAGGGAAGTTTCCTGCAGATTCTGAGTTCTTTCTGTGTCTCTTTCAAATTTCTCTTCTTCTGCTCTTTCTCTTTGGGAATTTCCCAGAACTTCTTTTAAGAAGGAGGGAGCATTTCCCGCCTGACTTCCCACAGGCCGTTTTCTGTACACCTCTGCACATTTCCCAGACACAGGGCAGGACAGCTGGATTCCTGCCTTGGCAGGTTAGCAGGTGCCACTGTGACCACATCTTCCTCATAACCGCTTTTCTTTTTAGTTTAACATATGGTTTTACATTCTAAGTAAACCCAGGTTTATATATGAGCTACTCTACTACTGAGTTCTTTTTACTGAGTTCATTCTCAAGGAAGTGGTTTGAATTCTACTTGAAAATCATTATGTGTTGGGCTATGCCTTAGCAACAAGGAATAAAATAGCAAGGGCTACTGCAGCCATGAAATTAAAAGACGCTTGCTCCTTGGAAGAAAAGCTATGACCAACCTAGACAGCATATTCAAAAGCAGAGACATTACTTTACCAACAAAGGTCTGTCTAGTCAAAGCTATGGTTTTTCCAATAGTCACATATGGATATGAGAGTTGGACTATAAAGGAAGCTGAGCACCAAAGAATTGATGCTTTTGAACTGTGGTGTTGGAGAAGACTCTTGAGACTACAAGGCGATCTAACCAGTCCATCCTAAAGGAAATTAGTCCTGAGTGTTCATTGGAAGGACTGATGCTGAAGCTGAAACTACAGTACTTTGGCCATTAGAAAAGGCCCTGATGCTGGGAAAGATTGAAGGCAGGAGGAAAAGGGGATGACAGAGGATGAGATGGTTGGATGGCATCACCGACTCAGTGGACTTGAATTAGAATAAACTCTGGGAGTTGGTGATGGACAGGGAGGCCTGGCGTGCTGCAATCTATGGGGTCGCAAAGAGTCGGACACAACTGAGTGACTGAACTGAACTGAAGAGTCTAAAATACAACTGTGCTGAGTGCAAAGTGGTGTTCACAGATCCCTGCAGAGGTGGCACGAAAGTGCAACAAGATCTCTAAATTCCAGGCTGTGTGTATAGAGGGAATGGCAACATTATCTCTTTCTATGACACCTCTATAAACAGGAAGAGAGTCATCAAGGAAGAAGTAGCATAATAGTGTCATTTTCCTGGTGCAGCCTCTTTTCCAGGGTTTTCCCATTTTTGCCGACAACCAGGTATCCTCCTTGCTCTCACACATCAATCTGGACATAAGAAAATTGTTCTGGATTCATCTTGATATTTGGCAAAACTAATACAATTATGTAAAGTTTAAAAATAAAATAAAATTAAAAAAAACATTGTAATGTAAAAAAACATTTACTATGTAAAAAAAAAACTATAACAATCTAAGTATTCAAAAATAGACTATTAAAAAAAAATAAAAATAAATTTAATTAGAAAAAAAAAAGAAAATTGTTCTCTTTGATGACAAGAGGAAAAGAAAAATAGGTTGCTGAGCCTGATAAGAGAAAAAGCTGCTTAGAATAAAGTATTCTGAAATAAAATGATTGTGAAAATAGGTGGGCCAAGATTTCCTCTCTCCGTATTGAATGAGGGGATTACATTTTGTTAGGAGTACATATTGAGTTAATACATGGAGATGTGGGAACTGTTTAGTACAGATTCATCATGAACCGGAGCTGCTGTCTTTCTACTAATGTGCCAGATAAACTGAAATTTAGAGAGAAATTCATTATTTGTAAACAAGAAGCAGGTAGCCTTGTTAGTCATCAGCAGCCATCTCACTACCTGAAGGAAGCCAGGCTGAAGCCCAAACCAACCCAGCAGGAGGGCAGAACCAGCATCGCAAGAAACGGAGCCAGAGCCCCGATCGAACCATGCCTGGAGCCTCCCTGCCACCACACAACCAAGAAAGCACTTCTCAGGTTTTTAAACCACTTTCTATATTCTAATCCCTTCAGCCAAATGCATCCTAACAGACACAATTTATTCCTGGAAATACAGTGCCTAAAGTAACAGACTATAAAATGTGAGAGCTATTGAATGGAAATTAGGTATTGAACACACTTTATTCTAAGCTGGAAAACTGGCAACCATTGTCATATGATAGCAAAACACTTAGTTAAGCCTAAGAATGGTGGTCATGTGACTAAAAAGGATATAGCACTAGAAACACTGGTGAGAGAAATTCAGTGGGTTAGACTGCTTTATGGTCTTCACTAAGATCCTAAAATAAAAAGGCAAGCTTAGGGGTAAGAGGGTTTGTACAAAAACAAAGAAGAAAGTGCATGTTTTCTAAGAGAGGCTTTCTCGGGAAGCCTGCATCTGCAGTGCTGGAAAAGCTAAGAGAAGGACAGAGAAAGACACGAAACCCTAATCAAAGCTCACCTGAAGCCCCAACCATAGATAATATAAGCTATACATCCCCTTCCAAGCTTGAGTTGGAGTTTTAGTTATCTATCATTTCAGCTCAGTTCAGTCTCTCAGTCGTGTCCGACTCTGTGACCCCACGGACCACAGCACGCCAGGCCTCCCTGCACCAACCCCCGGCGCTTGCTCAAACTCATGTCCATGTCATGCCATCCAGACTCAGCTTTCTTTATAGTCCAACTCTCACATCCATACATGACTACAGGAAAAACCATCACCTTGACTAGATGGACCTTTGCTGGCAAAGTAATATCTCTACTTTTGAATATGCTCTCTAGGTTGGTCATAGCTTTTCTTCCAAGGAGCAAGCGTCTTTTAATTTCATGGCTGCAATCACCATCTGCAGTGATTTTGGAGCCCCCAAAAGTAAAGTCTGTGACTGTTTCCACTGTTTCCCCATCTATTTGCCATGCAGTGATGGGACCAGACACCATGATCTTAATTTTCTGAATGTTGAGTTTTAAGCCAGCTTGTTCACTCTCCTCTTTCACGTTCATCAAGAGGCTCTTCAGTTCTTCACTTTCTGCCATAAGGGTGGTGTCATCTGTATATCTGAGGTTATTGCTATTTCTCCCAGCAATCTTGATTCCAGCTTGTATAACTTAGAAAACTAAGTTGTCTGGGAGACAGATGGTGCTGGTGGTAAAGAACCTGCCTGCCAATATATCAGACATAAAAGATGCAAGTTCTATCTCTGGGTGGAGAATATCCCCTGGAGAAGGAAATGGCAACCCACTCCAGTATTCTTGCCTGGAGAGTTCCATGCACACAGGAGCCTGGTGGGCTACAGTCTATAGGCTTGCAAAGAGTCAGACACGACTGAAGCAACTTAGCACACGGTAATTTATCTTCCATTCAAGTTTTATTTCCCTTTAGTTGCTTTCTTTAGATCAGTACAATAAAGCCTAAAATGTGTTGTTGTTGCTTTTTCACCTTTATTCCATTGTATTGTCCTGCCTCTTCCAAGATTTGAATATTATTTTCTGAGTGCTTGGCTTCTGCATAATCCCAAAAGACAGATAAACTAAATGCCATGCTATTAGAGTAGGGTGACTCTTGAACTACATGATATTAGATCAGGATTCGGAAAATAAACCTGAGTGTGTGCTTTAGCAGTGGTTCCTTGATAAGACAATGAGGTAGCTCTGGACAAATCTGGTGTCTGAATGAACAAGTGGTCTCTTGTTGTTGTTGGTTGATAGCTTGCTCCCTGCCTTTCTACTGCGGGCTTGATTTCTTCTGGAACCAAGCCTTGGGAATGTAGTTCTCCACACCTCCTCTGCCTCCAACTTCCCAATGTATAAGTGATCTCTCAAAAAAAAAAAAAAAAAAGACTTTTAAAACTTTTAAAAATATTTATTTATTTATTTGGCTGAACTCGGTCTTAGCTGTGGCCCCAAGAATCTTTAGTTGCGGCATGGAGGACCTAGCTCCCTGAGCAGAGATCAGTCCCGGGCCCCTACATTGGGATGCAAATCTTAGCCACTGGACCACCAGGGAAGTCCTTCCAGCCCTTTTTTGCCCCCAAAACTCCATCCTAGGATGGTCATGACAAGAATTGGATAGTGTTTTCCATATTCTTAATTAAAGCAGAGATTTCCGTGGATTCTCAAGATCTCAGTGGTAAGGTGTAGAAACACAGTTCCAACTATTTAAAGAAGAAATGAATTAGCTTATAAAACACACCATGGAAAAGCTGGGATCTGATCCCAGGGATGATTGGATATAGGACTCAAAAGCTGAACAAAACAGTCTCTCTCTCTGTGTCTTTTCAAGCTTCTTCTCTGCTTCTTTCCATACGTCAGCTTTGGTCTTCCAGGCCAGCTGTCCTCACAAGGCTCTGGGAATGGCCAGATTTAGGTTTACATCCTGGTAACTTCCTGACCCAGTATGAACGAGAGCTCTGCCCTGCCATCTCCAGGAAAATCTTGAGGGATGATATAAGCTATAAATCCTCTCACTGGCTTGACATAGGTCACAAACCGTCCCACAGCCATTGTGGCCCAGAGGAAGTGATCAAAGATTTGACCAGCCTGGGCAAGTGCCCGCTTTTCCTGACAGATAGAGCCCTGCAGGCCTCTACGAGTTCCGTGGTTAAATGAGCGAGGAACACTTCCCAGAAGAAGGGCGGGGGTGCCGTTCTAGGTAGACTCGATAATGCCCGTCCACTAAAGACGGCAATGCCGGCAAAGGAACCGTTTGTTTGGTGGTGAAGTGGACAAGTCATGTAGTGACTGCTGACTCACCTGCTATAGATCTTCAGTCAGTGCTACTGAATAGATAAGTTAGTCCTGAGTTCTCTAGCTTTAGAAACAGATTTTACTCATTTCTCTGTCTAGAGATTTCTGTTTAACCTGTCTTATCCCTATTGTCAATCTGGGGTCCTTCTACCTAACTTCTCAAGGGACCTGATGATTTTTTCACAAGTAAAGCTAGCAGTCTGTCAGGCCATTTACTTCCCTTGATCCTTTTGAAAATTGAAATAGTTTTTCCTTCTCAATCTTTGCTATTCCTCAGCCTCAACCCCTGGCTCTTGTTTGAACTTAGTGGCTTCTATAGCCACAGTCATGGTGTTTCCGAAAAGAATCATCCCGTCATCTAGATGCAAGATTTAAGGTATGCAAACACCATTGGCAAAAGCACGATCACACACAGTCTATATTTAGGAACCTAGACTATTGCTCCCATGGGGATGCCTCCGTGTATGGTAACCCCTGATGTGCTGTTGGTGACAAGGGCAGAATGAATGCTGGCATACCAGGAGATCGTGTGCGTTCAGTCCCAGACCACCATAACAAAGCAAATACTGCAACAAACCGTGTCATGGGAAATTTTTGATTTCCAAATGGGTGTATAAAAGTTGTGTTTATACCGTAGTGTAGACTGTAGTATGTGTTAAGCCACTTCAGTTGTGCCTGACTCTTTGCGACCCTATGAACTGAAGCCCGCCAGACTCCTATCCATGGGATTCTCCAGGCAAAAAAAAAATGAAATGGTTGCCATGCCCTCCTCCAGGGAACCTTCCCAACCCAGGGACTGAATCCATGTCTCTCACATCTTCTGCTGGCAGGCGGTTCCTTTATCACCAGCACCACCTGGGAAGCCCTGCATACTCTAGTATATGCATACCTCAATTAAAAAATACTTCATTGCTAAAAAAAGGCTAACCATCATCTAGTCTTTTGTGAACTGTAATCTTTTTACAATAGTAACATCACAAATCACCATAACAGATTTAATAAAAAGATTTGAAATTTTGTGAGAATTACCAAACTGTGACACAGTAAGAAAATGCTGTTGGAAATAGAGTTACCTGAGACAGAATTGCTACAAACCTCCAATTTGTAAAAAAGGCAGTACCTGCAAAGCACGATAAAGCATAGTGCAATAAAATGCAGTGCGGCTACACTTCCCAAGTCCTATCTCTAACCAGCAATAAATGTGGAAAATCCTGAAGCCAGTCTCTGCGCGGTTCCTCATTGAACTCTCTTGCCAGCTGATTGCCTTATTACAATCAAACATGTGGAACACAGACAAGAGTTCCTGAAGAGTGATCTTTAGTTGACTATAAATAACCAGGAAGCAAATGTCCACTGGAAGCACCAGGAGGATTAGCTTGGCAACTAATGTAACAGAGAAGAAATAGAAAGGGATAATTGCTTCCTTCTTCTTGGTATGAATACAGAGAAATGGAACAATCTCTCAATGTCTGAGAAATAAGAAAGTGCATTCTTCTGAAAAACGAGGTAATAAAATTACGTATTGCTTCGGAAGAAAAGTAGACTCAGAATCACACTGTTGTGCAGCATAACTACAAATAAGAAACTCAGATAATTTCAAATAGAAGCACATGGTCACAGCATTACCACCATGAATCCTCTGAGACAGACACAAGAATCTAAAACATTGATTCTGGCAACACTTGTATGACTCTCCATTACAGCAAAGGTACTGAAGTGGAAACGAGGACTGCCATTGTGCAAAAAGGATAATCTCAAAAACACAGCTATCTTGAGAGCGAGAACATGAAGACATTTGACTCTCTATTTTTCATCTATCATTGCTAGATTTCTCAGAATTCACAAAAACAAAACAAGATACTTGGTTAACATTTACTGAGTTGGAAAAAAATAAAAATCTCCTCTCTGGTATGTCAGATTAGTCATTGAGAAAAATGCAAATTAAAACAGCTTGTGGGGAAAATGTGATGCTCTGTAAATATATCTAGCAAGTTTAAAAAGGAAAGTGGTAGAGGATAAAAGGAAGCTCATGATATTAAGAACAGCTGATGTGACTTGTCCAGAAATATCTATCAGAAACTTGTATGCGGTGGGCTTCATAACTTACCACTGAAAATGTCACTCTCTCTTATTAATTGAATGATGGGCACTCAGAGTCAATTTCAAACACTTAATCTTTATTACTTGTGTTTTTTTAAAAGCAAAATGCATTTCAAGAGAACATTATGAAGATTAAAAATCAAGAAAATTTTAAATGTCAGGACAAATAAACTATTTATTTATGATATTAAGGATATTCTTCCCAAAAGAAGTCACATTTTAAACACAAACATATTGTGTTTCTCTTATCGTAAGAGATGAGTGTGAATCCCAAGATTCATGGCTAGAGGATGACATAGTGAGAATTGGTATTTACTTAGATAATTCAAAATCATAAAAAAAATTGTAAACAGTGATCAAATTTTAAAAAAAGAAAAAGAAGCAATGACTTTGAACTGACCACAGTCACAGAGAGGTGATAGATGTGGCCGAAGCTGGAGCGCTAACAGAAAGACGCGGCAGAAGTGGTCACGTGTCGTCCTGGCGCATTCGATCCAGGGCCCACACGTGTTGGTGGCATGAAGAAAGATCATGAGTTGATTCCAGAAGTATGAAATCATGGAACATTTGCCCTTGAAGAAGCCCTTCAGTGAGCCCTGCCCTTCCATCTGATATGCAGACCATGGGCTGGGGGATTAGCTTAAAGTCGCAGCATCTTTCCAGCTCTTTCCGTCTGAAGACAACTTTCAGGTGAGTTTCTCTAGTCTCACCACCACAAACACAAGATCGTTGAGGGCCTTGTCCCTGGAAAAGAAGCATAGGTTAAATTTCATTTTTTTAAGTCTCCATTTTCTGTCTTATAAAAAGCAGCTTCAAATTTGCAATACAGAATATATGTATTCTAGGGAAGTCCAAAGTGGCAGAGCCTTTTTATTTGACTTGCGTTTTGGATCCACTCACATGCCACCTGGCGAATCTTAGAATTCTAGAAGGTTTGCAATGAAAAGGTCTAAGGAGTGCTAGTGGTAAAGAACTCGCCTGCCAGTGCAGGAGACATGAGACTCAGGTTCGATCCCTGGGTCGGAAAGATCGCCCAGAGGAGGGCATGGTAACCCACTCCAGTGTTCTTACCTAGAGGACCCCATGGATAGAGAAGCCTGGTGGGCTACAGTCCATGGGATCCCAAAGAGTCGGACACGACTGAAGCGACTGGGCACGCATGCATGCCCTGCTCAGAAAGAGCAGGCTCTCTCAGCTGCAGGAGTCTCAGAGGAAGCCATGAGGAGGCGGAGGGCCCAGCTGTCCTGACCACCATCCTAACACTGCTCCCACTGCCCCTACTTCTCTAGCTCTCGGTTTCTTCCTCAGCAAGCAAGAAAGACAGAGACAACAAGAGAAATCAGAAGTTCTCATACTGACCTAACACATAAAGCCTTTTAATTATGTGACATTTTTGCCAATAATCTGTAGTATCGATTTGGGAAATCATCTTCAGGTCGATACATCACCAGTCCAGCCCTCTCACTTATAAATGACCGTTATTCATGGACTGTTCGGGAACTGCACTTTCTTTCATTCATGCATTCATTCAGCAAGTACGTACTGAGACGTTCCTCTGCCAGAAACTGCTAGGTATGCGGAGAGAGAAATCCCTTCACTTAGAGGCAGATGGCCCAGTCAGAAAGGCAGATTTACATTAAACACAAGTGCATTTCCACGTTATGGCCGCTACACCAGAACTGCCGCACAACACAACACAGTAACTTAGCGTGGCGCTTAACTGACGCACGGCCCGCGGAGCTTTCTCACTCCGGTACTTCTGAAAAATGACGTAATCTCTCTGCGCTTCCCTTTCCTCCTTTTTAAGCTGTAAATAAAAATTAGTTTTTATGGCATACGTTGTTAGGAAGGTTAACTGAGATAAAACATGTAAACATGACCGGGTAGAGTAGGTGCTCATAACTGTTAGCCATGGTACTGCTCTTTCTACAGGAGAGATGAAAAACCTGCTGTATTTGGCTTGTGAAGGTCTAAAGATGCTTTCCATCACTTCATGGCACATAGATGGGGAAACAGTGGAAACAGTGATAGACTTTATGTTTTGGGGCTCCAGAATCACTGCAGATGGTGACTGCAGCTATGAAATTAAAAGATGCTTGCTCCTTGGAAGAAAAGCTATGACCAAACTCGACAGCATATTAAAAAGCAAAGGTATTACTTTGCTAACAAAGGTCCATCTAGTTAAGGCTATGGTTTTTCCAGTTGTCATGTATGGATGTGAGAGTTGGACTATAAAGAAAACTGAGCGCTGAAGAAATGATGCTTTTGAACTGTGGTGTTGGAGAAGACTCTTGAGAGTCCCTTGGACTGCAAGGAGATCCAACCAGTCCATCCTAAAGGAGATCAGTCCTGAATGTACACTGGAAGGACTGATGCTGAAGCTCAAATTCCAGTACTTTGGCCACCTGATGCGAAGAGCTGACTCATTGGAAAAGACCCTGATGCTGGGAAAGATTGAGGGCAGGAGGAGAAGGGGATGACAGAGGATGAGATGGCTGGATAGCATACCAACTGAAAGGACATGAGTTTGGGTGGACTCCGGGAGTTGGTGATGGACAGGGAGGCCTGGCGTGCTGCAGTGCATGAGGTTGCAAAGAGTTGGACACAACTGAGCGACTGAACTGAACCGAAAAATGCTTCATGGAAAGTCTTTCCTCTAGCTGAGTCTTGAAAATAAATTAAATCTCTGCCAGGTAATTGTGGGGAAGAATAGATTCTGGGTAAAAGTTACATGAGTAGAGTGCTAAGAGCAGGGCATAGCCCGACACATTGGAGAACCTCCTGGCCACAGGGAGTAGCCAGTGTTCAGGACATAGGCCTGCCTGTCCCCACACAGGGCCCAGACAGGGACAGGGGTCAAATGCTCTGAGGACGTAGTTCTGTCCTCCTCTCCCTCTCCTGGGCCAGCCGGTCCTTTGCCTTGGCCTTAAGTTTCTTATTTAGAAATTAAAGTGATAAAAGTAGAGGACCGCTACCATCACTCCTAGCTCCAAAATGGTAAGGTTTTATCTTAGGATCTAATAAAGTCAAACCAGAAGGTTTATGTTGCATACTGGCCAAAACCAAGTGAGTGTTCTGAGTTGGGAGGCTGCTTAAGAAAGATACGGGTACTTCTGTTACCAAACCAAACTTGGGTCTATTTGCCTGATGTGCAGCAAAGTCAATTGACTGACATTTGTTTTTGGTGAAATAAAGAACAGTATTTAGTGCAAGTTGTCCAAAGTGGGACTAAGCCAGGAGAACGAACAGCTCATGCTCAAAGACATGAACTCTGATGGCTTTTCCAAGCATGCATGTTAAGTTGCTTCAGTCATGTCTGACTCTGTGACCCCATGGACTGTAGCCCACCAGGCTCCTCTGTCCATGGGATTCTCCAGGCAACAACACTGGAGTGGGTTGCTATACCCTCCTCCAGGAGATCTTCCTGACCCAGGGATCAAACCAATGTGTCTGGCACCTCCTGCATTGGTAGGCAGGTTTTGTTTTTGTTTTTGTTTTTACCATTAGCACCACCTGGGAAGCCTGATGGCTTTTGGGGAAGGGTTTTTAAAGACAAAGTTAGGGAGAGGGTCACAGCTTGATCAGTTTGTGAATGATTCTCTGATTGGTTGATGGTGAGGTCTCAGTCTCACACTTATCAATTCTCAGGCACCAGCTGGTCTGGGGGCTGCGTGCTCATGGTCATCATGCAGTTAGCTTCTTTCACCTGGTGGGGGTTTTAGTGTCTACAAAACAACTTGAGGATATTGCTCAGGATATTATCTATAGTCCTTGAGGAGGAACCAAAGATCCTTGACTTTGTATTTTGTCTTCAGTTCAGTCGCTCAGCCATGTCCAACTCTTTGCAACCCCATGGACTGCAGCACACCAGGCCTCCCTGTCACCAACTCCTGGAGTTTACTCAAACTCATGTCCATCGAGTTGGTGATGCCATCCAACCATCTCATCCTCTGTCGTCCCCTTCTCCTCCCGCCTTCAATCTTTCCCATCATCAGGGTCCTTTCAAATGAGACAGTCAGTTCTTTGCATCAAGTGGCTAAAGTACTGGAACTTCAGCTTCAACATCAGTCCTTCCAATGAACACCCAGGACTGATCTCCTTTAGGATGGACTGGTTGGATCTCCTTGCTGTCCAAGAGACTCTCAAGAGTCTTCTCCAACACCACAGTTCAAAAGCATCAATTCTTCGGCGCTCAGCCTTCTTCACAGTCCAACTCTCACATCCATACATGACCACTGGAAAAACCATAGCCTTGACTAGACGGACCTTTGCTGGCAAAGTAATACCTCTGCTTTCTAATATGCTGTCTAGGTTGGTCATGACTTTTATTCCAGGAGTAAGCGTCTTTTAATTTCATGGCTGCAGTCACCATTTGCAGTGATTCTGGAGCCCAGAAAAATAAAGTCTCTCACTGTTTCCATTGTTTCCTCATCTATTTGCCATGAAGTGACGGAACCAGATGTCATGATCTTAGTTTTCTGAATGTTGAGCTTTAAGCCAACTTTTTCACTCTCCTCTTCCACTTTCATCAAGAAGCTGTTTATTTCTTCTTCACTTTCTGCCATAAGGGTGGTGCATCTGCATATCTGAGGTTATTGGTATTTCTCCCAGCAATCCTGATTTCAGCTTCTGCTTCATCCAGTCCAGCATTTCTCATGATGTACTCTGCATATAAGTTAAATAAGCAGGGTGACTATTATTGTTTTTTGTCTTGCTTGACTGTTTCCCTCTGTTTCTGCATTTTCTCACTTCTCTGATTAAATTTGCTCTCTGGAACTTGGAGAAGGCCTAGGAGGCTAGAGCTTTCCTACAAATGAGAGGCAGATGTGGGACCTGGCGGGTGAGGGAGTCTGTCTTCAGGAAGGCGCCTCAGGAAGCTGCTCAGTTTCTCCTCACAGAAGTCTGTGTGGGGACACGGGGGATTGTGGGAAAGGGGCACAGACTCCTGAGTGGCCGCTGAAGGAGAGGATCCGCCCCCTGGAAGCAAGGGCTGACACAACTCAAGGACAGGGCACTGCCGCCCTTCGGACTTGTGAACACGTTCAGTCTCCACTGCAAGGTATTCACATGCTTCTGCTTGTGTCATTATGTGATTTCTCCGTCAATGGAGAGGAAAGATCTGCTATTATAACGTGGGGATCAGGAAACATGTTTAACCTGTTAAAGGATCTTAACTGTGAAAACCCTGAGAATCACTAGACCCTACTAAGGTGCTATGAATTGATTTTTATCTCAAAGCTAAAAGCTAATCCACACAAACTGAAACATTATATAAAATATATATATAAAGAAAGTAAAATGATGCCGAGACAAATACAATGATATTAAGGGAAAGTGAAATAAGACAGAAATGGAGACATCCTCTGAAGAATGAATGCAGTCTTTCTTGGAGCTTTCTGTATCAGAAATCTGGTACTGAAGATACTGATAATGCGGGAGGGATCATGGACTTTCCGTAACCAACCCCTCACTCCCCTGAGTTGTAAAGGTCTCAACAAGACAGTTTACGTGAAAGATACCTGCGTGGTAGAACCACCACCAGGCCAGGTTAGTCCTTACTGGTGCTGACTGGTGTGATGGTGAAAGCTTTTCATGTTTTCAAAAGCCCAGATGAGCTCCATGTTTGAAGACAGGGTTCATTCATCATGGAAGCTACCCCAGGAAGGGTGTTAGACATAGGCCAGAGTCAAAGACAGTTCTCTATTCTGATGCAGGGGTATTATCTCCTGTCCGCTAGGCACATCTCAGAATATTCGCATCGATGGTGTTTTAGGAAGCTGAGGCTCCAACCTAAGGGAATGCAGTGCAGAAGTGGGGAACTGGGGTCTGGAAGAGACAAACGTGTGAAACTTCTTACAGCTGTAGCTGGCACGGAGATCACACGCAGCCTTCAGTCTATCTGGAGGGTTCAAACCATGACTTGATACACGGTCTGTATGTACAAAGGGCATGGTCCTCCCCCAGCACTCTCGCTCATCAATACTCCTCTCTCAGTTCCCTTCAACACTCTCAAGGTTAAGTCAGCAGAAACTTTCTCACTTCTACTTGTATAAATAATTCAAGAGCTCTCATTTTAATTTTTTTTTTTTTTTTTTGGTCTTTTTTGGTTTTCCTTTCTTAGAAGAGTCTTCCATTTATGTTAGGAGCCTCGGGGAAATCTAATTGTTTATGGTTCTGGCTGTATCAAAATCCTAAACCAAAAATTTGGTGATATTCTTCCCTTGAAGTTGTCACAGCTTCCATATTTGGTTATCTACAGGCTCTCAGAAACAAATCTTCCTTATTTTTAACGTCACTTAGGCGCTTCAGGGGTAACAGGAAGCAAGTGGATGCAAAGTCTATCGCCTTGTGGGCTTTGCACTTGCTAAGATGAAAAGACAGCAAAGGCGAGATAAGAGGAAAAAGCAGAGCCCCCTACGATGACCAGCGCTATCACATATAACACTGCAGCACAGGCTCACTGCACCACCACCCCCGGCCAGAGCCCTGGAGAAGACATTCCAGAAAAAAGCGGATGGGCCCATGTAGGACGCACACAATTTGCATATATTATTTCCTTTCATCTTCACAGTAACCCCTACTGATTTGTAAATGAGAAATCTTGTGTTTCAAGAGATGAAGCAACTTGTTCAAAGAGCTAAGAAGTGACAGTGCCAAGATTAAAATCTTGCTATAATTTCAGGCTCAGAAGACAGGACTTATTGAGAGTAAAAATCTATTGCCCTTGCTGGTACAGGAAGTTTGGTTGTTAAAATTAATTTTGTGTAGTGGTTTTCCAAATACATTCTTAGAAAAACTACTGCTCTGAAGTTTTAGTGGTTCTTCAGTGGTTCCAGAATATTTTACTTTAACTTCATTCATGAAATAGAGTTCTATTTTAATAAAATACATGTCTTATATACCAACACCTAGGAAACCATGAAATTATTCATTTGAATTCTTATTGGTTAATTTCATAAGTAAATGTTACAAATGAGGACTTGCAAAAACAAGGGGATTCTAAGAAAATAATTGTTATTCTACAGTTGGAATTTTGTCACCATCCATTTCTCTGCTTCTCTTTTCAGCGATATCTATTGAAAGAATTACTATTTGTTCTTACATCTTCTAAACCTCCATGTTCCCATCAACTCACTCCAGTTGGGGTTCAGTCCCATCCACTTCACAGAAGCCTACCCTAGCCTGTGCCAACACTGCCTTGGCCAAATTAAGCCAGACAAATTTGGGGTCTTTTTTTTTTTTTGGCTCTGATTTTATGTGACCTCTCAGAAACAGTCAATATAGATGATAGCTCCATTCTCCAAACCTCTTCCACCTCCCCTCATGTCTTCCAGGATGCCACATTTGTCTGGCTTCCCTTCTTCCCTGACATCCCTCACAGTGCCCAGCACTGCATCTTCTACCTTAATTTGGCCCCTAAATACTGGGGAGATCAGCACTCTCCCCTCTGCTCCTCCCAGTAACCCTCTCTTTAGGCTATCTAATCCGGTCTCAAGGGTTTACACACTACCTACATGCTGGTAACCGGCAGCACAAGCTGGAATCAAGATTGCTGGGAGAAATAGCAACAACCTCAGATATGCAGATAACACCACCCTTATGGCAGAAAGGGAAGAGGAACCAAAGAGCCTTTTGATGAAAGTGAAAGAGGGGAGTGAAAAAGTTGGCTTAAAGCTCAACATTCAGAAAACTAAGATCATGGTATCTGGTCCCATCAGTTCATGGGAAATAGATGGGGAAACAGTGGAAACAGTGACCGACTGTATTTTCTTGGGCTCCAAAATCACTGCAGATGGTGATTGCAGCCATGAAATTAAAAGACACTTGCTCCTTGGAAGAAAAGCTATGACCAACCTAGACAGCATGTTAAAAAGCAGAGACAATACTTTACCAACAAAGGTCTGTCTAGTCAAAGCTATGGTTTTTCCAGTAGTCACGTATGGATATGAGAGTTGGACTACAAAGAAAGCTGAGCACAGAAGAATTGATGCTTTTGAACTGTGGTGTTGGAGAAGGCTCTTGAGAGTCCCTTGGACTGCAAGGAGATCCAACCAGTCCCTCCTAAAGGAGATCAGTCCTGAATATTCATTGGAAGGACTGATGTTGAAGCTGAAACTCCAAAACTTTGGCCACCTGATGCGAAGAACTGACTCATTGGAAAAGACCTTAATGCTGGGAAAGATTGAGGGCAGGAGGAGAAGGGGACGACAGAGGATGAGATGGCTGGATGGCATCACTGACTCAATGGACATGAGTTTGAGTAAACTCCAGGAGTTGGTGATGGGCAGGGAGGCCTGGCATGCTGCAGTCCTGGGGATTGCAAAGAGTTGGACATGACTGAGCAACTGAACTGAACTGTCAACTTAACGAGTTTCACTTTGCCAAAGCCCTGACACGCCGAAATTTGCAGCAAAGAGAGGATATATTTGCAAGGCGGTCAAGCAAGGAGAGGGGAGAGGTCTCAGATCTGCCTCTCCAAAAGCAATGGGCTGAGAGTCATTACAGGATAAAGACTAGAGAAGCAGGCATAGGGAGTGTGGGGAAAGGTGATTGGAAAAGGTGTGCTGATTATCCTGCACAGGCATAACTAGCGCCAGGTCTCTGCAGGCACTCAGCACGCTCTGAGGGTGGAGCTTTGGCCCTCTGATGTCACAAAAACCACCAGGTGGACACTTGCGCAGGCCCATTTGGAGCGTTGGCGGTTCTAACGGGTCTTAACCAGCTCAGCTGAAACGAGACACAGCTGAGTACAAATACCTTATTGTTTAGTTACCTGCAGCTTGGGGGACATGCAAGTTTTTGAGAGAACGTTGATTAGTGAACTCAGGTGAAATGGATTTGACTAATGATCACCCATGGTTTCGTTCCTAACCCTGCATTCAGTTTCAGATTCACATTCAGTTACTCATGCCAGCTCTCCACAGTCTAACAGATGACACATTTAAGATGCCCAGAGCAAAAATCTTGAACTTTCCCTTCTCAATCTAGTTCTGACCTGTTCTTTCCCACCTTGGAAAATTACTTCACCATCTATCCAGTTGCTCAGACTAGAAACGTGGGAGTCACCCTTGACCCCCTTCCTTAACGTCCTGCAGCCAACTTATCCAACTTACCCTGAATCACTCCACCTCTCTCCAGCTTTGTTGCCGCCATTTTAGTCCAAATAACTGTCATTTCTCCCAGGTTCCTGCCCCAGGCTTCTACTTCCACTCTTTCCTCCTTCCTAAAATATCAGATCTTTACACCAAAGCTCAGAGTTTCTTGACATTTTAGGCTGTCGATCTGTTTGCTGTGGGGACTATCCCAGGTATCATAGGGTGTTTAGCAGTGTCCCTGGCCTCTGCCCACTAGATGTCAGTAGCACTTTCCAGTTGTGACAACCAGAAATGCCTCCAGACAGTGATAAAGGTCCAGATCATGTCAGATCAGTCGCTCAGTCGTGTCCAACTCTCATGACCCCATGAATCGCAGCATGCCAGGCCTCCCTGTCCATCACCAGCTCCCGAAGCTCACTGAGACTCACGTCCATCAAGTCAGTGATGCCATCCAGCCATCTCATCCTCTGTCGTCCCCTTGTCCTCCTGGCCCCAATCCCTCCCAGCATCAGAGTCTTTTCCAATGAGTCAACTCTTCACATCAGGTGGCCAAAGTACTGGAGTTTCAGCTTTAGCATCATTCCTTCCAAAGAAATCCCAGGGCTGATCTCCTTCAGAATGGACTGGCTGGATCTCCTTGCAGTCCAAGGGACTCTCAAGAGTCTTCTCCAACACCACAGTTCAAAAGCATCAATTCTTTGGCGCTCAGCCTTCTTCACAGTCCAACTCTCACATCCATACATGACTAATGGAAAAATTATAGCCTTGACTAGACGAACCTTTGTTGGCAAAGTAATGTCTCTGCTTTTGAATATGCTATCTAGGTTGGTCATAACTTTCCTTCCAAGGAGTAAGCGTCTTTTAATTTCATGGCTGCAGTCACCATCTGCAGTGATTTTGGAGCCCAGAAAAATAAAGTCTGACGCTGTTTCCACTGTTTCCCCATCTATTTCCCATGAAGTGGTGGGACCGGATGCCATGATCTTCATTTTCTGAATGTTGAGCTTTAAGCCAACTTTTTCACTCTCCTCTTTCACTTTCATCAAGAGGCTTTTTAGTTCCTCTTCACTTTCTGCCATAAGGGTGGTGTCATCTGCAAATCTGAGGTTATTGATATTTCTCCCAGCAATCTTGATTCCAGCTTGTGCTTCTTCCAGCCCAGCGTTTCTCATGATGTACTCTGCATATAAGTTAAATAAACATGGTGACAATATACAGCCTTGACATACTCCTTTTCATATTTGGAACCAGTCTGTTGTTCCATGTCCAGTTCTAACTGGTGCTTCCTGACCTGCATACAAATTTCTCAAGAGGCAGATCAGGTGGTCTGGTATTCCCATCCCTTTCAGAATTTTCCACAGTTTATTGTGATCCACACAGTCAAAGGCTTTGGCATAGTCAATAAAGCAGAAATAGATGTTTTTCTGGAACTCTGTTGCTTTTTCCATGATCCAGTGGATGTTGGCAATTTGATCTCTGGTTCCTCTGCCTTTTCTAAAACCAGCTTGAACATCAGGAAGTTCACGGTTCACATATTGCTGAAGCCTGGCTTGAAGAATTTTGAGCATTACTTTACTAGCGTGTGAGATGAGTGCAATTGTGCGGTAGTTTGAGCATTCTTTGGCATTGCCTTTCTTTGGGATTGGAATGAAAACTGACCTTTTCCAGTCCTGTGGCCACTGCTGAGTTTTCCAAATTTGCTGGCATATTGAGTGCAGCACTTTCACAGCATCATCTTTCAGGATTTGGAATAGCTCAACTGGAATTCTATCACCTCCACTAGCTTTGTTCTTAGTGATGCTTTCTAAGGCCCACTTGACTTCACATTCCAGGATGTCTGGCTCTAGGTCAATGATCACACCATCGTGATTATCTGCGTTGTGAAGCTCTTGTTTGTACAGTTCTTCTGTGTATTCTTGCCATCTCTTCTTAATATCTTCTGCTTCTGTTAGGTCCATACCATTTCTGTCCTTTATCGAGCCCATGTTTGCATGAAATGTTCCTTTGGTATCTCTGATTTTCTTGAAGAGATCTCTAGTCCTTCCCATTCTCTTGTTTTCCTCTATTTCTTTGCATTGATCGCTGAGGAAGGCTTTCTTATCTCTCCTTGCTATTCTTTGGAACTCTGTATTCAGATGTTTATATCTTTCCTTTTCTCCTTTGCTTTTCGCTTCTCTTCTTTTCACAGCTATTTGTAAGGCCTCCCCAGACAGCCACTTTGCTTTTTTGCATTTCTTTTCCATGGGGATGGTCTTGATCCCTGTCTCCTGTACAATGTCACGAACCTCATTCCATAGTTCATCAGGCGCTCTGTCTATCAGATCTAGGCCCTTAAATCTATTTCTCACTTCCACTGTATAATCATAAGGGATTTGATTTAGGTCATACCTGAATGGTCTAGTGGTTTTCCCTACTTTCTTCAATTTCAGTCTGAATTTGGCAATAAGGAGTTCATGGTCTGGGCCACAGTCAGCTCCTGGTCTTGTTTTTGCTGACTGTATAGAGCTTCTCCATCTTTGGCTGCAAAGAATATAATCAATCTGATTTCGGTGTTGACCATCTGGTGATGTCCATGTGTAGAGTCTTCTCTTGTGTTGTTGGAAGAGGGTGTTTGTTATGACCAGTGCATTTTCTTGGCAAAACTCTATTAGTCTTTGCCCTGCTTCATTCTGTATTCCAAGGCCAAATTTGCCTGTTACTCCAGGTGTTTCTTGACTTCCTACTTTTGCATTCCAGTCCCCTATAATGAAAAGGACATCTTTTTTGGGTATTAGTTCTAAAAGGTCTTGTAGGTCTTCATAGGACCGTTCAACTTCAGCTTCTTCAGCATTACTGGTTGGGGCATAAACTTGGATTACTGTGATATTGAATTGTTTGCCTTGGAAACGAACAGAGATCATTCTGTCATTTTTGAGATTGCATCCAAGTACTGCATTTTGGACTTTTTTGTTGACCACGATGGCTACTCCATTTCTTCTAAGGGATTCCTGCCCGCAGTAGTAGATATAATGGTCATCTGAGTTAATTCACCCATTCCAGTCCATTTGAGTTCACTGATTCCTAGAATGTTGACATTCACTTTTGCCATCTCTTGTTTGACCACTTCCAATTTGCCTTGATTCATGGACCTGACATTCCAGGTTCCTATGCAATACTGCTCTTTACAGCATCGGACCTTGCTTCTATCACCAGTCACATCCACAGCTGGGTATTCTTTTTGCTTTGGCTCCATCCCTTCATTCTTTCTGGAGTTATTTCTCCATTGATCTCCAGTAGCATATTGGGCACCTACTGACCTGGGGAATTTGTCTTTCAGTATCCTATCATTTTGCCTTTTTGTGCTGTTCATGGGGTTCTCAAGGCAAGAATACTGAAGTGGTTTGCCATTCCCTTCTCCAGTGAGGCACCTTCTGTCAGATCTCTCCACCATGACCTGCCCATCTTGGGTTGCCCCACGGGCATGGCTTAGTTTCATTGAGTTAGACAAGGATGTGGTCCTAGTGTGATTAGATTGACTCGTTTTCTGTGAGTATGGTTTCAGTGTGTTTGCCCTCTGATGCCCTCTTGCAACACCTACCATCTTACTTGGGTTTCTCTTACCTTGGGCGTGGGGTATCTCTTCACGGCTGCTCCAGCAAAGTGCAGCCATTGCTCCTTACCTTGGACGAGGGGTATGTCCTCACCGCTGCTCTTCCTGACCTTCAACGTGGGATAGCTCCTCTAGGCCCTCCTGCGCCTGCGCAGCCATGGCTCCTTGGATGTGGGGTTGGTCCTCCCGGCCACCGCCCCTGGCCTCGGGCATGGGGGCGTGGGGTATCTCCTCCCGCCCGCCGCCCTTCACCTCGGACACGGGGTAACTCCTCTCGTCGCCGCCCCTGACCTCGGATGCTGGGTATCTCCTGGGAGGCAAAATCGTCCCCTGTCAAGAATTACTGCCATAGCCAAAGCAATTTTTATTAAAACAACAACAACAACTCACAGATAATGATAATAAATATTAAGATAAAATAATAAAACTAATGTCGCCTCCCTACTTTAAACCCTCCGCTGACTCCCCAAGTCTTCCGCATGTCCAGGAAGCCTCTGCATGATCTAGCTCTGCCAATTTCTCTCTCTTTCAAGCTCCCAGTGGCTTTACTGCTATTCCTCCTGTAAATTAAGTGCATTCTCACACAGGACACTGCCCTTGGTATTCTTTCTATTTAGGCTACTTCTCCCCTAACTTCCTGACTTCTGCATGACTTCTCTCTGCACATAATGGACCTAGCTTCTCTGCACTTCTTATCTCACTACGCTGCCTTCCTGTCCAGCTTTCCATTTCCACATCGCCTTTCTTTACAGCATCTCCAGGCACCTGAAATTACCTTCTGTCTATGTTTGCTTGTCTGTCTCGGTGAAGGGAAAGCCCCTAGTCTGTGACACAGGTCTCTGCAACTCCAGAGCCTGGAATAGCAGTGGGTGCACAGTAAACGCTCGAGAAATAGTCATCGGTTTTTAAAAGCCTTCCTGTCTTGACTTCACATACCGAAAGGATTACACGTGAAACTTCACAGTGTAAACATTAAAAAAAAAGGCGTTTATTTTCCACTAGACCAGGATATCCATCACACAGAGCTCAAATGCATTCCTGTGCCAACGCCGTGTTTTAGGTGACAAACGTGGGAAGTGCCCCTTTTGTAAGGAAAGGCTGCTAGCGTGATCAGATTGTGACTGGAGCCCTAGTGCCAATAAACAAAGTTTGGCAAAGTCCACACCACTTAACTCTTCCCAAGTGACCTAAGCTGTGCGGAAACCCGTCCCCAGAGGTGATGTCCTAATGAATCTATCTCCTGTGCCAAAGAACCTTCTGCTTGATATAAGCTTTGTCAGGGGAATGAAGTCTTCACGTTTTAATGTCTGCGGATTATGGTAATGTGCTTAACTATATCGATCTGTTCAGCATTCTGTACTTGCTTTGGCCACCAGCCAAGAAACTCCAAGAGAAGGAAGTGTCCAGATGGTCATAACACAGGCTGTGAAAAGGGATCAAAGCAGCAGCACATCAGTGTTATTCATGAGACGTTAGACACCACATTCTGACGCCTCACTTAAGCCGCAAGCCTAACAGGAAGGTGCTTCACCGGCTGCATTAATCCCGCCGCTCACAGAAACCGGGTGTGTGACGCCAATGAGCACTCCTCAGCTGGCCTGCCGTCTGGAGGGCGGAGCAGTGGCTCTCCATGGGGGGCCCCTGAGGCTCTGCCATCCGGCCAAGGACCTCAGAAGTAGTGCAGGTGGGGGTCACACAGACGGGGGAGCAGAGAACCCTCGGGGTCCCGGAAGGGCTGGCCGAAGGCCCAGGGCAAAAAGCAGCGGAGTTGGGGAGCGCTCGGGCTGGGAAGCTGCGCAGTCGGGGCTCAGCGCCCACTTGGCCGCTTACTGGTGGGAAGAACGTTTCTCCTCTCATAAGACGGAAAGAGCATAAAACGTGCTAATGTAAACTCCCTGCGCCAGGAAGGGCGAGTCCGACTTCCTCCTCCTCCTTCTCCATCCTTCCAGGCTCGGGCACGTCTCCTCTGATCCAGCCTCCACGTGCCTTCACTTTCTGACCTTGAAACCAGCAAAGACCTTCAGAGACAAGCCCACACTCACCCTTCTGTTCTCAGCGGCTTCTGGCAGCTGCCTCAGAGGAAAGATGAGGCTGTGTGAGCTGCCGACATTGAGCCGCCCTCTCTTCTGTGAAGGTGATCGAAGGCTTGGCAGGACGGAGCACGTTGGGGAGCGCCTGCGCCCACCACCCCAGATTGCCAGCCGGCAGGAGAAGAGCAGGGGACAGCAGACCCCGGTCCTGCTAGGCTGCTCATCACAGATGCCCCTGACACTTCACAGCTATTAGGATAAAAGCGGAGTCTGCCAGCCCTGGCTTCACATGATGGGGGAATAAACAATAGCTTGCAGATTAAATAACGCAGGATATTTTATATTCGAGTTTGACAGTTTAGCAGAAACTAAGAGCATGATAAATAAAAAGGACTGCGCTCGCCTTTAATAAAGCAAACAGACCAAGGAGCCATTCATTTACCATATGAAGGATTTGTTTTCCAGGGCAATCATGCAAAAAGGCTTAGCCTATCTTGCAGATGAAAAACTGGCCTGACCCTATCCTGCCCAGCTGACTGAACTTTGCAAACAGGGTTTTCAAAGTGCTCTTTTTCAATTAATGTTTTAATATTTTGAAGCTTTTCATGGAAATTATAGCTCTAGCTGTTCAAGATGACTTCAGCGACTGCCTGATTTACAAATGCACCCAAGCAATGCCAATGGCCTTTGCAAATTAGATTTTTAAAATAATTCACATGGTGGCTTTTTAATGTACTCAAGTGCTTCCCATATGCCGCCTTCTAGCCTCATTCCGAAGCACAGATATTTCAGAGTATAGTGCACATTTCAACTCTTTTTTTTCATACCTTTCCCTTTTAGATAGCTTCAACACTGCTTTCATTTATCAGAATAATGAAAAGAGAACCACAGGGCTCAAGATGAGACATCAATCATGAAGGCTGCTTTCACGTTGAGTCTCAGGTCGTCACCAAATCTTCAACCTCTCTCATCATCTAGCGTCTGTGTCCTTGCCACAGCTCCTTGCTGTTTTGATCCACTCCGTACATTTGTGGGCAAGGTCGTCTTCTTAAGACATTGCTCTTATCACTTTATTCCCTGCTCAAGAAATAAAAGCACCTTGCTGCCTTCAGTCTAAACTTTCCATACTGGCTTTTTTGCCCCCATTAAAAAACAAACAAACAAACTTTCTTTTTAGAGTATTTTTTCAGAGCAAAGCTGAGCAGAAAATGAAGAATTCCCATATATTCCTTCCCCCACGCCACCTTAAGACACACAACTTCCCTCATTATCAGCCTCCTGGACTAGAGTGGTACGTTTGTTACAATCGCTGGGCCTGATTATCATCCAAAGTCCTTACTTACGTTAGGGTTAACTCTTGGTGTGCTATTTTGGGTTTTGACAGATGTACAGTGACCTGCCCCCACCCCTGTGGTCCATACAGAATGGTTTCACTCCTCTAAATCCTGTGTGCTCTGCCTGTCCATCCCTCTTTCTTCTCCAACCCCTGGCAACCATCAATCTTGCTGTCTCCATAGTTTTGCCTTTTCCAGAATGCCATATCGTTGGACTCACATATTACACAGCCATTTCAGATGCGCTTTTTTCACTTAGTAATATACATTTAAGATCGCTCCATGGCTTTCCATTCTCTTTAGCATTGAATACTATCCCACTGTCTGGATGTACCAAAGTTTGTTTTTCTCTGCACCTACTGAAGGGATTCCCATTTGCTTCCAGGTTTCAGCAATTATGAATAAAGCTGCAATAAACATTCGAGTGCAAGTTTTTGTGTGGACACAATTTTCATCTCATTTGGGTAAATCCCAAGAAGTGCAATTGCTGGATTGTATGGTAAGAATATGTTTAATTTTGTAAGAAGCTGCTGAATTATCTTCCAAAGTGGCGGTTCCTTTTTGCATTCCCACTAGCAACGAATCAAAGTTCCTACTGCTTCACTTGCTTGCCAGCACTTGGTGTGGCCAGTGTTTGGGATTTTTGCCATTCTGTAAGTGTTGCAGCCTGACTTTTAAATCCTGATTCTATTTACCTTGTCTCTCCAAATGTGTTTGCCGTTTTTGCAAATAAGAACATCCTACTGTTGTCCAGCCTGTGTTCCAACTGAGCCCCCACCGGCCTTGGTTCCAGGTCTGTGCCCTTGTTTTTCCTCACATGAAAGCCTGCCACCTTCTGGGTCAAACCATGCTGTGCTCTTCTCCACAGGATCTTCTTGACTACACCAGACATCATTTCTCTTCCCTTGCTGTGAATGTCTTTAAAGACATGCTTGTCAACCCAAGAGATACTGCAGACTAGCTCCTATCCCTAGAGATTCTGACGTTACTGAACTATGAGCAAGGACCTTTAAAAGTCCTCCCTATGACTCTAGATGTGCTCCCAAGGTCAAGAATCAAACACTAGGACTTACAGTCTTCACCAGACAATCCAGTACCTTGTATGATCAGGATCTCTGGAGGAAGGACTCAGCACCAGTAATTTTTAAAACTCCCCAAGTGATTATAACGTAGAGTTCAGACTGAGCACCACTGGGATTCTACCTTACAACTTGCCCCACATGTATTTTATATACTCAACTAGATCCCCAGTTAATATTTGGGGTTTCAAAGACTCTCAGTTAATATTTGGGGTTTCTACTTTAAGATTGCTGATCCCAACCCATCCCCTATTCCTAAAATACATCATAATACAGAATACACAACAGAAATTCAGTTCAGTCGCTCAGTCACGTCCGACTCTTTGTGACTCCATGGACTGCAGCATGCCAGGCCTCCCTGTCCATCACCAACTCCTGGAGTTTACTCAAACTCACATCTATTGAGTTGGTGATGCCATCCAGCCATCTCATCCTCTGTTGTTCCCTTCTCCTCCTGCCTTCAATCTTTCCCAGCATCAGTCTTCCAATGAGTCAGTTCTTCACATCAGGTGGCCAAAGTATTGGAGTTTCAGCCTCAGCATCAGTCCTTCCAGTGAATATTCAGGACTGATTTCCTTTAGGATGGACTGGCTGGATCTCCTTGCAGTCCAAGGGACTCTCAAGAGTCTTCTCCAACACCACAGTTCAAAAGCATCAATTCTTCAGCAGTCAGCTTTCTTTATGGTCCAACTCTCACTTCCATACATGACCGCTGGAGAACCATAGCTTTGACTAGACGGACCTTTGTTGGCAAAGCAATGTCTCTGCTTTTAATATGCTGTCTAGGTTTGTCATAGCTTTTCTTCCAAGAAGCAACTGTCTTTTAATTTCATGGCTGCAACAGAAATTAATAGTAAGTAAATGTCTAAGTAGGTAAATAAGTCTAGGCAGCCTGTTTGATTTTATCAGTTGTTTAAGCCCAAGGATTATAGGCAAGATCATATGTTTCAATATCAAATAGGTTATTTATGAAATTACTATCCCTTGACCAAAGGCTAAAAATGTACCCTCTGCTAAGTGCTTGATAAACGTGCCATCTATTAGAGCACCGATGAGCTGAGTGAGTGTTGAGCTTTACCCCAACAGTGGATGGTCTGTCACACCATTGAGGAAAAGAAAAATGTCAATAAAAAATGAGGAAAAGAAGCATTCACTACAGATCTTTTGTGTTGAGAATTTTGCTGATTCTTGTTTCATGGTTTTGTATGATGTCATCATTACCACTTGCTGACTTAAAAAAAAAAGACTGTCAACCAGACAACGAATGTTACTCGCTGGCCCCTCTGAGTTGAGCCTCTAGATTTTTCTTACCAACTTCACTGCATCCTGAAAATAAGATTCAGACCTCAAGAAATTAGTTTTCTTCCTTTCTTTCCCAGGCACAAAGCATATCAGGAAAAACCCACTGATGGTCCATCACAGCAAAGTTCCCATGAGATGAGTCCCTCCCAGACAATGATGTTCATAATTAGTCCATCGACTCAGTTGTCTGCTGGACTGGTTGAACTTTTCCTTCCCTAAAATTCACCTCTTTTAATGTTTTCTGCTCACTATGATGCTGCTGTAATAAGAAAGCAGTGAGAATGTTTACTTGGTGAAAGTATGTTGCTTTTAAGGATGCAAATGATGTTAAAGTGAACTTTAAGCCCATCAAAATGCAGAAGCCAGGTTCTGGTTCAGAAAGTTGACTGAAAACCTGTGTTTATTTTTTCCTCCTCCAAATCCCAAAGAAATGACAGTCAAGATACCCAAAGAGGGATAAATGATGGTAATATGCGACACTCTTCCTTTCTTTTATCCTTTCAAAAAAAATTTTCCTTTGAGTAGCCTTTAAACAGATTTCTAAAATGTGTTGATAATGTCCCCTAATACCATAAGGATGTGGAAATCCTTTATTGTTTATATGCTTTTCTAGGCAATGTAGCCATACACATCAGTGGTAAGTTTTGAGCTGCCTCATCTTGGATGGGCCAAGCTTGGAAATATCTGCCATGCCCACAGCCCTTTTCAGACACGATCTTTCCCAAAATCTCACTGTTGCATGTGATCTCCAACCCAATTTAGGAGAGCCAATAGGTGAGTTTTCCCTAGAAAGATCCTTCTCAAGAGTTCTGCATTTAAGGCATTAGAATGAACCATCCATTTGGGGAATTAAGTGAAATACACAAGGAGAGAAAGTAAGACATCAAAGTCATGAATTATCAGGAGTAATGAGCGACAATAAATAGAAGCCGTACCAAAGAGGGGAAGTCGGTGGGAAAGAGCAGGAGCAGGAAAAGCAGAAACAGGAAGTAGATGAAGGCCAGTGGAATCAGACAGGGCCTTGGGGAATCCTTTTTAAGGAGGACAACCTTGGTCAGCATGCTTTTCTGGCTTTTTAACTTTCATGAAAATAACAGTCCCATACACTAAAAATATCAGTGCAGGAAGGTGGGAAAAAAGCACAGACTACCTGAAGTTCCTTTTCTAAGCTACTTACTAAGGAAAACACAACCTCCCTGATTTCTTTTCTGCTAAGCTATAAAGAAGCTCTTCAAGTATATGTAGCCTATGGCAGCGAAGAAATACAGCGGGGAAAGGTCTGGATTTCAGCCCTAGGATTCCTTTTGAATTCAATGTCTGATTCCATAGGTTGTGTTTATATGACATCAAAGTAACTATTTTAACGTGTGGGGTGAAAAGGGAGTCTTTGACACCACATAGACAAGAGACTCAAGGCTTTTTCTTGTGTAAGCTCTTCAGTTGGCATTTACAGAAAGAGCCCCTCTTCCGCCAGACTGCAGCGTCATTATTTTCCTCCTCCATAGAGGAGCCATAAATCACTTAGAGGATAAACTGGCAGGTGTTATATAAACACTGAATACAACTGAACATTCCTTTCAAATAGTGTCATGGTAAAACCCACAAGGCTCAAAGAATTTGCAGTACTCTGAAGAAGAAAGCAATACAATAGCCTCAGAAATACTGACATTGCTAGCGAAATAAATCTACAGTATTGACTTTGATAAGAAAAAAACCCAAAACACTAAAGCAACAACAAAACAACAACAAAGTCTATATTTAAAAGGAAGCAGCCGATATCAAAGTAAATAAAATGTCTTCTTGTAGCCAGAAGTACTGCTGCCTCCCACAGGCTCAAGCGCTTTTGTGCCACAAAATTATAGTTTACTGTCACTTGTGTGATTAAGGAAGAATGGCGGAAATGCCTGTGTATCTTCTGGAATAGGTAAGAAGTAGAAAGGATAAAAGTTATTTCCTGTTGTTTTTCTTAGGACCTCAAGTCAGCTTTCTGCAACAAATGTTAGCTTTATTTTTACACGGGAAACCCTATATTTTCCTATTCTCTTTGGTCCAAGTCACACTAGTTTTATTGAGCATCTAGTATGGGCCACTGATGAAAGATGCCGAATCCTTAATGACAGGGAAGCCTCAGTGTCGAGAGTGGGATTCAAACGGGGGCCACAGGGCAGAAAAGACACGAGATGGGAAGGAACATCCGAAACAGACCTTTAGGACAGGGCAGGTGGAGATGGCAACAGGCTGCGTTCCATGCTGGAAGAACAGCACAAGCCTGAGCATACAAGATCATCAGGCTCTGAGACAAGAGCAAATAGTCTGGTGTAATTGTAGAGTGGTAGGAGGAGACAGTTGAAAGGGTAGGCGAAGGCTGTACTAGAATTCTTTAGGTTCAGGATTCTTTAAGCTCAGAAATACAAGAATTGGCCCACTTCACTGCAAAGTCAAGGGGAGCTCTGGCTTCAACCAAAGCTGGATCCGGGGACTCCCACCTTGCCCTGTAAATGTCACCTCTTTTCTCCCTGTTGGTTTCATTATCACGTTTTAGTTGTTAACTCCTGGCAGCTTCAGTCTCTTATCATACCAATTCCAGCAGTCTCAACAGAAAACGAGCTTCTTTTTCTCAACTGCTCAGCCAAGACTCAGAATAGAGATCCTTTGATCTAAGTCATTTCTGCCTCTCCCTGAACCAATTACTGTGTCTTATGTCCACTCCTGGAGCCAAGAAGAAGGATCAGTGCCAGTCAATTCATATGGACGAGGGAATGAGTCCCCATAAGGAATCTTAAAGACACTACCACAACAAGAGCTGTCTTCTGGGATGGAAAAACAGCAGGTGTCCCCACAAGGGGCCATAACCTGGGGGTTCTGAAACCAAGCTGAAGAATATGCACTTGATTCTGCCGTGGAGAGTCATCAAACATTTTAATGCAGAGAAGCAGAATGATGGAAGCTGTTCCAGAATGATCTGGCCCCAAGATGAAGGAAAAAATAAGAAAGTTGAGAGATAAGAGGCTCTTTTATCAACAATCTTATCAATAATCATTTCTGAAAAAGAAAATGAGGGTCCAAACGAGAATTGTAGTCCTAACGTGAAGGTGATGGATTAGAAATGGAAGTTGCATCAACTTGGTTATCAGCTGAATTCTGTGGAAGAGAAAGAAAATGAGTCATCAAAGATGATTGTTTTTTGCAAACCTGGTCAACTGGAGAAACAGGGAGTTAGGAGGAGTAGTTTGGGGGTGAAATTAGTTGAGTTTGGCAGTGCTGAGTTTGAGGACAGGTGATGCTCCCAGTGGAGATTTTCATCAGGCAGCTGGAAAGGGAAGTCAGTACAATCCAGAAGCAGAGCCAGGTGCATACAGGTAAAGGGGAAACGTCAAGGTCATCCTAGGAGACAGTAACAGAGGCAAGAGTGATCCTGGGGCAGATGACCTTTCGAGCTGGCTTCTGTGTTCGCATCCATCGGTTGTGTGACCGTCCCAGGAGGTACTGAAGAGCAGTCCAGAGCCTGGGGTTTCGCCCAGGTGATCTCAGTGGATAGGCACCAGGAAGGTGCACAGGGCAGATGGTGTGAGCAGCTGATTTGTTTCTTGGTCTCTTCCCTAATAATTGAAAGTTCTCATTTCTTCCTTCCACTGTCTTCTCATTCCTCATGTGTATTCTGACTCTCCAAGGCTGTTAGCAAGTCCGCACAACCTTTCTATCCCCAAGTCTCTAGTTAACTGCTCTCAAAATAACTCCTCTGTGGATCATCCGCTCCTCTCATCTCTGTCACATCCATTCCAACAGCTCTTGTGAAAGCAGCATTCCAGCACAGGACTAAGATCTTTGCTCTGGAGCAGAGTCACCGTGTGACTGTGGCCAAAGTATTGATCTTCTGAAACCTCCATTTCCTCACCTGAAAAAAAATAGTAACCATACCTACTTTATAGGGTTGCTGTGAAGATAAGTAAAATACGTGTGGTGCAGAAGCAGTAATGGTGTGTTTAACATACCCAGTTGTATGTCCTAGTGAAAAGTAATTTGCAAGGCAGGAGTTTTAATCTGGATAAGAACTCCATCGTCCCGCTCTCAAACTGTTTTACTCCACTCCTCACTGCGCCCTCCTTCGTGCTCCCCTCCTGGAAGCACACAGACAATTTCAGTCTGACACCCCCACGGACAGCCCTCAGCTGCACGGGTCACAGAGCCTACGGAGGACGGTGAAGGACGGTGAACCTATGGAGGAAGCCTTCACCTTCGCCAAGAGCACGGTGAGGCTGCTGGCATGGCAGAGGCGCTCACGGCCCTGGGTGTGCAGGGGCAGGGGAGGGTGGAGGCAGCTTCCAAGCCTCTGAGCCGCAGTCCCCTCCTTCACAAATAAACCAGAACACCACTAACATTCGTTCCAACCCAAGTGAGGGCCTAGGGGCGAGTGGGAGGTGGAGGTACGTTGTCACGAGAGATGGTGGGCGAGAGGCTGGCATGATCCAGTAAGGGGGAAAGGAGCAGGACAGGGCTACGAGCACAGACTGGCAGGTGAGCTGAGAAGACAGGTGGTGAGAAGGAAACGGTGCCATGTGGGAGAGACCAACAGGCAAGGCAAGGTTGCCAAAGCCAAGGGTCGTGCTCTTCTCTGCGTGCTCAAGTCCAGCCTCCAACCTCTTACTGTGCAGAGGGTGGGGAAGAATCTGAAGGGTTAAGAAGCCCAGGAATATCTAGTTTAGAAAACTAGCTTTGCCAGATTTTCTACTTTGTTCATTTGCTACTGATTAGAGTCAAGAGCCTGGACTTCCCTGGTGGCTCAGTGGTAATGCAGGAGACACAGGTTCGATCCCTGATCTGGAAGATCCCACCTCCCATGGAGCAACGAAGCCCATGTACCACAGCCCTTGAGCTCTAGAGCCCAGGAACTGCAAGTACTGAGCCCACCTGCCCTAGAGCCGTGTTCACCAACAAGAGAAGCCGCGGCAACGCGAAGCCTGGGCACTGCAGGCAGGGAGTGGCCCCCACTCTCTGCAACTAGGGCAAAGCCCATGTGCAACAGTGAAGACCCAGCACAGGGAAAATCAATTTTAAAATAAATAACATAATTTTTTAAAAGAACATCAGTTCAGTTCAATTCAGTACCTCAGTCATGTCTGACTCTGTGACTCCATGGATGGCAGCACACCAGGCCTCCCTGTCCATCACCAACTCCCGGAGTTTCCCCAAACTCATGTCCACTGAGTTGGTGATGCCATCCAACCATCTCATCCTCTGTCGTCCCCTTCTCCTCCTGCCTTCAATCTTTCCCAGCATCAGGGTCTTTTCCAGTGAGTCAGCTCTTCACATCATGTGGCCAAAGTACTGGAGTTTCAGCTTCAACATCAGTTCTTCCAATGAACACCCAGGACTGATCTCCTTTAGGATGGACTGGTTGGATCTCCTTGCAGTCCAAGGGACTCTCAAGAGTCTTCTCTAACACCATAGTTCAAAAGCATCAATTCTTCTGTGCTCAGCTTTCTTTATAGTCCAACTCTCACATCCATACATGACTACTGGAGAAGTCATAGCCTTGACTAGATGGACCTTTGTTGACAAAGTAACATCTCTGCTTTTTAATATACACCTTCCTTATCTTTATGTATTTTGGTAGCCAACCGAAAGAGTGAAGCAGTGGAGAGCAGCGCAGAAGGGACAGGAGGCCTGTGTGTGCTGCAGGTGGGGTCGTACATAGCACTGCAGATCCCTCGTTCCCAGAGCAGGACTGGGCCAGCGCCAAGAGCATATGTAGGAATGACACTTTCATGAATCGTGCTATTTTGAAAGGGCCCTTCATCCATCAGGCTGACCCAAAATAAATACAACCGTCACATTCGGAAGCCCCGAAGAAAGCCCTTCTCTTTGGCACTCGGATTACAGCTGGAGCTGACACGGCATGGAATGCAATGATTTATGCAGCAGGAAGATGACTGGCTGTGGGGCAACAGGGAGATTTTCTTCTGCAAGAATTTCTGTCGTGGCCTTTCCTGACCCTTCACTCTGGTGATTGAAATTTAAAAGTAAAATGAATGCCTTTTCCATGAGTTATTGAGTTTTCTTCTCCTGCACTTAGCATAACTTGCTACTTGGGGGGAAAAAAGGGTAAAGGGCTCTGTTCAGTCGAATGTCTGAATTAATGATCTCCCTGAGCATCTTGGATTTAAATGGTAGGTTTGAGGGTGCAGAGAACCTGGGTGTTTCCAGTGAGACATACAGCTTTATTAGGGCTTGTAATAGAAAGAGAAGCTAATCAGGAAAATGGTGATGAGATCCCACTGAGGATGATGGCCTCAGTTTAGAAGTGATCTTAAGCTGTTCCAGTGAATGCCAGAGGTCCTTGGTTTCTCAGCCCTCTCTGCTCATGTTGACCTGATTTCAGGAAACTGATTCACACAAACACCAGCCCTGACCTTACCAAAGGGGAGTAGTAAGAAAGAGGGTGAAATATGTTTACTTTAGATTTGCCAAAATAAATTTGGTGATTTAACCAAAAAAGAATGAGCATCAGTTAGAGCTGGGGGCGGAAAAGGCCCAAAGGAACCATGTGACGGATCTCTATTTCCCTGAAATTGCTTTAACATTTAAATCAAAAGTTTTCAAGATATTTTTACAATAGCGTTTGACACTACAGGAAGTCAGGGAGAAAGGATGTCTGTTGTACTACAGCGGACAAAGCGCCAGTACCAGCCTGCGGGTGGTCGCTGTTTCCTTTTAGACAGACGTGTTCCCTAAAGCCATCAGCATCTGTGACAAGACAGCTGTGAGAGAGTGAGCCTGGAATGCAGACGTCCGCGTTGAACAGCTGAGACAAGCAGTGTGTTGCAGAGAGACAGCGTCCGATTGGAAACAGGACACCTTCACCCTGGCTGGCTGCTGCAACACCCTGCACCACAGCAAACTCACAGGGAAGGACAGGGGAGGTTCTGAGAGGGAGGCTTCCTGAAAGCCTTCCACCCACCACGCCGGCCTGTCAAGGGCCAAGTGCCAGAGGCCCAAACACAGAAACGAGGCACTTGGCATTGAATGTGTGAGAAAAACCTGTATGACGCAAAAATGCAATGTCACACACATGCAGAAATCTCATGGTCAGCTTTCTGACAATCTCCGGGACCCACTGGGCCTATGAGGAGCTGCCTGGCAAGTCCAGATGAGGCTCCAGCATCCAACAAGCGCTGATTTGGCAGCGCCCACACCCCCGGGCAGGGGCTTTGTCTGTGCCGTAGACTGCTGCCAGCATTCCAGACAGAACAATAGCAGCAGCTACGCAAAAGCCCTGAGCCACCAAGTTTCCATATATTAGCTCACCAACCTCATGAAATCGACGCTATCATTCCCATTTCATAGCTGAGGAAACGGTGACTTAGACTGGAAAACCAACTTGACTAAAGTCTGGCAGAGCTAAAGGACAGGGAAGCAAAGATGAACCTGAAGAGTCAGTAGGAGGAGGGCATGGAGGCGCCACGGGGAAAGAAGTGCAGAAACACGAGAGCAGATAGTCAGATGCAAGTCAGACCGCAAGCCAGGGGTGGGCAGCCAGTGAAGTCTGTACCCGGGAACCGCAGATACTGAGTACTCCTGCTCGACAGCACGGGGTCCAAGGGCTTCTCACACCTCAGTGTGTCTGTGAATCACCCGGGGGTCATGTTCAAACTGCAGACTGATTCCACCAGTCCTGAGATCCGGCATTTCTGACAAATTTCCAGGTGACGTGATGCTCCTGGTCTGAGCTCAATTTGAGTAGTAAGAATCTAGATGGGCCCGTACGCTGGTCTAAGAACTAAGGCTCAGTGGCCTGTAAGGTCCACAAAGCTCGGTGAAAACAATAAAGATGATGGACTGAGGTTTTTTTTTCTTTTTCTATTTACTAGATTGCTGGTTTACCATAAAAGGATACCACTCGGAAGAGCCAGATGGAAGAGGCGCTGTCAGGGCAAGGTGTGGGACAAGGGGTGCAGTTTCCACACCCTGAAAGGTATGCCTCCCTCCCAACACCCCAACCCAGATGCTCTTCAAACTCCAGTTGCTGAGTTTTTATATAGCTAACTTCATTCAACTTTTTTCATTTATGTTGTTATAGTTCACTTTTTTTGCAACACAGTCCTATTACAATAGACCAACTATATGAACACCAAATTTAATCATAGACTAAAACGTTGGGAACCCAATGTCAGTCTCCATATTTTTTTTTTCAAAAAAGCTAAACTGCAGAAGTGACCCAACCTTTCAATTTATAGATGGCGAGACTGAAGCCTGGAGTGGAGAAGTGCTTTACCAGTTACTAGAAGATGCAAGCTGAGCATCTCTTGGCACTGAAAGGTAACGAATAAGGCTAACAGAGGTAGGTAGATTAGAATATGCTGCAGAAAGCATTGCTTGTCACATTGAGAAACCTAGGTTTTATCATACAGGCAAAGGCAAATTTTGAATATTCTGATAAGGAAAAGTTGAAAATTCTGAGTTAGGGTAACGAATCTGGCAAAAGAGCATAGCATTAAGTGCTGGAGGCTGGGAGATCAATTCAGAATCGAATGCCTTATTAGCTTGATCTAAGGCAATGGCACCCCACTCCAGTACTCTTGCCTGGAAAACCCCATGGACGGAGGAGCCTGGTAGGCTTCAGTCCATGGGGTCAGTGAGTCGGACATGACTGAGCGACTTCACTTTCACTTTTCACTTTCATGCATTGGAGAAGGAAATGGCAACCCACTCCAGTGTTCTTGCCTGGAGAATTCCAGGGACGGTGGAGCCTGGTGGGCTGCAGTCTATGGGGTCGCACAGAGTTGGACACGACTGACGTGACTTAGCAGCAGCAGCATAGAACATAAGATGCCATCAGTTATAAGAAGCACTTATGTTCCTCAAAGAAAGAAAAATTTCTGTCACTACAACTATAACAAAATGATTTATCACTTTGGACTGTTTATTTTATATGTATTGAATTGGTCTCATATACTTACTTAGACATCACTTTTTTTAATTATGTATTACCCTTATGCATTCATAAAAATAAACCATGAGCCAAATGGATTGGTTAAGGTCATGGTTCCCAAAATATGCACCAAGCCACCTCAAGGAGCCAGTGAACTAAAGAGGGTACCGTGGGATGGTTTATATTTTCAGGGAAACACAATAATGTTTGATGTATGTTAGACATGGTGCCAACTATGAGCTCCAAGTTATTCATGAATTCAACGTGGGATCAGACTACACTTGGATGACGCTGTATTTTGTCAAGTTGGGTTATTGGCAATTGCCGTGATAAAAGAAAGCCAGTATTGAAAAAACAACGTGGGTCAGGAAGGGAAGGTGCCAGTGTCCAAGTTGATTCCACAGGTTGAAAAGTTGTGTAGCGCCCCAAAGGCACACCCGTTCCAATAGTGAGTATTCTAGCTATCTAAGCGTGAAATTAAAAGGGGTTTTTACGAGCTTACTTCTGTCTTTGTTTATTTCTGTTTTTGGCTCTCCTGGGTCTTGTTGCTGGCGTGGGCCTTCTCTGGCTGTGAGCGGGGCTCCCCTCCGTCCGGGTCGCGGGTGTCTCATCGCGGTGCCTCTCCAGCGGCAGAGCACAGGCTGTAGCCGCACGGGCTTCCGCAGCTGCGGCTCCAAGGCTCGGCTCTCGGCTCAGGGGTTGCGGCTCGCGGGCCCTACAGCGCTGACTCAGTAGCTTAGTTGCTCTGTGCATGTGGAATCTTCTCGGACCAGGGATCAAACCGGTGTCCCCTGCATTGCCATCAGGGAAGCCCCCAAAGTTATTTTTACAAATGGCTATTAAGTTGTTGGATCAAAGGATTGTTGGATCAAAGGATTTTAAAAATGAAACGGTTGGGTATTTCTTTTAGCCTAGATGTGCTATGAAGAAGAACTCAGACCCTCGAAATGTCATGAACCAATAAAGTTGGAGAATCTCCGGGTGTTCTTGGGTATTCAAATGTGAAGTTTGTTCACATTCACATTCATAATGCACCTTTCCTGGGTCCCTCTCAGTTTCACAGCAGTCTGCACCCACGTTTCATCTGCTCAGAAACACCCTCCGTGCCACGGATGCCCTGGTGGCGTACCACGTTTAAAGAATGCTGCAGTACTGTTTCTGTGATTTTAAAGCTCCATTCATTCTGAAAATATTGTTGCTGGAAAATATCCCAGTTTGTTCAATAGAAGGTTTTAAGGCAATAACCAAGACTCATATTCCTTCCTTGAATAGTCTGTTAGGAGCTAGCAGTTGACAACAATGAATTCCATTTTATTTCACCAGGAAAAATATGTCAGACGGAGCTAGCTTAGGCAATGACAAGTACACTGCTACTGTACCTTCCTGTTAATACGAGCAAGTGTTAAGTGGCCACTGAGAATAAAACCTATTACAATTTCAAAGACGTTACAATGTGAAAAAAGGTTTATGTATCAAGAAACTGATAAAATATAATATCTGTCTCACAATGCCATGAGAGTCGAGGTAATAATGTGAAAAGATGTGTCGGAAGTAATATTGTTCTGATTAACTACCGGGAGATAAGGGCCTAAGGAAAATATTGAAAGAGGCCATAGAAAAGGGGCTACGGCGTTAGGAGGCACTGAGGTAGAATCAACAGGGTTTCGAAATTAGAACATAAACTTGCATCATTAGCAGCTCTCAGCTGGTGAAGACTGTCCCATAAGTGCTTGGTGAGGTACGTGCACCTACATCAGAACCTCATAGGAAACGTACAACCCACCTGGCAAGTCCTTGGCCCTCTTTAGATCTTGTTCCAAAGTCACAGCCGCAGACTCAAGCCGTGTGCTCTTGACCCTGACATATATTCAGTGGTTGATTCAGAGAGTGCCCTTGGTAAAGCGAAGAAATGTCCTGCATGTTTACCGAAAATCACATATATTTCATTCTTGAAAAGTATAGTTCGATGAAAGTGAAAGTCACTGAGTCGTCTCCAACTCTTTGTGACCCCATGGAATTTAGAGTCCAGGGGATTCTCCAGGCCAGAATACTGGAGTGCATAGCCTTTCCCTTCTCCAGGGGATCTTCCCAACCCAGGGATTGAACCCAGGTCTCCTGCATTGCAAGCAGATTCTTTACTAGCTGAGCCACAACACAGGACAAGGTTATTATAAAATACTGACTGTACTCCCTACTTGGTGGCGGCGGTGGTGGTGCTCTGTCCTGTCTGACTCTTTGGGACCTCATGAACTGCAGCTCACCAGGTTCCTTTGTCCACGGGATTCCCCAGGCAAGAATACTGGAGTGGGTTGCCATTTCCTCCTCCTCCAGGGGATCTTCCGGACCCAGGGATCTCCTGCAATGGCAGGCAGATTCTTTCTGCGTGTATACTTTCTGGCTGCTTTAGAGAGAGCCGGAAGCAGCTCTTTGCCATCTCTAGCCTTTCCTGGCACTAAGCAGAACTTTCTATCAATCCCTTGAAGTGATCACTCTTTTTCAGACTTTCAAGGAAGCCAGCCCAGAATGGTGAGGCAGTCACAAAGCATTTCTTGGAGTCAGAAAAATGTGCTACATTTGGAGCATAAGATCTCAGATCCACAAGCCCACTTCATGCCCAATTCATGGGCTCAGGACTGGGGATGAGACAGAGGAGTCAGCTTGTGTCCACTCCACTGGTCTGGCACAAACTTTTGTTGTACCAACTGTGCATATAGACATTCAGTGAAAGTGATTGATGTCATTTTTTATATTTCAGTGGGGTCCCAGAGATGAAATGCCTGGACTCCGGCAAGCACCCGTCTGGGGTGGTCTTTGGGACTGCTACAATGCCAGCTGGGAGGAAGCATTGCGCCTGGTGCAGGGAGGCATTAATGTTTTCTGGGTGTCCTCTGATACGTCCATTCACAGCAGCTCGTACAGATTCTGAAGCCAAAATTTTTTGCTGGGTGTGTTGAGATTGTACTCAGTGCTCGTGAGATAGTCCGGGGTGTGGTGGGCAACCAGGATACTGTTCCAGACTTGTTTGGTGCAGGAATAATGCACAACTCCCCTTGGTGGAATAACACCCTGCTGGAGCTGTTATCAGGATCCAGCCACGTAGCGAGAGGGTCGGCAGCAGCACGTTGCAGCACTGTGACCTTTACTGGATAACTGGGAATTTGTGCCTCTTAATCCCCTTCATTTATCTCACCCCTGCCCGCACCCTTCTCACTTCTCATCACCACGAGTTTGTTCTCTGTATCTGCAGCTCTGGTTTCTGTTGTGTTATACTTGTTTGCTTTTTAGAGTGCACATGTAAGGGAAAGCATACAATATTTGTCTTTCTCTGTTTGACTTAGGGCTTCCCTGGTGGCTCAGCTGGTAAAGAATCCACCTGCAATGCAGGAGACCCCGGTTTGATCCCTGGGTTGGGAAGATCCCCTGGAGAAGGGAAAAGCTACCCCCTCCAGTATTCCAGCCTGGAGAATTCTCCATGGAGTCTCAAAGAGTCAGACATGACTGAGCAAATTTCACTTTCAGGTCCATTCAAGTTATCACAAATGGCAAGATTCATTCTTTTCTATGACTGGTATTTCAGTGTGTGTGTGTGTGTGTGTGTGTGTTTGTGTGTGTGTACAGCATATTTTCTTTATCTGTTGGAAGACACTTAGATTTCTTCTGTATCTAGGCTATTGTTAACAATGCTGCTATAAACATTGAGGTGCATATATATTTTCTAATTGGTGTTTCTACTTTCTTTGTATAAATTCCCAGGAATGGAATCGCTGGCGCGTAGGATAGTGCTATTTTTAATTTGGAGGGAAACCTCCATCTGTTTTCCATGGTGACTGCACCAGTTTACATTCCAAAGCTTTGCCCAAAGCCTCCCCTTTTCTCCACATCCTCACCAACACTCACAGTTTGTTGGGGTTTTGATGATGGCCATTCTGACAGGTCTGAGGTGATATCATTGTGGCTTTGATTTACAGTTCCCTGATAATTAGTGATGTTGAACATCTTTCCATTTGCCTATTGGCCATCTGAATGTTTTCTTTGGAAAAATGCCTGTTTTTCAAATTACACTGTTTGTTAACTATATGCCCATTTAAAAATTGTATTGTTTGTTAACTATACTGTTTATTAGCTGTGTGAGCTTGGGTCTCTTAGCCTCAGTTTCCTCATATCATAAAATAGAAATAATTGTAATATCTCCTTAGAATTGAAATGATTAAATAAGATAAAGCGTAAACCACAGATCTTGGTTTACATTTAGTGTTTAAAGGTCAAAAAGGCTAAGACAGTCTAGTTCCTTTGCCACTTCTTTGACAGAATTACATTCGTTTCTCATGGGAGTTTGTTTTCCTGCCTGAAATTTCATTTGGAAAAGTTTCGTGAGCAGTTAATAAACAGGAGCCGGACGCGGGTCGTACGTTTCCCCGTTCCGTCTTTACTAGCGTCTCCCTGGTCTGTGACGCCGTCGTGTTTTTCCTGAGCCAGAACCGCCCCTTCTCATTAGAAACCTCACATCCACTCTCAGCGCGCTGGGATCTGTCCTCTGCCCACATTTCTAGATGTTCTATGGAGTCTGTCACTGCTCAGGTTAAAATCCCCCGGCAGCTTCCCACCGCGCTGAGTAAAATCCAAACCCAGCGCCTAGACCTCCATCTGCTGCTCCAGCGCGACTCCCACCTTGCCTTTATCTCCTCTCTCCACCCACGGCGACCTGCCTTTTGTTCTTGCAGCATGCCAACCCCATTCCCACTGTAGGGACGTTAATGTTCCCCTACGCTTATCACTTCTCACGCTGATATTTTTCTTGTTCATTAATTTATTTGGCAGCCATGTTTTCTCCACCTACCCCCAGCCCCAGCCTTCAGAAGCTAAACTCTGTGAGAGCAGACATTATTTTGCTCTTTGCCACTTTCCCAGTGCGTAAAGAACTATCTGGCATTTATGAGGTATCCTATAAATAACTGCTTCATCATAAATAAATACATACTCATCAGACACCAGCAAAATACCATTACCTGTGTACCCTTCTGGGCACACAGTTCTTAGGAGATAATACTCTGTAAGCATACAGTAGGATCCGTGTCTGACAGGGAAGGACTGAGAGTCTCGCCCAGGTGCTGACAGTCTGCACAAAGCCCAGGAAATTATGTTTCATTGTCGCCTCCCTTCGTCTGAAACTGTTTTGTAACCGAAAGCTCATTGTAGGATTTTTTTTCTCTTATATCTAGAAAGTCTTCGGGTTCTGGCTCCTGAAAGATTTTCTTGTCAGTGTTTACAGACAATACATCTCCAAGATTGACGTTCTATAGCAATCTGAACAACTTGCAATTATTTGATTCTCCTAGCATTGAACAAGTAAGCTATTCCAAATTCCAGGCTCGGCTCTGAATAGCTACCAAAGGAGGAAACTTAATCTCCTCATGTTCATAAACACATAGGAATCTCCCTTTCTCTCCCTCTTTCTCTATCTCTATGTTATTGGTGGACAAAATGTCAATTTATAGTTGAGATTTATTTCTTCAAATTCTTTACTCATGAATTGGGCAGAAACTGCAAGCCAAACACGTTTATTCCATTCCAAAGGACTAGTCTCTTTCAAGCCATCAGCAGTAACAGCATATAAATCTGTCAGCATAATAGGAGTTGTTCAAGGCAAATCTGTATCTTAATTACCGAGAAGGTGCAGCAGAAGAAAATGGTCCTCAAACTCTGAATCGATGTAGAAAAGATTGTTCAATTTATTTAAATTAAAATGTTCACTGTGCAACCACCGTTATTCTCCAAGCACAATGCAGTCAGCAAGCTGGACACCAGAAGAAAGAGCTTTGGGAAAAGCGTGCAAAATGTCAAGTGCAAGGCTAGGCCCACAAAAGGTGCTCAGCAAACACTGCATTTCCCCTAAGTATCTTGATTTCTCCTGTGAATCTGGGCATGTGTCTTCAAAAGTGCCGTGACTCAGCTCAACTCAGATATGTCCCCAGGCGGGCCACGCAGAGGGGAGCAGCCCGACTTGACAGCCTGGTCTGTGTGCCCTGCATGGCGCAGAGCTCTCATGCACAGAAAATCTCCTTTCTGTCTCCATAGGTTAGTCTTTTGTTCTCATTTGCCAAAATAGGAAATGGGAGCACTTGGAGATTAAATAAATTGCTTGGTAATGTGTGATAGATACAGAATGCGAATTAAGTTTTTTTCATCCATAGCCATATGCATCTCATTCAGAACACATTTATTGATCATCTGGAATCCCTGAGGCTGAGGATTCAAACACGACATGCTCCAAATACCCAAAGAGCTTTCACTTAATGTGGGATGATACATATAAAACAAGGACCTTCTTGAAAGTGGGAATATCATCATGGAGGTACACTTGGTAGGCTTCCAGAGTGGTTCATACCGTAAAGAATCTTCCTGCAATGTGGGAGACCCAGGTTCGATCCCTGGGTCAGGAAGATCCCCTGGAGGAGGGCATGGCAACCCACTCCAGTTTTCTTGCCTGGAGAATCCCATGCACAGAGGAGCCTGGCGGGCTACAGTCCATGGGGTCACAAAGAGTTGGGCACGACTGAGTAACACTTTTCACTTTTCTCACACTTGGTAGGACAGAAGAGAAAATGGCTCATTCTGCCAAGGTGGAATAGTGAAGGGATAGTGAAGACTTTACCAGAAGGAAAGCTATGACCAACCTAGACAGCATATTAAAAAGCAGAGACATTACTTTGCCAACAAAAGTCCTTCTAGTCAAGGCTATGGTTTTTCCAGTGGTCATGTATGGATGTGAGAGTTGGACTGTGAAGAAAGCTGAGCACCAAAGAATTGATGCTTTTGAGCTGTGGTGTTGGAGAAGACTCTTGAGAGTCCCTTGGACTGCAAGGAGATCCAACCAGTCCATCCTAAAGGAGATCAGTCTTGGGTGTTCATTGGAAGAACTGATATTGAAGCTGAAACTCCAATCCTTTGGCCACCTCATGTGAAGAGTTGACTCTTTGGAAAAGACTCTGATGCTGGGAGGGATTGGGAGCAGGAGGAGAAGGGGACGGCAGAGGATGAGATGGTTGGATGGCATCACCAACTCGATGGACATGGGTTTAGGTGGACTCCGGGAGTTGGTGATGGACAGGGAGGCCTGGAGTGCTGCGATTCATGGGGTTGCAAAGAGTCAGACATGACTGAGCGACTGAACCGACTGAATAATAGATGAGTTGTGAAAAAATTAATAGGAGCTCACGGGGCCATCTACGGGAGGAAGAGAGAGAGACGGGGGTGGTGTGGGAATGCTGTGGCATGGGTATGGGGACTGCAAACACCAGGTCCCCGGGACTCGAGGAGCAGCAAGTCGTTCAGTTGGCCTGGAACATGGGTGGTGTGACAAGGGTGGCAGGAACTGACCCTGGGGGAGGGCACAGAGGTGCCAGCAGGAGGGGGTGTCAGACCAAAGAGTTCAGGCTTGACCCGAAGGTCATAGGGACCCAGCAACCGGTTTTAAGCAAGAGGATGACACCCTTAGAAAGGTATGGTCTAAAGTCCCTCACTGGTGGTTTGGGAAAAGGTTAGAGAGAGACTTATTCAAGGAGGCAGGAAGCTCTGAGAAGGTGCTTCTCCACCAGTCCTGGCAAGAAAGGCCCAGATCCACGCAGGGGCTCAGAAATGCCCCCTGAAGTATCTCTGTGCCCCCAGTGACGAGAACTGACATCAAGGAGCAGGAGAGCCTTGCCCTCAACCTCACGCTCCTGTTCAGCCCTCCGGCTAGATTTTGTGAAAGCCGGCGTTCCAGTGATGCTGACCTTGCAAGGGCCCTGAAATGAGCCCATCAGTCACTCCTTTGCATCAAGTTAAGGAGACCCCTATTAAAGGGAACGGCAGACACCCCAGGAGGAATGCAGCATTACCAGCCACTAATGCCCTGCACTTAATTGCTTCACCAGATTAATTAGGTGGCTCCCCAGCAAGGCCCTAATCGAACGAGGACAGAACAGGTAAATGTAGATGCCGGTGAGGGAGTAAACGAAATTCAAAGCACTGGGCACAGCCTGGGAAGAACGGGGCTCAGGAATCTGGGCAGAAATGGGGCCCCGAATACAAAGGAGAAGAGCCAGGAGAGAAGGAGGGGCAAGGAGCCTTAACGACCAGAGGAGGCCAGCAGGCTCATCAGGCTGCAGGCCGCCTGGAAGATGCCTTTCCCCACCTGAGACAGGTTCTCTGTCCTAGAGGACCCTCACCTGGGACGGGAATGGGGCCCAATCAGTGTCAGCTTTACATCCAGCCACGCCTGTAGAGCTCTGAGCAGAACACCGGATACTTTCTATGCATTCCCTCAGTTAACCACACAACCATGCTATGAGATACCCTTACAGTTTCCAGGTTTCCCAGGGAACCGAGGCCCAGAGAGCTTGGGTAAATCGTCCGCAGTCACACCACTGAGCACCAGAGTCAGGGTTTGAGTGTAGACCCATTTGGCTCCAGTATCTTAACTGCTAAGTCAGTTCACACCTCTCAGCACCCACTCCAGCAATCACTGCCTTGACTCTTCTGACTGGCGTAGGGTTCCCATGGCCTGCGGAGTTGGTTTGACATTTAGAAATCCTTGGATGCATTTAAAAAACGCCAGCCCAGCTCCATTTGCACCCCACATGGGCAGACTTTACTGCACCCTAACCATTGCCTGGAGCTGCACTCCGCGCTGCACCAGGAGACCATCCTCCCTGCTGTCTGAGCACCAACAGAAGACTTACATACCAGGGAAACTGCTGGATTCTTGCAGCAGGAAGTGATAAAACTGGAATTACAGCCCAAGTCTGTTTGACCTTAAAGCAAATGCATGTCTACTCCATGACCTTCTCAGATGATGCTTGAGCTGGGTTTGACCAATGGGTCACAGAGGTGCAGAAAAGTGGCAACTATAGGCAGAGGGAATACCACAGGCAAAGGTGTGCAGTGTAGGCACGGTGGCCAAAAAAAAATGCCTGGAGAATGGCGAGGAAGCTAATATGCTGGTGGGAGAAGAGGGGTGGCGGGAGATGAGACCGGAAAAGGAGTTTGGAATGATGTTGGGAAAGCGATGATCTGGGAGGCATCCAGGGGAGGGAATGCCCTCACGGTTGATGAGATGATGCAGGCGTATGAAGACCATGCAGAGAACACAGCCTGCAGTGTTGCTGGCTGGTTACTACTAAGTTATACTGAAGCCTCACAGAGGGATAATTAGAAACCAAGGCTCAAGGTGAGCGCTTAACTAGTTTACAAAGAGGCCCTTATCTCCTGCAGAGGGAGAACATCAAGATCTGGTTGCTGAACATCAGTGATACTTAAGTATTCAGCCAGAGGAGGTCTGTGTGATAAGTGAAGGGCTGGAACTGGGAAAACCTGGGACACGGAAATGGGAAAATCTGGCTGGGTGCTTCTTTGCGGAGCCCCTGAATTACCAGAGCTTGGAGAAGCGGCCCGCCTCCCTGGAGAAAGAACTAGCAGCTCCAAGAAGAAAGATTCTGCTGAGTTCTTTTCCCACAAAGCACCAGATAACCCCTCAGGAACTAATTCTACCTGCATGTCTGACTGCCAAGCTAATTACTAGGATTAACCCCACATTACCTGACTGAAGACTTGCTGTACCTGAGAAGAAAGGAAATGGATTTCCGCTGAAGAAGCTGCAAGAATCATCATGTGTTATATGAGGACATGAGCTGGAGAGTGGCTCTGGGACTGAATTCTGGGGACACAGCACTTGATCAAGGGAGTTACAAAATAAAACTGGATGAGAAAAAATTCAGTAACCTGAGACAACTTTCTCAGGACATGGGATTTACTACCCTGGCAAGGACCCAAGGGGATGGGACAAACCTTCAGCTATGATGGCTCTTAGAAGCCTGGAAAAAACAATGTCCTAGGCTGGACAAAGTGGAAATGCCAGGGAATAAAAAAGCTAAAGAAACTGGGATGCTGGAGTAGATATATTATTGATGCTAGGAGGCCTACTGAGGGATCGTATGTTCCATGAGGGGCCCAGAAGATTCCAAAGCCACTGGGAATGTGCTGGTGAGAGGGGCACCAATAACACACACAAAAGTTCAGGGGTGGCCTTGTCTGCAGGCCAGGCAGTTCACAGAACTGCACTCAGGATGGGAAGTAAGAGATGCTAGTTGGTGGAGCTCAGCCACTAACAGCCAGAGCCAACATCCTGGCCAAGGATGCTTGATCCAGGAAGTTGTAGAGAAAATTAAGAGAGTATGGTATCCCAAGGGGCAAAAGTGGCCAGTGCTACTTAACGTTTACAAGCAGGAGCAAGACCAGAGGGCAAGAATCAGCTTCATGAACAGGTAGCCTCTGTCCCAGATCACATCTAGGACTATCTGTGGGGTTCTTTATGACCAGCTGTAGGAGGAAAAAAAAGCCTAAGCTTGGTGTGCCTATGGATCAGGTCAATATGTGAGTGGAAACTAAAAGTGTATGGTAATTGTATATAGCTATATTCAGAAATGGCTTTGTAACACAGTTGCTGCTAATTCCCCTCAGTCATGTCTGACTCTGTGAGACTCCATAGATGGCAGCCCAACAGGCTCCCCCGTCCCTGGGATTCTCCAGGCAAGAATGCTGGAGTGGGTTGCCATTTCCTTCTCCAATGCATGAAAGTGAAAAGTGAAAGTGAAGTCGCTCAGTGTCTGACTCTTCGCAGCCCCATGGACTGCAGCCCACCAGGCTGCTCTGTCCATAGGAGTTTCCAGGCAAGTGGAGAGCAGAAAGCTCCCCTAAGAGCAAGTGATGTGTCTCATCATTACTTCTGTGTGTAACAAAAAGAGACCCTAGGCAAGAATATACATATAGATTCCTGGGCAGGGACCGATGACCTACCCAGACCATTAACCCGGAACCTAGAAGGTAAAACACTGGAAGACTAGGGACAAGAAGTTCTGGGACAGAAGCAAATAGATAGCAAGTTGTTATGTGCACAGAGTATGAGGAATTTTTATTTTCCACAGTAACGCCCGGCAGAAAGCCTCTACTGTGGAAGAGACGGTGAGCAATCAAGTAAACAAAAATGACAGTTGACACGAGCCAGCTTTCACTATTGTCACGGCAGGGTGGAGATACTGAGCCAGGAGCGGAGAAGACCGCTACACAGGACTCTACAATGTGCACTTCCGTTCGCTAAGGCTGATCCAGCTGCCACTGCCTCTGAATGGTTAGCCTGGGAACCACAGACACAAATGGGTGTGATTCCACGCGCTGGCATTACTCTCTGAGCAAACCAAACCGTCCGCGCGGCGGCAGGCAAACAACACTGAGCCCCTCCTGCTTTAGAAGGGCCGGTAGCCCGCCCTCAGAGGAATCGATCCCTGTTCTGGATACGCGTTTGCCTTTCCTCTTCACAGATACTCAGGCAGTGTCCCTGTCTGGAGGCTTACAGAATGCTCGAGCCACAGGCCAGAATCCACGTAACATGGCATCCAATCAGGGGACCACTTCCCGGCCAAGAACACAGTTGGTATCACCCAATGCCCCCTCCAGAATCAGCCAGCCTCACAGAATACTGGAGCAACCTATGAAGATACATCTGAAGCACCATCTTTAGGCCCAGCAGGCTACCAGCAATGGGCTGGCATCAGAGGGCCTCTAAATGTCTCAGTAGGAAGAATACATGGAGTTTCCCAGGTGGTACTCGTGGTAAAGAACCTGCATGCTGATGCAGGAGATGTAAGAAATGTGGGTTCAAACCCCCTGCGTCAGAAAGATTCCCTGGAGGAGGGCACGGTAACCCACTCCAGTATTCTCGCCTGGAGAACCCCATGGACAAAGGAGACTGCTTGGCTACAGTCCATGGGGGTCGCAAAAAGTCGACACGACTGAAGTGACTTAGCACGCATGCATGCAGGAAGAATACGAGCACCTGGGAGCCAGCAGTAGGCACAGAAGTAGCCCACTTATCACCCCTCTCAGGGACCTCTCGGGGTGCTCTGGGCATCTTCTTCCTTCAGTTCTGGACTCTGCAGGGCTGGAGGAGCTGGTCACCAACGGGGTCACACTCTTGTGTGGAAGGATGGCAAGAGTCCCTTGAACTACAAGCTAGGACTGCTGCCCAACCACTCAGACCCCTCCAATCCAAGGACCAGCAAGTGAGAAGAGGAGTCAGCATCTTGGCAGAGATCATTTACCCCAACCAACAGAGCGAAAGAGAAATATTAGCAGGACTGGGGGGTGAAGGCCACTAAGGAGAAAGCACGACAGACAGTTCTTCCGGAGCTGGAAGGGCGTGGCCACGTTTCTATGCTGAGGAGAAGTCAGTGAAGCGGGCAAGACTGCAGGCACTCGCCGCGGAGTAACAGTGGATGAGCGCGAGCAGAGCTTGGGCGCGAGCGCGGAGGAGCCGCTGAGAGGTGAGCGCTGCCTGGGAGTCGCTAGGCTTCAGTGTCATGGGAGGAAAGGCCGTCTGCTGAGCGAGAGAAAGGCTGGTGAGGGGTGGTGGAGGCCGTGAGGGGCATGAGGGAACCAGCCCCACGGTGAACGGACACAGAGCACTCTGGGCGGGCGGAAGGTGACAGGAGGGCCGCCCTGAGGCCAGCGCAAGGCGCCTGTAACTCCAGCCCGGGGTGCCTGCAGCCCCCCTGAGGGGCCCCGTGAAGCACTGCGGACGGCAGAGCGCTGTGCTGATACAGCGACCGGAAGCAGCCTCTGAGGAGGGCCGTGCGGCGGAGGCCAGCGAGTGAGAGCAGGCTGCCCGTGACCGATTTTAAACAGCGATACCACGGCCACGCTTGGAGAAGGAGCTCACGCTGACCACCTTTCTTCCTGTATCTTGTCTAATTCTCCCACATGAAAGTATTTTCTGCCCACAGATGAAGTCCTGGAGGCTCAGAGAGGTTTGTAGAACATGCCCAATATTTTCCCTCAAAGTTCTGGGTATTGAAAAACTCACCCAAGATGTGGATTTGACTAGGTCAAGAAGATCTCTCTCCAAGGGAATGGAGATAATCGCACGGGCTGGGTTCAAAATGGGCTCTGGCAAGAATTTTAAGAAGTTGTGCAAATGAGATGGCTTCTAAAAACTTGCTCACTCATTATGAGGGCCCCTCATCCCTTATCTGATAAAGATAATTTGACTCAAGTAAAGAGTGAAGTTCAAAATGAAAGCAATAAAGGATTTATTTTCAAATCTGGTGATGACTATCTTCCCATAAGCATTCTAGTGATGCAGATTTATGGACATATGTGACTCTGCAACGGGTCTTAAAATTATAGTGCAGTCCCCACGGTGCCATCTTTGACAGCTGGTCCCACGCAAATATGAGACTGGACTATTAACCACACAACATCACAGATGAATGTGGAGAAAATGATTCAGGCTGTCATTCGTTTTAATTTTTTAAGGAATTAACTAGAAGAAACATGAAAAGATTCATTATATACAGAAGAGGAAACAAAATTACTTTCCTGGTGTTTTCTTACTGGAGCTGAAAGAGATAATGCACTGAATTATGTGTAATGTATAACCACTTCATTAAGGAGAAATTTTACTAAAATAGTATTTTAAAATTCCAAAATGAATCAGATCTTTGGGAAGTTTATGAATTGTTTAAAAGAAAAAAAAAAAAGGTCAGTAGGAGTGCCAGAACGAATTTGTGCTACAAGTTGATTCTGAATCAATGTTAATGTGCTAAGACCCTTGCTCATTGCAAGTAATACCCAGATTACAATGGATTTGTTTCTAATTTTTCATAAGTGAGTAGTTCAGAGCTTGAGACATCTTGCTAAAGAAAAAAAAATACTGCTACAGAACCAATGTGGGTCAGACTCATCATGGTAAGGAGCTTTAGATACCCAATCCTTTGGAGAGCTGATCCAGCAAGGCTGTTCATTTCATGATGAAAGAGTGGAGGCCCAGAGGTAGCCTGCGTGGAGCTAGTCTACCCTGGCAGGGCCAGTCTGTGCTCTGCATCCTGTGAGGGGCCGTGGCATTTGAGAGGAAAGACACAAAGCTTAGAGAAAGTGAGAGTGGGAGGCGCTCAGTCATGTTGACTCTTTGTGACCCCATGGACTATACCTTCCATGGAATTCTCCAGGCCAGAACACTGGAGTGGGTAGCCATCCCTTCTCCAGGGGACCTTCCCAACCCAGGGGTCAAACCCAGGTCTCCCACATTTCAGGCAGATTTTTACCAGCTGAGCCACAGGGGAAGCCCAAGAATACTGGAGTGGGTAGTCTATCCCTTCTCCAGGGGATCTTCCCGACCCAGGAATCAAACCAGGGTTTCCTGCATTGCAGGCGGATTCTTTGCCAACTGAGCTATAAGTGAAGAAGCTTATAGAAATTCTACCTAATTCTTAGTTACAGAGCAGGGCCATGAAGAGCACAAGTGCTCAAAACAGTAATATCCTGAAGGTCTAGAGACTTACTTGCTCAGGGGAAGGTTAATGACTTTTTATTTTCAAAGTCCTGATTTTTTAACAGCAAGATTGTATAGAGTGTGAGGCCTCTGTTACTTGAATAAGAGGGGTAGAACCCAGCTCTAAGTATTGGATACAGTTGGCTTCTAGAACCTAGAAGAAGTGGAGAGGTGGTGGGGTTGACAGTTGTGCCCAGTGGCTGACTCAGTGCAGAGGCAATGGATACAAGAATCAGCAGAAAACCACATAATCACAAATCGTGAGTGTCTCAGTTCAATTTGGATGAGCTCAGCACCAGGCTCATCAGAATTCTGGGGATTCTGGCCACCTGGGATCTTACATAGTACCAGAGAGACTCAATCACTCAGTCATGTCCAACTGTTTGCAACCCCATGAACTGTAGGCTACCAGGCTCCTCGGCCCATGGGATTTCCCAGACAAGAATACTGGAGTGGTTCAATCCAGGGATTGAACCCAAGGTTCCTGCACTGCAGGCAGATTCTTTACCATCTGAGCCCCCATGGAAGCCCATACCAGAGAGGAAGGCCTCCTAATGAGAACTGTAAGCAATGTGAAACAATGAAAATGTGAGGAAAAGCCCTGGGCTTTGGGGGATCTGTTCAGCTGCACTTGCTCCTGAGCATACCACCCCCAACTCCTCCATTTCTGAAGTGACACCTTTTGAAGTTCCAAGATGGTTTCAGCTCTCAAAGTTCCAAGGTGATGTTGGGTTGTTTATTTCTGCTCTCTGATGGAGCTGTCAAACAAAGAAGTTAGTGTAATAGAAAATACCCAGTGCACAGAGCCACTGAAGTATGTGAAGTGAAAGTCGCTCAGTCATGTCCAACTCTTTGCGAGCCCTTGGACTCTACAGTCCATGGAATTCTCCAGGCCAGAATACTGGAGTGGGTAGCCTTTCCCTTCTCCAGGGGATCTTCCCTACCCAGGAATCGAACCCAGGTCTCCTGTGTCTCCTGTATTGGCAGGCGGATTTTTTACCAGCTGAGCTACCAGGGAATCCCTACACATAGCTATTGCTTTGAGTCAAATACTCTCTATACCAGGGAAGATCTCTCAAACTACTCTCATTTTATTTCTGAGTAGCCTTTAAAATAACCAAATGAGATCAGTCATTTGTGCTTGGAGACCCAGAAACCGACTGCTGGAAGCATTTAATCTTTAACATTTCAGATCAGTTCAGTCACTCAGTCGTGTCTGACTCTTTGCGACCCCACGAATTGCAGCACACCAGGCTTCCCTGTCCATCACCAACTCTCAACAGTTCACCCAAATCCATGTCCATCGAGTCCGTGATGCCATCCAGCCATCTCATCCTCTGTCCCCTTTTCCTCCTGCCCCTAATCCCTCCCAGCATCAGGGTCTTTTCCAATGAGTCAACTCTTCACATGAAGTGGCCAAAGTACTGGAGTTTCAGCTTTAGCATCATTCCTTCCAAAGAAATCCCAGAGCTGATCTCCTTCAGAATGGACTGGTTGGATCTCCTTGCAGTCCAAGGGACTCTCAAGAGTCTTCTCCAACACCACAGTTCAAAAGCATCAATTCTTCGGTGCTCAGCTTTCTTCACAGTCCAACTCTAACATTTCCTCACCCAAATAAACCAGTCATTTGTCTCTGTCCATGAAAGAAAATTATATTGACTGAAGTCTCTTCTCATTATTCTTTTTTCTTCTCCTAAGTATGTATTACACTTGATCAGAGCAATTAGCCGTGATCCAATTCAGGTAGGAATGCATTTTCAAAAGCCTGACAACCAATCTGAATTCCAAATCCATTGCCAGAATGGCTTCAGTGTATACACATGTGTGCCCTGTTCTAAATCAAGGAGAAAAAGGGTGAAGTTCTCTTAAAGGTGGCCCGAGATGACGGCACTGACTGACACTCTTGCTCCTGAGAACCGCTGCCGAGCTCTGTCGGGGGAGGTGTGCCCTGGCACGCAGACAGGACGTGAAGGTGTCACAGGAACAAGTGAGCAAACAGAAAGTGTGCCCAGACCTCCTGTTCGATGATCTCAAAGCAGTAGAAAGAAATCAACTGAAAGTCTTTTTTTATAGATGCCAAGGTGGCTTTTTAAAGATTAGCATTCTAAATGCCAGATGGTTAATGAAGGTCAGGCAGGCAACTTTCATAATTTGTCATTATGAGTTTAGCTGTGTGCCTTTATTAGGAATTGATGGATAACTTCCTACTTGGCAATATTTTAGGGAGTATGCTTCCTGTAATATGAAAGTAATAGCATAAATGCCACTTAAAATTCTTTTTTAAAAAATAGAGCTAGGAAGGCAAATGAACTGCTCAACAGCCATATTTGTGCAGCCAGATGAGATTACTTGCTTGCTTTACTTTCACCTGGAGGAGTCTTTGTGCATCTGAATCACATTTTTACTGACTTTTGAGTTCAAGAACCAAAGCTGAGGAGGATAAAGCCGAAAAAACTGCTGTTAAAATGGCCGTTGCAGTACAGATTTCAGAGGCTAGAGGGCATGATTGCTATAGCTGATCCAAAGCAAGGAAAAGCAAAATCTATTCATCTGATTCTCATACAAGGACCTAGAGGCTTTAAATTTTGGATCATGAGTGCAGGCTTGTTTCTCATTAAAAATCCAAGTCAGTATCTGCAAGAAGGAGCAGCAGAATAAAACCTGCGTTTTCTGTGGTTGTTGTGGGCGTTTCTGGCAGAGGCCTTGGGCTTGTGAGAGAAAGTGGAGCACCCTCCAAGGGGCCCTTTCAGATCAGATCAGATCAGTCAGTCAGTTGTGTCCGACTCTTTGCGACCCCATGAATCACAGCACGCCAGGCCTCCCTGTCCATCACAAACTCCTGGAGTTCACTCAGACTCACGTCCATCCAGTCAGTGATACCATCCAGCCATCTCATCCTCTGTCATCCCCTTCTCCTCCTGCCCCCAATCCCTCCCAGCATCAGTCTTTTTCAATGAGTCAACTCTTTGCATGAGGTGGCCAAAGTACTGGACTTTCAGCTTTAGCATCATTCCTTCCAAAGAAATCCCAGGGCTGATCTCCTTCAGAATGGACTGGTTGGATCTTTTTGCAGTCCAAGGTATTCTCAAGAGTCTTCTCCAACACCACACTTCAAAAGCATCAATTCTTTGGCGCTCAGCCTTCTTCACAGTCCAACTCTCACATCCATACATGACCACAGGAAAAACCATAGCCTTGACTAGAAGGACCTTTGTTGGCAAAGTAATGTCTCTGCTTTTGAATATGCTATCTAGGTTGGTCATAACTTTCCTTCCAAGGAGTAAGCGTCTTTTAATTTCATGGCTGCAGTCACCATCTGCAGTGATTTTGGAGCCCAGAAAAATAAAGTCTGACATTGTTTCCACTGTTTCCCCATCTATTTCCCATGAAGTGATGGGACCGGATGCCATGATCTTCGTTTTCTGAATGTTGAGCTTTAAGCCAACTTTTTCACTCTCCACTTTCACTTTCATCAAGAGGCTTTTGAGTTCCTCTGCACTTTCTGCCATAAAGGTGGTGTCATCTGCGTATCTGAGGTTATTGATATTTCTCCCGGCAATCTTGATTCCAGCTTGTGTTTCTTCCAGTCCAGCATTTCTCATGATGTACTCTGCATAGAAGTTAAATAAACAGGGTGACAATATACAGCCTTGACATACTCCTTTTCATATTTGGAACCAGTCTGTTGTTCCATGTTCAGTTCTAACTGTTGCTTCCTGACCTGCATACAAATTTCTCAAGAGGCAGGTCAGGTGGTCTGGTATTCCCATCTCTTTCAGAATTTTCCACAGTTTATTGTGATCCACACAGTCAAAGGCTTTGGTATAGTCAATAAAGCAGAAATAGATGTTTTTCTGGCACTCTCTTGCTTTTTCCATGATCCAGCGGATGTTGGCAATTTGATCTCTGGTTCCTCTGCCTTTTCTAAAACCAGCTTGAATATCAGGAAGTTCACGGTTCACATATTGCTGAAGCCTGGCTTGGAGAATTTTGAGCATTACTTTACTAGTGTGTGAGATGAGTGCAATTGTGCGGTGGTTTGAACATTCTTTGGCATTGCCTTTCTTTGGGATTGGAATGAAAACTGACCTTTTCCAGTCCCATGGGCACTGCTGAGTTTTCCAAATTTGCTGGCATATTGAGTGCAGCACTTTCACAGCATCATCTTTCAGGATTTGGAATAGCTCAACTGGAATTCCATCACCTCCACTAGCTTTGTTCGTAGTGATGCTTTCTAACGCCCACTTGACTTCACATTCCAGGATGTCTGGCTCTAGGTGAGTGATCACACCATCGTGATTATCTGGGTCGTGAAGCTCTTGTTTGTACAGTTCTTCTGTGTATTCTTGCCATCTCTTCTTAATATCTTCTGCTTCTGTTAGGCCCATATCATTTCTGTCCTTTATCGAGCCCATCTTTGCATGAAATGTTCCTTTGGTATCTCTGATTTTCTTGAAGAGATCTCTAGTCTTTCCCATTCTCTTGTTTTCCTCTATTTCTTTGCACTGATCACTGAAGAAGGCTTTCTTATCTCTTCTTGCTATTCTTTGGAACTCTGCATTCAGATGTTTATATCTTTCCTTTTCTCCTTTGCTTTTCGCTTCTCTTCTTTTCACAGTTTTTTGTAAGGCCTCCCCAGACAGCCATTTTGCTTTTTTGCATTTCTTTTCCATGAGGATGGTCTTGATCCCTGTCTCCTGTACAATGTCACGAACCTCATTCCATAGTTCATCAGGCACTCGATCTATCAGATCTAGGCCCTTAAATCTATTTCTCACTTCCACTGTATAATCATAAGGGATTTCATTTAGGTCATACCTGAATGGTCTAGTGGTTTTCCCTACTTTCTTCAATTTCAGTCTGAATTTGGCAATAAGGAGTTCATGGTCTGGGCCACAGTCAGCTCCTGGTCTTGTTTTTGCTGACTGTATAGAGCTTCTCCATCTTTGGCTGCAAAGAATATAATCAATCTGATTTCAGTGTTGACCATCTGGTGATGTCCATGTATAGAGTCTTCTCTTGTGTTGTTGGAAGAGGGTGTTTGTTATGACCAGTGCATTTTCTTGGCAAAACTTTATTAGTCTTTGCCCTGCTTCATTCCATATTCCAAGGCCAAATTTGCCTGTTACTCCAGGTGTTTCTTGACTTCCTACTTTTGCATTCCAGTCCCCTATAATGAAAAGGACATCTTTTTTGGGTGTCAGTTCTAAAAGGTCTTGTAGGTCTTCATAGAACTGTTCAACTTCAGCTTCTTCAGCATTACTGGTTGGGGCATAAACTTGGATTACTGTGATATTGAATGGTTTGCCCTGGAAACAAACAGAGATCATTCTGTCGTTTTTGAGATTGCATCCAAGTACTGCATTTCGGACTCTTTTGTTGACCATGATGGCCACTCCATTTCTTCTGAGGGATTCCTGCCCGCAGTAGTAGATATAATGGTCATCTGAATTAAATTCACCCATTCCAGTCCATTTCAGTTTGCTGATTCCTAGAATGTCGACAGGTTCTCCGTATTTTCCTATCTTAGGTTCATCAAGCTGTCTGCTTGATCTCCATTTGGACTTTTTGTCCTCAAAACAGGAGTCCTGCTAATAAAGAATATGTACATATGTATGCGTGTATGTATATATAATGTACTTGTGAAGGATCTCGATGTATTTTATTAGTAATGCATTATCATTAGGAAATGACCAGATTAATTCAGGTAGTGAGATTTGACTTACATGAAAACGGTTTCTTTTTTAAAGTGTATGAACCTTGATCATTTTTCTTCCAAAGCGGTTAGCTAATCAGTGATGCGTGGACCTACTGCTGTTTCTGCCTTTATCTGGCCTCTTCCTATTTAGGACTTTCTGGGTCTTTTCCCATTTTCCCTTCTTTACTATGACAAACACATCACATGTTGTATGTGAGCTCAAGGCTGAGATTACCTTCCTCTTCATTTATTCTACTCTTGTTTATGCCACCATACCCATATTGAAGAACAGTGGAGAAAGTAACTTCCACACTGATAAATTCTTAATTTCATCCTGTCTTTGCCTCACAAACCACAATTCTTATGATCACATTCAAATTTTTCTTGAATGAGAGTGGCCTTTCCCCTGTTTTTGCACACAGAAAGCCCTCAGACAGGATATTTAATCCATGCCATGTACTCAAGGAAATGATGGGGACCTGTAAGAAGTTTCTAAAGAAGGGGTAAATGTCTCATTAGATAAAACATGAAATATTTTTTGAAGCACATCTTTTCACCTGCACCTCCAAAATATATTCCAAACTCATCCATGGTAGGCAGAATTTTGGTCCCCTTGATCTTTACTTTGTGATGTCTCTCCTGTGGATATGTTGCTTTACATGGCGGAATGGACTTTGCAGGTGTAATTAAGGTCACTAATCAGATGACTTTCGAATAGGAAGATTACTCTGGATTATCCTGGTAGGCCCAATGTAGTCACATGAGCTCTTTAAGGACGAGAGATTTCTCTAGCTGTTAGCAGAAGATGAAGGCAGATAGTCAAAGCATCAGAAGGATTTGACCACTATTGACTTAAAGATGGAGGAGGCCATATCAAGGAAATGGAAGCTTAGTCCTGCAAAGCCCCAGAGAACTGAATTCTGCCAATAATCTGAATGAGACAGAAAGCAGGATCTTCCCCAGAGTCTCCAGATAAGAGCCCAACACAGGTGATACCTTGATTTCTTGATTTCAGTTTGGGAAGGCCCTCAGTAGCAGACCCCTTTGAGAGAGGCTGTGTGCAGACTTCTAATCTATGGAACTGTGTTTGTGGTCATTATTTACAGCAGCAGTAAAACTATTAGAGTGCTCCTTCTTGTTATGTGGGATTTAAAACCTTTGTTATTTATAGCTCAAAAAAGAATTATATCTGCTTCTCAAGCTGTGAAAATAAATCTTGAGATTAGAACTTTCCCTTCTTGACTAAGGGACTGTTCTATGTATGGGGCTTCCCGGGTGGCGCCAGTGGTGAAGAACCTGCCTGCCAGTGCAGGACACACAGGAGACGCGGGTTTGATCCCTGGATTGGAAATATCCCCTGGAGGAGGGCATGGTAACCCACTCCAGTGTTCTTGCCCGGAGAACCCAATGGACAGAAGAGCCTGGTGGGCTATGGTCCATAGGGTCACACAGAGTTGGACACAACTGAAGCAACTTACATGCACTGTATGTATTGGCCTTTTGATGAAAGGATACAACTCTCTTTGCATTGGCTGAATGTCTATCAGGGACAAGGCTATTTAGTTTACAGACCCTAATTTCAATCTTGAGAATAACTTTTATGTTCCAGAAAAGAATATAAATGATCAAATTGGGGAAGAAATAGTAACCATCTTTGGTGATAAGAGGAATAGGCAAACATCATTCCAAAAAGGAAGCAGGTATATAAGGAAACAGTTCATTTTTAAATCTGACTCCAATATACAAAATAACCAGGCTTTCAGCCAGCTACAGAGCAGAAATGTTTCTATTTTTAACTCTTATGACACAAACTGAACTGTACAATAAATACAATTTTAAAATTTTTATATGACAGCTTAATTGTTTACTTCTGAGTCCTATAAAAGGAATATTGTGCCAGACCAGTAAAATAGTCAGGGAAAACTTTATTCAAGATGATTGCAATAGGGGAGAGAAATTGAATTCAGTTCCATTGACATGAAAAGTGGGAGGATTTTTAAATGCTGAGATGAGCTAGTGGAAAATTATGGGAGCAGTCTGTCAATGTGATTAGGCTATCCATATTTACTAATTGTCACTTACCAAAGTTAGGTTCCTAATTCCTGCCAAAGACTAGGAGACAGGGCCTCTATCTTTCTTGATGATTAAATTTCAAAAGGATGGCTCACTTTGTCCCTGAGAAAAACATTTCTGGGTTGCATAAAATTTACATTTCAAAGAGAACAATAATTTACAACTGCAGGTTTTCTAAAGTAAGTGCTCCAGGAAAGAGATGGTCAGGAGCCTATCATCAAGGATTCTTTGTGAGCCCGTGGACTGCAGCCCACCAGGCTCCTCTGTCCGTGGAGTTTTCCAGGCAAGAAGACTGGAGTGGGTTGCCATTTCCTTCTCCGGGGGAATCTTCCCAACCTCACGTCTCCTGCCTTGCCTGCATTGGCAGGTAGATTCTTTATCACGGCGCCACTTGGGAAGCCCTTGGTCAAGAACAAGTTCCTCTAAAGCTTTGTCAAGCTGAGAGAAATATTTAGGCCATCTTGGTCAGCCCCCATTTTGCTTACCTTCAAAAAATGTAAACATGGTCTCTTTGGAGAGCTTTGCATCCCAATTCTAGGATTTGTTCCAACCCCTAGCTGCCTCTCATCAGCTGGGTTGTGGTTCCAGACAGCTCTTGGAGTGTCAGTTGTCCACAAGCCCAGTTTATGGTCCACTGTGCTTGTCAGCACGGCTCCTGCAAGACCAGCGGCTCTCTGCTGTTCTGTGCATCATTTGGAGCACAAGAATTGTACTCGGAAGTGGCATGTGAGCAGTCTGCCTGATAGCCAGGATAGTTCACCCTGCCCCATTCCCCATCTGATTGAAATAATACATAGCTTGATGGAGAGAAAGGCAGAAGAAGAAATGAAAAGAAAGATAATGGTTCATTTCTCAAACATACTTTCCTGCTGCACATCTTAGATTGGCTGATTCAGTCAACGTACACGAAAGCATTCAGATGCTAATGTCGTGCCTTCACATGCTAATTTAAGAAAACAAAGAAAATGCATCTCATTAGCCTAAAGTCTTTAGAGGGAGTTGAATCATGCTTTCAGTGTAGTTTCTGTAGCATTCAAAGAACTTGTCAAGATTGGAGCAGTAAATTTAAAAAAATAGTAAATATATACATTTTTTTCAATAGCACCCAGTATTGGAAAACATACCAATCATTTCTTTTTAAATGTGTTTTTTACTCTCATATTTTTGAAAGTTTTTGGTTGTGTGCTTTTGTTAGCTATATAAGGATTTTCACATTTTAAGATTTTTTTCTTCTTTTTTTGAACTTTCTGATAATCACATTTAGTGAAAAAATTATAGGACAGTGTATAACATGCAACACAGAATGCATCTATTTGTATAATTCTGCAAAAATAAGATGTCATTTTATACATAATCTCTACGCATGAGAATGAAGCCTGTGATAAAATTCTTAGAGACTGTTTATGTGTTGAACATGGATCTAGTGTTCACATCAGGAAGACACATCATAAGTCCACAGAAAGATTTCTGAAGAAATTGAGAGATAAAATATGAAGACTTTCATTTTTAGAAAACCTTGCAGTTTTAAATAGCATAGCAGACATGGACAAGCATTCAGGTTGAACTACTCAGTTCATGATGTTGCCATGACAACAGATCTCAAGAAAATGAAAAGTGACAATAAAGTTGAATGAAAATTTGGGTTGCAGACCTCATTTGATTATGATCAAATCTTTACTTTTTTAAAAAGAAATTTTCCAATGGAAGGGTTCCTGCAAGAATCCCTGGGCAAAGCGCTTACCTCTTTGCCTCCTAAAGGTTTTTGGACGCTGCCTCTGCACCCAGCCTCCTGAGTCTCTCTGCTTCCTTTGACTGGAGGTTGAAAAGTGGCACACACACAAATTTCATTACTTGGTGGTGCAATGGAAACAGCTTGGAGTACTCCAAAAGAGAGTTTGATAAGAAAACAGCAAAGAAAAAAAAGCAATATGAAATCTCCCCAAATTATTTTTCAACAATTCCAAGGTGTGCCTGGAACTTTTTCCCAGATCTGATTGGTCTAAGAATAATACAACTTTCTTTCCCATTGATTGGTTCAGAAATGGTATGTGGCTGCTTCCAGCCAGTAAGATGGGAAAGGAAGTTCTGATGGAGAGATTTGAGGAAGTTTTCTCTCATCTAAGAGAGAGTCACAAGAAGTAATGGACTCTCTTCTTCTTGAGACCACTGTGAATTGTGGATGGACAACCATCTTACTTTCTTCCAGCTTGGAGGCTGCAGAAGAGATTAATGAAACCTAGTTTTCCGATGACATTGATGAACCACTGAATCGCAACCCTGAAACCTACCTTCCTCCCCCTCCGTAGTTTTATATGGGATACATTTCTCTTTTCTTCAAGTAAGCTTGTATCAGGGTTTCTGGTACTTGCAGTTAAAATTATTCTGACAAAAAGTATTTTATAAATTTTGTCGTTACAACAAACTTGGTGCATAATCTTGTCCACCCTCAGAGTATTTCCTGGAGTAGATTCTCTGAAGAGAAAGTCCTAGGTCAAAAGGTAGGAGCATGTTTACTATTCTTCATATGTATTGCCAAATGCATTCTGAGAAAGGCCGCATCATTTTACACTCCCATCAGCAATGTATGAGTGACTATTTCAATGTACCTTTACTAGCATCCCCTGGAGAGGGAAACGGCAACCCACTCGAGTGTTCTTGCCTGGGAACCCCTTGGACAGAGGAGCCTGGCAGGCTACAGTCCGTGGGGCCGCGAAGAGTCAGACACGACTGAGTGACTGAGCACTTACTCATATCAAATACCATCTTTTAGAAACTTTTCATTGCTGTGATGGAAAATAATAGTACCACGTTATCATATCAGTTTGAGTCTTTGTTGAGAGGGTTGAACATATTTTCACATAAGCAGTTTTTAGTCACTCGTGTTCAGCATCTACACCTTGTCTACCTTGTCTGTGGCTGCTTTTTCTTACTGTTTTCTTAATTGAAATTTGAGGACAAGCAGTCATTTTAAAACATTAGTTATAAATACTTTTTGTTTGATTATCATTCTAGTTTGGGTGGAAAGGCATATTATTACAGGGAAGAAACTGATTTTGGCTGGTTAGTTCATAAAATGAAAAAAACCCTCAAACTCACTAGAGACACAAAAAGCATTTCTTCTTTAAAACATGTTCATATCTATGGGGTGTGGCTAAATTCATTAAATAGTTTAATTTTTTTAACCCAATGTCACATGGAACTAAATCCTTTTAATTTCTCTAATCAGTACTCAGACTATCTAACTCCTCATTTAAAGCTTCATTTATGACCCGTTTAGCAATATTTAGGTTTCCCTCTACTTTCTAATAACCCACGACGACTTTCCTCATGCAGCTGCTTTCTGTCAGAGTTTAGCAAATTTGTGATCAGCTGGGGAGCAGCATGGGTGTGTAGAAGAAAAAATGAGCTCTAATAATGATACATACTCAAGGCAGAAGAGCCAACACGCACCCATTTTTATTCTGAAAGTGCCAGTTTTCCATGTGTCTCCATCCCTGGAAAACAATGTAATGCAGTCTACATCACTCATGTGTTCAATGGCACCTTTTTATATAGGCTAGCATTAGCTAGGTGCTCTCTTGGGAGAAAAGGGGAGATATGGTAAACGATATGTACGTCCTTGTTGCCAAACTCCTCCCATGACTTTTCCTGGATCGGAAAGAAGAATGTCTCCAAGTAGGCGGCCTGCTTTGCCCAGGAGCTTTGTCAGAAGGAGAGTCTCTCTCCCCGGGGTCTGGCCTTGTGTGTATGTTGGTGTGCAGGAAGAAGGGACAGCTCCTCAGTGTACAGGCGTTGGGCTGCCGGTCCTTGTCTTTAAGGGTATTTCACTCCCCTCACCCTCAAGGACCCTACAAACAGCACACCTGCATAGCTCTCATCTGGGCTGACTCTGCAACTCACTTTTTGACCAGGGGGATGCAGTAGAAATGGAACTGCATAACTTCTAAGCCGAGGCAATAGAATATCTGGTAGCTTCTTCCTGGGTCTCTGAAATGACCCAGTCTTGGGAGGGCCAGACTTCATATAAAAATTCTGACTACCCTGCGACTGCTATGCGGTGAGGAAGCCAAGCTCGCCAAGTGAAGGGGGCACACGGAGAAAGAGACAAGTGTCTGGCCAGCCTCCACACGGCTCCAACCATCTCCATCTCGGCTGAGGCAGAAGAAAGGGATACTGGATGGAAATTGGAGCCTAGGTAAAGAAATAAAGAGCAGTGGAAATGGTAAACATGTGCAGGAAAAATAATAATTTTTCTCATATAAAAAATCCTTAAAAAAAGATAATGGACATTAAGCAAAAATAGTAACTGTGTTATGGAGGTGATAGACTGCACGGGAAACATTTAACATATGACAATAATAGTACAAAGGAAGAGAGGAGCAGAGCTGGAAATGAACTGTAGCGTCGTTCTAAAACATACTTTGAACTGGTGCAGTACTATTTACAGGTATATTGTGGTAAGTTCGAGATGTATGTTGTAAACCCTAGAGCAGGAGTTAGCAAACTGTAGCCTGTGAGCCAAATCTGACCTGCCATGCCTTATAAATAAAGTTTTATTGGGCCACAGCCAAGCCCATTTATTTTCATATCTGTGTGGTCCACAGAGCCTAAAAGATTTACTCTCTGGACCTAGAGAGTAAAATCTGTCAAGCATGCTTTAGAATAACCACTGGAAAACCAACAAAACAAAGGACTATAGCTAATAAATCAATAGTGCAGATAAAACAGAAGCATGAAAAAAATACTTAATCCAAAGGAAGCCAGACGAAGGGGAATAAAGTAGCGATGCAACTGCTCCTGCTTGTGTAACTGAGCACGTGTAACTGAGTTACCTTGACTCTCCCCTGACCCTTCTCAGTCTCCTCCCCAGGTCTCTCTGCATCTTAGATGCTGGTCCTCTCTACCTCACTAGCTTGTCTGCCACATGCATACATCCTCCTCCCCAGACGCGCAGAACCAGCTACCATCCTGAACGCTCTGGGCTGGCTCTTCGGCGGAGACATTCCACCTGTATGGCCCTTCTCACTCCTTTCATCCCTCGGCCCCGGCACTGGCTACTGCCCTCTGCCCATGCTGACTCTGCCTAACTGTAGTTCAAGTGTGGGGATTTAACTTAGACATGATCTAATCCAGCCCCAAAGCCATCCCTCAGCCCACCCCACCCAGGCCCAGCCTTCTTTCTGCTATTAAGGCTCTTACTGCACCGAACTGTAATCACAGGTTTACTTGATTTTCTTTTCCATGAGACCCTAGGATCCCAGGCGCTAGTGATAATGTCTTCCCCCGTACCTATACGAAGTAAGGTGCTGAATAAATAATTGTTAAATACATGAGTTAAATGAATACTTATAAAATAAAGATATCATAAAATTAACTTGAATAATTATTAAAGGATACTTATATGCTAAGCACTGTCGAATGTGCTTTACATGCGTTAACTTTTTTGACTCTCTAGTAATCCCTATCAAAGTGAAAAGTGAAAGTGAAGTCACTCAGTCCTGTCCGACTCTTTGTGACCCCATGGATTGTAGCCCACCAGGCTCCTCCATCCGTCGGATTCTCCAGGCAAGAACACTGGAGTGGGTTGCCATTTCCTTCTCCAGGGGATCTTCCCCACCCCAGGGATTGAACCCGGGTCTCCTGCATTGCAGGCAGACACTTTTACCGTATGAGCCACCAGGGAAGTCCTGGTGGACTTAGTAATAGTAATCCCTCTTAGGCAGGTATTATTATCCTCATTAATTGATAGCTTAAGTGATATTCCTGTGGCGGTAAAGAAGTACCCCAGAATTCAGACCCGGGCCTTCCGATCCCACAGCCGAGATACAGATGTGAGAGTTAGAAGAAACCCTGTAGACTGTGTTCTGCCCACTTCACTTCAGAGATGCGGAAAGAGGTTCACGGCGCTGGTGTGTCTTGACCTTCAAGAGGATAACTGAACATTCAGAAATATTTGTAAATTTGTCGTCTGATTTAATTTATGCACTAAGTATCTTCAAACTGTAAACGCCTCCAGAAAGTGGTGTTGTGCAATTCCAGTTGGGTTACAGGGCAGCGAGCAGTTCTCCTAGCAACCACTGTCTTAATGACAGAGTGGAGTATGCAGAATTTAATAAACATTTGGAAATCCTTGGAAGAGAGAGAGAGATGCTGCTAAAGATAGAGGAAGACGATTAATTCAAAGAGAATGTATGGATTAAAACACAGCAACAAAAATATTTGTACTTAAAATTGAAAATGAAGAAAGATAACAGAAGACAGGAATACAGTAATTTTGTTATCTATAAATAGGCACTCATGGCAGGCACTGTGTGACTTTATTTGTGCTTGTGTTTATGAAAATGTAATATCCAGAAGTCTATATGCTGAGGTTATTTTTCCATTAATATAGACATAGTACGATAAGAAATGAAGTCCTGCATTCCTATCCAGTCCATGGTAGTCAGGTTTTGTTTTCTCATTTTTGAAAACAATTAAGAAAATCTGAGACCAGCTATTTTTACTACTCTATATGTAGCATTTAAAATTTTTATATGATGTCTTCAGTTCAGTTCAGTTCAGTTGCTCAGTCGTGTCTGACTCAGCAACCCCATGAACCACAGCACTTCAGGCCTCCCTGTCCATCACCAACTCCTTAAGCTTGCTCAAATTCACATCCATTGAGTCGGTGATGCCATCCAACAATCTCATCCTCTGTCGTCCCCCTTCTCCTTCAGCTTCAACATCAGTCCTTCCAATGAACACCCGGGACTGATCTCCTTTAGGATGGACTGGTTGGATCTCCTTGCAGTCCAAGGGACTCTCAAGAGTCTTCTCCAACACCGCAGTTCAAAAGCATCAATTCTTCGGTACTCAGCTTTTTTTATAGTCCAACTCTCACATCCATACATGACCAGTGGAAAAAACCATAGCCTTGATTAGATGGATCTTTGTTGGCAAAGTAATGTCTCTGCTTTTCAATATGCTATCTAGGTTGGTCATAACTTTCCTTCCAAGGAGTAATCGTCTTCTAATTTCATGGCTGCAATCACCATCTGCAGTGATTAGATATCATGTCTTAGAAGTGGTTATATTTTATCAAGTTTTTTTTTTTTTTACCTCAAATATTTATCTATATCTGTGAGCAGATATCAATAACAAGATAATCCCATATAATAATTCTAATGGTAAGACTGGTGATAACAGTTGGAAAGGACAGGTAATACATGTTCTGTATTCCCTGTGTCCTAACACAAGCAAATTATCAATGTAAATTACAACTGAGACCTGAGAAATCATTGCAGACAAAGCAAAAAGGCAGAGAATTTTACAAGGGTAACTTCGTATTCATAGAGTACAAGGTCTGGCAGTTTTAGATTAAGTTTTTGCCTGCTGAACTGTAGTAAAAAAAAAAAAAAAAATTCTCTAAATTCCCAAGTTTGGCCACCTGTGAAAGTCACTAAATTGTGTCTGATTCTTTGTGACTTGATGGAATCCATGGGATTCTCCAGGCCAGAATATTGGAGTGGGGAGCCTTTCCCTTCTCCAAAGGATCTTCCCAACCCAGGGATTGAACTGAGGTCTCCTGCATCGCAGGCAGATTCTTTATCATCTGAGCCACAAGGGAAGCCCAAGAATACTGCAGTGAGTAGCCTTTCCCTTCTCCAGGGGATCTTTCCAACCTAGGGATTGAACCTAGGTCTCCCACATTGCAGGCAGATTCTTTACCAGCTTAGCCACCTAGATGGGTTCAAATACTGAATGTTAAATTAGAAACAAGACTTTGATTATGATGGAAAGCATTTCATTTTTAAGTTGTTATTCAGTCTAATTATCCTTTGAAACACTTTTCTAGATTTAAAGAAAATATCGATGGTAATAGCCACATATTAAATATATTAAATAAATATTATAATCCCAAGCCACATTTGGATTTTTCTGCCATGCTTTATTAGAAGGCCAAAAAAATTTTTTTAGAATGACTAAAGATTTCCCATCAACAAGTTTTCAGCTTTTCAAACTCCGGGATTTATATCAGTCTCTCTCCCTCTCTCCTTAAGGAGATGCGTTGTGGGTGCTTTCTTTCTATGAGGCAATAACTGCAGCCTCCACTAAATAAACTCAGTGGCTGAGGTATTTATAGGAAATAAACTCAAAGCTAAAAAGCTAGAGGATTTTTTAGCCTAGGATTTGATGATAATTGAGTATTTCCAGGAGTACACCCTCAAGTTAACTGTTATACTGAATTGGCATCTCTCTCCCCCTTTCCATTTTTCTTCAAGAACTTCTTCACTGACTCCCTCCACATTAGGGAGTCAGTGAAGAAGTTAGATTCAGAGGGTAAATCTAAAAATTAGATTTAGAGGGTAAATCTAAAAATTCTGTAATTAATTTCTCATTTCTCCATAAGAAATGCTTAATTTTTAAACTACCAGTCTTTAACCTTCCTGCAAACTCATCACGGAGAAGGCAATGGCACCCCACTCCAGTACTCTTGCCTGGAAAATCCCATGGGCAAAGGAGCCTTGTAGGCTTCAGTCCATGGGGTCGCTAAGAGTCGGACACGACTGAGCGACTTCACTTTCACTTTTCACTTTCATGCATTGGAGAAGGAAATGGCAACCCACTCCAGTGTTCTTGCCTGGAGAATCCCAGGGACGGGGGAGCCTGGTGGGCTGCCGTCTATGGGGGTCGCACAGAGTCGGACACGACTAAAGCGACTTAGCAGCAGCAGCAGCAGCAGCAAACACATCAATTACAAAGTCAACACACAGCAATCAAAATGTTAAAAGGCAAGTGTTTGGGTCTCCTCTTCCTCTACTACGAGAAGCATAGGAAAAGCATTTATTGACACTAATGATTTAGAACCAATTAAAAACTATATGAGAAGGAAGCAAACAATTTTTAAAACAGTTCTGAACTCGGGAAATTTCAATTTGACTGTTTACTATCTGTGTCTATTTCAGTTATGAAATGCAATTTGTTACCTATATAAAGAAAATGGGGTTTCTTAAATAAAATGGAGTCTTTTCTTGCTTATTGCTATAGGATGAAAAAGTAGCTGAACAGATTTTCACCAGTTTGTATGTTTAGAGTGCTTTGATGTAACAAAAGCAAATAAAAATTAGGTCACAAGGGTATACACACGATTTATTTTAAAAAGTCATTAGGATGGCATCTCAATGAAACAAGACCGCATCTTCCAGAACACCTGTAGACTTTCAGACTTACAGGGACAATTCGATCACATGTACTTACATATTCCGTGTGAAAGCAGCAGTTATTTATTTGACAATGGTTAGTGATACTCCAAAGCAATGCTGGGTTGGACCAGTTAATGCTGCAAATGTTTTTTAATATGTAATTCCACCTGTATCAGTTGTACTATGGTCTTGGAAATGAACATCATTTACTTACTTTGTTTTTATATTATAAAACTTTCTTAAACTGAGAATTAAAGCTGAAAGTTAATTTATTTTGTTACAATTTGACTAAAGCAGAAATTCACTTATTTATGAAGTAAGCTGTTCTAATACAATTAGTAAAATGTCTGGTGATTGTTCTGAATTAATCCGTGTCCTGTAGCAGATGCTGTCAGCGTCCCACTCATATGTCATGGGCCTAACCCAAAGATCTCCTGTGTTTCCCTGGTGGTTCCCACGTGCACCGAAGACATCCTTGCTTAAACACCTGCGCCTCTGGCTCAGCGTGTGTATGCTGCAGACCAGACATGCCTGGGAATTCATCCCTTTAGGAACCTCAATCAGTCAATAAAGGACGAGAACTGGCAAGTACATATGCCAGCCTCCTTTCTCCTTGGTCGGTCCATTTTGAGCTGTGTTCTACAGTGTCTCAAAGTTCCCAAGGGGACCGACCCCACACAGGAATGTGTTTGTTAATGCATCCTTCATCAGCCCCCCTCCTTTCTCCGCCTGACCTCCTCACCCTGGGCCTCCCGAGATCCCCTCTCAGATGACCTCACATACATTCAAAGCCTTGTCTCAAATTCGCTCGGAGGGGAATCCAAGTTAAGATGAATTTACAGAATTAGTAGTTCCTTATTCTGGTGGCACTATTTTTTTGCTTTTTTACATCTAATTAAGAGGTTAAAATCACATGCTTTTCCACCAAGCAGGCCTAGATTTAAATCCTGACTTCTCCTCTAATTAGCTGGGTAATTTGGACAAGCTGCTTAACTTTTGTGAGCTCCAGTCTTCTGTATCTACACATGCTAAGTCGCTTCAGTTGTGTCCTACTCTTTACAACCCCATGGACTGTAGCCCACCAGGCTCTTCTGTGCTTGGGATTCTCCAGCTGAGATTACTGGAGTGGGTTGCCATGCTCTTCGCCAGGGGATTTTCCCCACCCAGGGATCGAACCTGCTTCTCTTACGTCTCCTGCATTGGCAGGCAGGTTCTTTACCATTAGCACCACCTGGGAAGCCCTCTGTTATGTATAGAGCATCAATACTAACAGCACCTATTTTAAACTATTGTGCCTTATGTCTATGGAATTAAATAATACTCTCTTTGTAGTGTAATACATATACTGCCTAATGTAGACATACCTCGGAGACATTGCAGGTTTGGTTCTAGACCAATGCAATAATCCAGATATTGTAATCAAACAGGTCACAAGAACTGGGGGGCTTCCCAGTATATAAGAGTTATGTTTATATAGTACACCCTCTTCCAACGACACAAGAGAAGACTCTACACATGGACATCACCAGATGGTCAACACTGAAATCAGATTGATTATATTCTTTGCAGCCAAAGATGGAGAAGCTCTATACAGTCAGCAAAAACAAGACCAGGAGCTGACTGTGGCTCAGACCATGAACTCCTTATTGCCAAATTCAGACTTAAATTGAAGAAAGTAGGAAAAACCACTAGACCATTCAGGTATGAGCTAAATCAAATCCCTTATGATTATACAGTGGAAGTGAGAAATAGATTTAAGGGCCTAGATCTGATAGAGTGCCTGATGAACTATGGACTGAGGTTCGTGACATTGTACAGGAGACAGGGATCAAGACCATCCCCATGGAAAAGAAATGCAAAAAAGCAAAATGGCTGTCTGGGGAGGCCTTACAAATAGCTGTGAAAAGAAGAGAAGTGAAAAGCAAAGGAGAAGAGGAAAGATATAAACATCTGAATGCAGAGTTCCAAAGAATAGCACGAAGAGATAAGAAAGCCTTCTTCAGCGATAAATGCAAAGAAATAGAGGAAAACAAGAGAATGGGAAAGACTAGAGATCTCTTCAAGAAAATCAGAGATACCAAAGGAACATTTCAGGCAAAGATGTGCTCAATAAAGGACAGAAATGGTGTGGACCTAACAGAAGAAGAAGATATTAAGAAGAGATGGCAAGAATACACAGAAGAACTATACAAAAAAGATCTTCATGACCCAGATAATCACGATGGTGTGATCACTGACCTAGAGCCAGACATCCTGGAATGTGAAATCAAGTGGGCCTTAGAAAGCATCACTACAAACAAAGCTAGTGGAGGTGATGGAATTCCAGTTGAGCTATTTCAAATCCTGAAAGATGATGCTGTGAAAGTGCTGCACTCAATATGCCAGCAAATTTGGAAAACTCAGCAGTGGCCACAGGACTTGAAAAGGTCAGTTTTCATTCCAATCCCAAAGGAAGGCAACGCCAAAGAATGCTCAAACTACCACACAATTGCACTCATCTCGCACGCTGGCAAAGTAATGCTCAAAATTTTCCAAGCCAGGCTTCAGCAATATGTGAACCCTGAACTTCCTGATGTTCAAGCTGGTTTTAGAAAAGGCAGAGGAACCAGAGATCAAATTGCCAACATCCACTGGATCATGGAAAAAACAAGAGAGTTCCAGAAAAACATATATTTCTGCTTTATTGACTATGCCAAAGCCTTTGACTGTGTGGATCACAATAAACTGTGGAAAATTCTGAAAGAGATGGGAATACCAGACCACCTGATCTGCCTCTTGAGAAATTTGTATGCAGGTCAGGAAGCAACAGTGAGAACTGGACATGGAACAACAGACTGGTTCCAAATAGGAAAGGGAGTGTGTCAAGGCTGTATATTGTCACCCTGCTTATTTAACTTTTATGCAGAGTACATCATGAGAAATGCTGGACTGGAAGAAACACAAGCTGGAATCAAGATTGCTGGGAGAAATATCAATAACCTCAGATATGCAGATGACGCCACGCTTATGGCAGAAAGTGCAGAGGAACTCAAAAGCCTCTTGATGAAAGTGAAAGTGGAGAGTGAAAAAGTTGGCTTAAAGCTCAACATTCAGAAAACGAAGATCATGGCATCCGGTCCCATCACTTCATGGGAAATAGATGGGGAAACAGTGGAAACAGTGTCAGACTTTATTTTTCTGGGCTCCAAAATCACCACAGATGGTGACTGCAGCCATGAAATTAAAAGACGCTTACTCCTTGGAAGGAAAGTTATGACCAACTTAGATAGCATATTGAAAAGCAGAGACATTACTTTGCCAACAAAGGTCCGTCTAGTCAAGGCTATGGTTTTTCCAGTGGTCATGTATGGATGTGAGAGTTGGACTGTGAAGAAGGCTGAGCGCCAAAGAATTGATGCTTTTGAACTGTGGTGTTGGAAAAGACTCTTGAGAATCCCTTGGACTGCAAGGAGATCCAACCAGTCCTTTCTGAAGGAGTTAAGCCCTGGGATTTCTTTGGAAGGACTGATGCTAAAGCTGAAACTCCAATGCTTTGGCCACCTCATGCGAAGAGCTGACTCATTGGCAAAGACTCTGATGCTGGGAGGGATTGGGGGCAGGAGGAGAAGGGGACGACAGAGGATGAGATGGCTGGATGGCATCACTGACTCGATGGACATGAGTCTGAGTGAACTCCAGGAGTTTGTGATGGACAGGGAGGCCTGGTGTGCTGCGATTCATGGGGTTGCAAAGAGTCAGACACGACTGAGCGACTGATCTGATCTGATTAAGTACACAATAGCATTATGCCTAGAAAACAATGTACCTACCTTGTTTGAAAAATATCTTATGGCTAAAAAACGCTAAACACCACCTGAGCCTTCAGTGAGCTGTAATCTTCTCTGGTAGAAGATCTCTCCTTGATGCTGAAGGCTGCTAACTGATCAGGGGTTGGCTGCTGAAGGCTGGAGTGGTTGCAGTGATTCCTTAAGATAAGACAACAATTAAGTTAGCCTCTGCTGCTGCTGCTGCTAAGTCGCTTCAGTCGTGTCCGACTCTGTGCGACCCCATAGACGGCAGCCCACTAGGCTCCCCCGTCCCTGGGATTCTCAGGCAAGAACACTGGAGTGGGTTGCCATTTCCTTCTCCAATGCATGGAAGTGAAAAGTGAATGTGAAGTTGCTCAGTCGTGTCCGACTCTTAGCGACCCCATGGACTTCAGCCTACCAGGCTCCTCTGCCCATGGGATTTTCCAGGTAAGAGTACTGGAGTGGGGTGCCACCGCCTTCTCCAAGTTAGCCTCATCTAGGCAATTTTCCGTTAGCAGTTTCTCTGCAGCATGCAATGCTGTTTGATAGCATCTTACCCACAGTAGAACTTCCACATTTGGAGTCAATCCTCTCAAACCCTGCTGCTGTTTTATCAACTAGGTTTATGTAATAGAATCCTTAGTTTCCACTTCAACAAGCTTCACAGCATGTTTACCGGGAGTAGATTGCATCTCAAGAAACTCCTTCCATAGGAAGGAAGCTCTCGTTCATTAGTTTTATCATAAGGTTACAGCGATTCATTTGTAGCTTCAGGTTCCACTTTAATTCTAGTTCTCATGCTATTTCTATCATATTTGAAGTTACTTCTTCCACTGAAATCTTGAACCCCTCAATGTCATCCGAGAGGGTCAGAACTGACTTCTTCCAAACTCCTATTAATATTGATATTTTGACCTCTTCCCAGGAATCACAAATGTTTTTCATGGCATATAAAATGGTGAATTCTTTCCAGAAGGTTTTCAGTTTAATTTGCTTAGATCCATAAGAAGAATCACTGTTGATGGCAGCTGTACCCTTATAAAGCATATTTCTTAAATAATAAGACTTGAAATTCAGAATTACTCCTTGAGTCATGGGCCTCAGAATGGAAGTTGTATTAGCAGGCATGAAAACAGCAAAAACCTCACTGTACCTCTCCATCAGAGCTCTTGGGGGACCATTGTCCACGGGCAGTCCTACTTTGAAAAGAATTTTTTTTTCTGAGCAGTAGATCTCAAATGTGGGCTTGAAATATTCAGGAAACCGTGTTGTGTGCAGAGGTCCCGTCATTCAGCATTTCCCCCTGTTTATGGAGCACAGGCAGAGTAGCTTTCTCGTAATTCTTAAGGACTCTAGAACTTGGGGAATGTAAAACAAGCATTGTCTTCAACCGCAAGTCATCAGCTGCTGTTGCCCCTAATAAGACAGTCAGCCTATGCTTGAAAAGTTTGAAATCCGGCATTAACTTCTCCTCTCTAGCTATGGAAGCCCGAAAAGGCATCTTCCTCCAAGAAAAGGCTGTTCTGTGTACACGGAAAACCTGTTGTTTAGTGCAGACACTTTCATTCGTTATCTTGGGCAGATCTTCTGAAGAGCCGGCTTCTGCCACCTTCAAACTTGCCTTCTGCGGCCTCCTCACCCGTCAGCCTTCCCGGAATGAAGACCCAGGACCTCGCTCTGGATCAGGTTTTGCCTTTGGGAACGTGGTGGCGGTTTTGATCTTCCACCCAGACCACTAAACCTTGCCCCACATCAACAATAAGGCTGCTTTGCTGTTTTTTGTCCCCCCCCCCCCCCCACATCATTCTTGTGTTTACTGGAGTAGCACTTTTCCTTTCTCTCAAGAATTTTCCCTTTGCATTCACAACTTGGCTGACTGCTTGGTGTCAGAGGCCTGGTTTTGGACCTGTCTTGCCCTTTGACGTACTTTCCTCATCAAGCTTTACTGTTTCTCTGTTTTGATTTAAAGTGGAAGATGCAGGACTCTTTCTTTCACTTGAACACTTAGAGGCCACTGTTGGCCTCTTAATTAGCCTAATTTCAACTCATTGTGTCTTAAGGAATAGGGAGGCCCAAGGAGAAGGTGAGAGATGTGGAAACGGCCCGTCAGTGGAGAAGTCAGAACACATGCAACATTTAAAGCTACGTTTACTGTTGTATATGGCTGCAATCACAACAGTGACATCAAAGATCACGGATCACAAGTCACCATAACAAATATAATAATAATGAAAAACTTTGAAATATTGTGAGAATTACCAAAATGGGACCCAGAGAAGCAAACTGAGCAAATACTATTGAAAATATGGACTTCCTCAAACCGGTGTTGCCAGAACCTTCAATTTGTAAAAGATGCAGTGTCTGCAAAGTGCAGCAAAGTGAAACACAATAAAATGGGCCTGCCCACGCACACAATGCGCGTGTTCTCCGTCTCTGTCGTGTCTGACCCATTGTGACCCCATGGACTCTAGCCCTCCAGGCTCCTCTGTCCGTGGGGTTCCCAGGCAAGAATACTGGAGTGGGTTGCCATTTTCATCTTCAGGGGATCTCCCTGATCCAGGGATCAAATCCTGCATTGGTGGGCAGATTCTTTAGCCAGTGAGTCACCTGGGAAGACTGTACATACAATATAGTATTTAATAATATAGTATAATATAGTGCCTAATACATATTCAGTAAGTATTAGTTATGGTTACTTAGTTTAATAACTTCTTGTTTTGTTACTGGAAACATATAACTTATAGGTATTTATTGAACAAAGAATAAATACATTTTGAAAATCACAACCTTGGATGCCTAGACCGACCAAAGACAACCCTTCCAGAGTCTTAATGTGGGAAGGGCTCTTACAGATTCTTTGTCCTCCTCACTGTGAAGGGTGAATGATAACCTTAGGCTTTAAAAGGTCACACAGCAGGTGGCAAAAGTAGGGGCCCAAGCTGTCTCTCGCTTTTTAAGTAAGCAGCAGGCTGAAGTATTCTTGCCACTGGTGTCGATAACAGAGGCCCCGGCGTGTTCTTCTGCAGCACCACCCACTACCACCCGTGTACACACTCAGTGCCCTCAAGCCCCGGCCCCAAGTTCCCCAGGCTCTTATTCCTCTGTATCCCTGATGGCAAAAAGCAACTACCAAGTCCATCTAATTTAGACAAACAAAATGAACTTACTGTCAGGTTATTGGGTAGCCAGTCCATTGAGCTAGAATGTAAACTAAACAGTGGCCAGGAGCCAGCGGGGCCAACCCACAGTTGAAACCACAGCCCAGTACTAGTCTGTGACCATTGGATAGGCGCTCATGCCATTCCACCAGGCTCCACCCTCCGGCAGGATGGCATGAGTGCTGGTTGCCATGCAGAACACATCTCAGGCTATGCCCTGACCAGCACCCCACAAAGGCACATCCAGCTGGCCAAGACTGGTGTTTACACACACACCTTCCCTCCCCAAGTGCCTTAGCTGATGAGAGAGGGACTATTTGCTACTTCAGTTTTATTCGCAGGAGACAGGGCTTTTTTTTTTTTTTTTTTTAATGATTTCTATGGGGAGTTTTTACGAATACATCTCAACAAAATCATTGACTTTGGTAGAAATTAGAACTAGGATTAAAAATACATGTAATTTCCTGCTCTTGGATTAGAAGAATTAATATTATTCAAATGGCCATACTACCCAAAGCAATCTATAGATTTAATGCAATCCATATCAAAATACTCATGATCTTTTTCACAGAACTAGATCAAATAATCCTAAAATGTATACGGAACCACAAAAGATGGAGAATTGCCAAAGCAATCATGAGGAAAAAGAACAAATTTGAAGGCAGAAGCCTCCCAGAATCCAGACAATCTCAAAACAGAGTGTTATTGGCACGAAAACAGCATGTGGGTTACGGGACAGCACAGAGTCCAGAAGCTGACCTACATGTTTATGGTCAACTAGATGTCAACAAAGGAGACGAGAGTGCACCATAGGAAAACACCAGTCTCTCCGGCGAGTGGTGTTGGGAACACTGGAAAGCTACGTGTAAATCACTGGTTAGAACACTCCACACCATACACAAAAATAAAGTCAAAATGGTTTAAAGTCCTAAATTTAAGACAGGACCCCATAACACTCCTGGAAGAGAACATAGGCAAAATGTCCTCTGACATATATCATAGCAATACTTTCTTGGACCAGTATCCCAAGGAAAGAAAAAAAGAACTAAACAAGGGGACCCAATTAAACTTAGAAGATTTTGCACAGCAAAGGAAACCATAAACAACACACAAAGACAAGCTGCGGAATGGAAGAGAGTATTTGTAAACAATCCAACTGATAAGGAGTTAATACCCAAAATTGGAAGGACTGATGCTAAAGCTGAAGCTCCAATACTTTGGCCACCTGATGCAAAAAGCTGACTCACTGGAAAAGACCCTGATGCTGGGAAAGATTGAGGGCAGGAGGAGACGGGGACGACAGAGGATGAGATGGTCGGATGGCATCACTGACTTGATGGACATGAGTTTGAGAAAGCTCCAGGAGATGGTGAAGGACAGGGAAGCCTGAAGCCTGGTGTGCTGCTGTTCAAGGGGCAGCAAAGAGTCAGACACCACTGAGTGACTGAACAACAGCATACTGATAGTCTGTATGTCCATCAATGTTGCTGCAAATGGCAATATCTTATTCTCCAAAATCCAAAATCCATAAACAGCTCATACAACTTAATTTAGAAAAAACAACCCAATCAAAAAATTGGCAGAAGACCTCAATACACATTTCTCCTAAGAAGACATACAGATAGCCAATAGGCACATGAAAAGATTCTCAACATTGCTAATAAGCAGAGAAATGCAAAGCAAAACCACAGTGAAGAATCTATCGCCTTACTCCAGTCAGAATGGCCGTCACCAAAAAGTCCACAAATAATAAATGCCAGAGAGGGTGGAGAAAAGTGAACCCTCCTACACTGTTGGTAGGAATGGAAATTGGTACTGTCACTATGGAGAACAGAATGAAGGTTCCTTAAAAAACTAGAAATTAACCATATAATCCAGCAATCCCACTCCTGGGTATTTATCAGGAAAAGATGAAGAAAACTCTAAATTGAAAACATACCTCCACCACAGTGTTCATAGAAGAACCATTCACAGTATCCAAGACATGGAAACAAACTAAATGCCCATGGATGGAGGATGGATAAAGAAGATGTGGTACGTATATAGAATGCAATATTACTCAGCCACAAAAGGGAGAATAAGATATTGCCATTTGCAGCAGCATTGATGGACATAGAGACTATCATACAAAGTGAAGTTAGACAAAGGCAAATATAATACCACTTATATGTGAAGTCTAAACATTAATACAAATGTATATACAAACCAGAAACAGACTCACAGACACAGAAAACAAATCTATAGTTACCGAAGGGAAAGGGGAGGGTGCAGGAATAAATTAGGAGTGTGAGATTAACAGATACAAACTACTATACATAAGATTGATAAGCAACAAGGCTTTACTAACACAGGGAACTGTATTCAATATCTTGGAATAATATATAATGGAAAATAATCCCCCAAATGTATATATATATATGACTGAATCACTTTGCTGTACACCTGAAATTAACACAATATTGTAAATCAACTATACTTCAACAAAATAAGTAAAAAAAAATTTCCAGCACCCCTCCAAAAGGACATGTAATTTTCATGGAGTTGAAAATTGAATGGAGCACATAATGATAGATCGCTAAAGTTCCTGTAGCTATGCTGAAGGCCCTTAACATGTTCACTGTTAGAGCCCTTTAAGAGTTTTTCTTCCCTTTCGTACAACCCACAGTAGTAGGTTAATAAAGTTACAGTTGTGATTTTGATAGGATTGTATGATAGGAACAAATTATATTTAAAATATAAACTTAAAATGTATTTTTTTTTTAATTTCTTAAGGCCACTACAAAGATACTGTGTTGTCTTGAACTCTACTTGTTACTCCAATGTTTGGTGTGTATTTATCTATTCTAATCACCAAAGATCCAACCAGTCCATTCTGAAGGAGATCAGCCCTGGGGTTTCTTTGGAGGGAATGATGCTAAAGCTGAAACTCCAGTACTTTGGCCACCTCATGCGAAGAGTTGACTCATTGGAAAAGACTCTCATGTTGGGAGGGATTGGGGGCAGGAGGAGAAGGGGACGACAGAGGATGAGATGGTTGGATGGCATCACTGACTCGATGGACATGAGTCTGAGTGAACTCCGGGAGTTGGTGATGGACAGGGAGGCCTGGCGTGCTGTGATTCATGGGGTCGCAAAGAGTCGGACACGACTGAGCAACTGAACTGACTGAAAGTGATTGTAAATTCCTTGAGAGCATAAGGCTTGTCTTATTTTCTTGGCCCCACAGACCTCCGGTATTCTGTAAATAGCAGTTAATGAAGGAATCGCTGGCTGATGGACTAAATGAATATATACATGCACTATGCATTGCTTTTCCAGTAGTAGATTTATTTTAATTTGCAGTCACTTTCTTGCTCATCATCATAATAAGAACCGCTGGTATGAGGTGGAGTCTGTGGCTGTAGAACCCTTTGTGGGTTTTCCTGAGACTGGGATTATACATCTTGTTTGGCTACACCGAATATTAGTTCCTTTGCCTCTGCCAGACTCATATGTCAGGAATTCCTGCTTAGTCATGAACCACAGAACAAATTCACACCCTAGGAGGGTGGCAAGGGCAGCCTCTGACCTTGGGCAAGTTCTTCTACTCCTCTAAGGATCATCCTAGGAATTGAAAGAAGGAACCTGGTCTCTGGCAAGCACTCCAAGAATGCTGCTGCTGCTACTGCTGCTAAGTTGCTTCAGTCATGTCTGACTCTGTGCGACCCCATAGACGGCAGCCCGTCGCTGTTATTACTTCTGCCTGGGCGTGGCGTAGGTGGTCAGAATGCGACACCAGTGAACTCTAGCTTCCCTCCCTGGTGGCCAGCTGGTCAGTCACACCCATTCCTCTGCTGACCTCAGGGAAGGATTGGTAAACACCGTGAATTCACTGGGGCTAGAGATTTGGTGAGAAGCATGAACCTAGAAACCCAGCTCCACTGCAGGTTTTAAGCCGGGGGGATGACGGGGTTTCATTCATATCACAGAGCTAGGAGAACAGGTGGAGGTGTGGGATGTTCTTCTGTATGATTAAAATGTCACACGATTCAGATCAGATCAGATCAGATCAGTTGCTCAGTTGTGTCCGACTCTTTGCCAACCCCATGAATCGCAGCACGCCAGGCCTCCCTGTCCATCACCAACTCCCGGAGTTCACTCAGACTCACGTCCATCGAGTCAGTGATGCCATCCAGCCATCTCATCCTCTGTCGTCGCCTTCTCCTCTTGCCCCCAATCCCTCACACGATTAGCATTTTTTAAAATAATTTAATCTATCTTTGGGGTCACAATTGAGCTACTAATGTCATTTGTATTTCAGGCAGTGTGGAATGAGTTTTTTTCCCATCTCACCGTGTAGAGATGTGTACAATTTTTTCATCAATTTTTATTGATGAAATAAAAGTTTGTAGTCTAAGGCAAGGAAAATTTAAACAAAATTTCCCCTGCCCTTTGATCTCCTCTCTCCCTTCTACGGTACGTTGTGTGACCTCATCATTTGCTGACCAAACCTAGCCATCCACGGAAATAGCTGCTCAGCCATTAAGAGCAACATTCTCCTAGCATCAACAAGGTAATTCCTCAGGAGATAACCTTTCTGCTTAATCTTGGAAGGGTCCACAGCAACACATGACCCTCTACTCACTTTGTACACTTAGATCAGGATTGTGCCAAATGTTGACAATACGTCATTTAGTGTACAGCCTTCTGTCTCAAAACCACATGTATAAGTGTGCTTTGACCTTTAACCAGCAGAACAGTTCTTAGAGCTTTCTGAGAGTCTGTCCCCAGGTCATAATCCTCAATTTGTCTTGAATGAAAATTTCAATTTCTTTCTTAGATTGACTGATTATTACTTTTTTTTTTTTAATCAACAAACCAAAGGTAGCCCCTCCTATTTTAATTCTTAGAATTCACTGCAGAATTTAGAATTAAATTCTTAAACTTTATTCTTAGAATTTCAAAGGTGCTCAAAGACATATTTAGATTGACATGTGTTGGTGCCTTGTTTGTGACAGCAGAATGCTCTGAGAGCCCTACGCATCATCACACGGAGCACACACAGCTGAGGACTGATTGAGTCATCTGCAGTGGGCGGCTGCTACTGTGGAACACTGAGCGGTTTATGGTCAATCAGCATTTAGCATCCATTCTTTTCCAGAAGAAGAAATTATTTTTCTCAAACTCTCTTGCGGCTGGCGTTCTCGATGAGAATTCGCTTCCACCAGGCAGTGTGTGTGTGTGAGATTTGGAAGCTGGAAGTTAGAGGAAGGCCTCCCTTGTAACGAGCTGCAAGCTCATTAGTGTTTGCAGCCAGTCTCAACATTCCAAAGTCTAGTTATCAGCCTTGTCATTATCCAGAGGCCGCAGCCCAGATGCGGCAGTCAGAGCTTGGTCACCAGCCTCGGGGGGATCCGAGGCCACTGTGGGCTCTAGCAGTGAAAAAACAGCAGCAGTCGGCTGACCCCTGCCCTTTAAATTGGTATTTGGTAGCATATTGCTGTCTTCTGCTCCTTGAACCAGCCTACAACTGTGTAAGTACCATATTTAAATCCCTTCCTATCTGAAGTACTTGGATTGATTTCTGTTTCATGCACTGAATCCTGACAGATAAAAATACAATATGGATGTCAAGAATTAAAATCTCTATGGGCTGTAGAACAATATTCAAGATATAGCATTACACTAAATAATAAAAGTCGAGAATAGCATGTAAAGTGTATTTTCATTCGTGTATAAACTACACGTGTGTATATTTAGTTATATTGTTGACCTGAAACAAGTAGCCATACATTTGTCCAGCAAGGATGGGTTTATTTGGGGTCAGAGAGAATCACAGTTAGGTGTCTGCAATCACGGCAAGCCACCACCCGGCAGGGGAAAAGAAGCCTTTTACAGAGGGGGAGAGGAAGTTGGGAGGCTGTAGGGACACAGAGGCTGCAGCTTTTCATTGGTTGAGTCCCTGCCAGCAAAGAAGCATCTGCTTCCTTTTGAACTCTGTTACCTCACGGGGCAACAGAGCTCCCCATTCTGGTCTCCAACTCATGTAATTTCTGTTTATTACATATTCTGTTTATTAATATTTTACACCATATACATATATGTTTGTTCATACATAGGAAAATTTGAGAAGTTCATATAAGAAAATGCAATCAGTAATGGCTTATAGGAAGACAAAAGTGGAGTCTTGGATCGGAAAGAGCTTTATGTTTGCTTTATATATACCCCTTAACCTGTTGAGTTTTTAAAATTTTTGCTAGGTTCATTAAATACATTTTTTTCGATTAAAAACATTTTTTAATTATAAGAAAGTGGCAAGTTTTGTAACAGTTTTTAAACAGAAAGAAAAAAAAATACTAATTAACACCTGCCAACCTATTATTATAGGTTTTTTGGTGTACATTTTCTCTAAATCCATCTTTATTAAATTCTTGCAGCAAAATATACACACACACTAGTTTATAGTCTGGTTTTATTTTTGTTTGCTTGGTTTTTCTTTGATTTTGTTTTTCTTATATGTAACTCAGGAAATAAATACTTTTCATATGATTATAAATTTCCTCAAATCATATTTCATGGGAATTAAAGTGTTACTGACTTAAGATGAATCTCTACCTTATGTATAATTAAGAAAGAACTTAAAAAAACTGCCTGCTAAATTATTACACAGACAACACATGGACCTTCCCCTTCAAATGAGCCAGGTGTGTCTAGAGGTTAGGCAGCCTCCGTCTAGAGGCAATAGGGCATTCCTGATCCACTGACTGTACCACCGATGATGGCTGTACAGAAGGCATGAGTTGCTCAGACCACCCTCTCATTCCTTTGAGATTGCTTTCATCAATTTCAAGCTATTTCATGGTTTCTCTTGCCCTCTGTGGCACTGGTTGGTATATGACAAGCTCATCTCACAGCAACAAAACATAACACAGCCTCCTCTTCAAGGCTGCTTTGCACCACTATGTGGAACTGCAGTCTTTCCTTTCAGTTTAGTTCATTTCAGTCGCTCAGTCATGCCCGACTCTTTATGACCCCATGGACTGCAGCATGCCAGGCCTCCCTGTCCATCACCAACTCCCGGAGTTTACTCAAACTCATGTCCATCGAATCGGTGATGCCATCCAACTATCTCATCCTCTGCCACCCCCTTCTCCTCCCGCCTTCAATCTTTCCCAGCATCAGGGTCTTTTCCAAGGAGTCAGCTCTTCGCATCAGGTGGCCAAAGTATTGGAGTTTCAGCTTCAGCATCAGTCCTTCCAGTGAATATTCAGGACTGAGTTCCTTTAGGGACAAATATTTGTTTGCTAGAATCACAGGTAAGTCCTCCTGCTCTGTTAGTCTGCCTTTTCCATACACAATAACTTTGATTTCCACGTTGATCATAGTGTGATTAAAAGGGACTTAAAATGGCAATTAAATTCAAACTGTGTGCTACTACAATTTACGTAGTTCAGCTGCTGTGACAGTCACATGAACACTGATGGCCTGGTTTACATGTGTGAGCAGCAGCAACTCTGTGATTGTAGGACACTTTCAACGGTAAGTCACAGTCCAGTATCAGAGATGTGTGAAAAATATTCTCCTTAGAATAGATGAGACAAATACTTAGGAATATATCTACCTAAAGAAACTAAAGACCTATATATAGAAAACTATAAAACACTGGTGAAAGAAATCAAAGAGGACACTAACAGATGGAGAAATATACCATGTTCATGGATTGGAAGAATCAATATAGTGAAAATGAGTATACTACCCAAAGCAATTTATAGATTCAATGCAATCCCTATCAAGCTACCCACAGCATTCTTCACAGAGCTAGAACAAATAATTTCACAATTTGTATGGAAATACAAAAAACCTCGAATAGCCAAAGCTATCTTGAGAAAGAAGAATGGAACTGGAGGAATCAACCTACCTGACTTCAGGCTCTACTACAAAGCCACAGTTATCAAGACAGTATGGTACTGGCACAAAGACAGAAATATAGATCAATGGAACAAAACAGAAAGCCCAGAGATAAATCCATGCACATATGGACACCTTATCTTTGACAAAGGAGGCAAGAATATACAATGGATTAAAGACATTCTCTTTAACAAGTGGTGCTGGGAAATCTGGTCAACCACTTGTAAAAGAATGAAACTAGAACACTTTCTAACACCATACACAAAAATAAGCTCAAAATGGATTAAAGATCTAAACATAACACCAGGAACTATAAAACTCCTAGAGGAGAACATAGGCAAAACACTCTCCAACATACATCACAGCAGGATCCTCTATGACCCACCTCCCAGAATATTGGAAATAAAAGCAAAAATAAACAAATGGGACCTAATTAAACTTAAAAGCTTCTGCACAACTAAGGAAACTATTAGCAAGGTGAAAAGGCAGCCTTCAGAATGGGAGAAAATAATAGCAAATGAAGCAACTGACAAACAACTAATCTTAAAAATATACAAGCAACTCCTACAGCTCAACTCCAGAAAATAAATGACCCAATCAAAAAATGGGCCAAAGAACTAAATAGATATTTCTCCAAAGAAGACATACAGATGGCTAACAAACACATGAAAAGATGCTCAACATCACTCATTATCAGAGAAATGCAAATCAAAACCACTATGAGGTACCATTTCACGCCAGTCAGAATGGCTGCAATCCAAAAGTCTACAAGCAATAAATTCTGGGGAGGGTGTGGAGAAAAGGGAACCCTCTTACACTGTTGGTGGGAATGCAAACTAGTATAGCCACTATGGAGAACAGTGTGGAGATTCCTTAAAAAACTGGAAATAGAACTGCCTTATGATCCAGCAATCCCACTGCTGGGCATACACACTGAGGAAACCAGAAGGGAAAGAGACACATGTACCCCAATATTCATCACAGCACTGTTTATAATAGCCAGGACATGGAAGCAGCCTAGATGTCCATCAGCAGATGAATGGATACGAAAGCTATGGTACATATACACAATGGAGTATTACTCAGCCGTTAAAAAGAATACATTTGAATCAGTTCTAATGAGGTGGATGAAACTGGAGCCTACTATACAGAGTGAAGTAAGCCAGAAAGAAAAACACCAATACAGTATACTAACGCATATATATGGAATTTAGAAAGATGGTAACAATAACCCTGTGTACGAGACAGCAAAAGAGACACTGATGTATGGCACAGTCTTATGGACTCTGTGGGAGAGGGAGAGGGTGGGAAGATTTGGGAGAATGGCATTGAAACATGTATAATATCATGTATGAAACGAGTCGCCAGTCCAGGTTCGATGCACAATACTGGATGCTCGGGGCTGGTGCACTGGGACGACCCAGAGGGATGGTATGGGGAGGGAGGAGGGAGGAGGGTTCAGAATGGGGAAAACATGTATACCTGTGGCAGATACATTTCAATATTTGGCAAAACTAATACAATATTGTAAAGTTTAAAAATAAAATTAAAAAAAAAAGAAAAAAAGAATAGATGAGACACTATCCTTTTGAGTCTCAGAAAAGCTTTAAGTCAATTCTATTATTCCTCACTGAGAAGGCAATGGCACCCCACTCCAGCACTCTTGCCTGGAAAATCCCATGGACGGAGGAGCCTGGTAAGCTGCAGTCCATGGGGTCGCTAGGAGTTGGACATGACTGAGCGACTTCACTTTCACTTTTCACTTTCATGCACTGGAGAAGGAAATGGCAACCCACTCCACTGTTCTTGCCTGGAGAATCCCAGGGACGGGGAGCCTGGTGGGCTACCGTTTATGGGGTCGCACAGAGTTGGACACGACTGAAGTGACTTAGCATTATTCCTCAACTAAGAAAGCTGGGAATCCAAAAGGTTATCAAGATATTTAGCTATTAAAAAGCAGATGTTTTTAAAATGTAGTCAATCTGGTTCAGATGCCCACTGTTTTAATCAGTAAGCCATGCTGTCTTCTTCTTCTAAAACTTTCCCTTTGTGTTTACATAATATTCATAATATGGCTGATGAATATTTCTTCAAAAGAACAAATCAGACTTTAATAATTACCAAATATTAGATAATTCAATTCAGTTCAGTTGCTCAGTCATGTCCAAATCTTAGCGACTTAGGAGCCTGCCAGGCTCCTCTGTCCATGGGATTCTCCAGGCAAGAATACTGGAGTGGGTTGCCATGCCCTCCTCCAGGGGATCTTCCCAACCCAGGGATCAAACTCAGGTCTCTTAATAAAGGTTATAAATTGCATTTTATACGTTTGTACAGATTGCTGCTGCTGCTGCTAAGTCGCTTCAGTCGTGTCCAACTCTGTGTGACCCCATAGACGGCAGCAGCCCACTAGGCTGCCCCGTCCCTGGGATTCTCCAGGCAAGAACACTGGAGTGGGTTGCCATGTCCTTCTCCAATGCATGAACGTGAAAAGTGAAAGTGAAGTTGCTCAGTTGTTTCCAACTCTTAGCGACCCCATGGACTGCAGCCTACCAGGCTCCTCCACCCATGGGATTTTCCAGGCGAGAGTACTGGAGTGGGGTGCCATTGCCTTCTCCATTGTTCAGATTAGAGATGGCATACTTTTTAAAAATATTGCACAGCCAAATTATTTTAGACAGCAGATTCACCTTCAAAGAACAAGCTGATGAGAGGGCAACCAAGGACCTTGTGTATTACTTGGATGCCACTGAGCGTCATTAGAGGTGCCCTGTGCTGCCTTAATGCAAATGTTATTTTGCATCAACAATGAAAAGCAGTCAAATGCTTGGTGAAATATTTCCACTTGGAGGTGTATATTCTCTTCCCCCTCCGCGCCCCACCCCCACCCCATTGTAAAAGCAAAGGTTCCTTGAGTGAGGCACAATCACGTTGTGTACACTTAAGAGTAAATCTACAGCTTCCCTGGTGGCTCAGACAGTGAAGAATCTGCCTGCAATGCAGACCTGGGTTTGATCCCTGGGTCAGGAAGGTCCCCTGGAACTCTTGTTCGAAGCGTCACTTTTCCTCATCTGTACTGTAGTAAAGCGAACGTGAAGCTGCTCAGTGGTGTCCAACTCTTTGCGACCCCATGGACTGTAGCCCACCAGGCTCCTCCGTCCATGGGATTTTCCAGGCAAGAGTACTGGAATGGGATGCCATTGCCTTCTCCAGGAGATCTTCCCGACCCAGGGATTGAAACCGGGTCTGAGGCAGACGCTTTACCGTTGGAGCCACCAGGGAAGTCACACTGTGGTACTGTAGTAAAGCACTCTTTTTATACCTTTTTAATTCACTCTCTACAGTTTAAACCAGAAATAGATATTTGCTCTACACTTAGCAATTTTCCTTGGCTTCCAATTTAATTGAATTTTCAAATTGGAGCTTTACTGTAATTATCTTCATTATTATTACTCTTGTTAGTCTTTTGTAAGGACAGCTTGTGTTCTGCTGAAGCCCTCCCCTCCAGGCTAGTTAGATGTATTTGATCTTTGACTAAGAGGATTATGCTGTAGCCTTTACCACCCTTCTTTCCCGCATTTATTGACCTAATTATTTGAAGAGCATTTATTGTGTTCTATGATTTAATAATGGTGACTTTTATAGTAAAGGGTTTTTTAAGAAACACATTTTAATAGCATAAAATATGCGAGTTTAAGGAAGTAAGAATGTAATATGAAAGACATATGAAAATGTCACGCGAGTGTATGTTCCTCAGTTCTTTGTCTCGTCACAACAAAGATTTGGAGCAACGGACATTAAAGCCCTCGGCGCGTCACAGCTCTCGGGTCTTGGACAAATTGTGCTACAGCTCTTAGGCAAATCAGTGTTACAGCTCTATTTTATTTAGAAGATAGCAGGAGAGAGAGAGAGAGAAAGAGAGAGAGAGAGAGAAGAGCGCACGCACGCGGGAGAGAGAGTCCGAGAGAAAGCGCTTTGGCTCCTCCTTTTATGTTTTTTCCTCCACCTGGCCCTGCCCTGTGCAAATTGGGCTTAGCCAGGAGTGCTGTTTGTTCTGCCTGAAGTTTTCACTCTGGTCCTTGGACCTTCCTTTGACCTTCCTTGTTTTTAGCCACCACCATTTTGGACTCCTTTTCCCTATTCTACCTACCTAACATTCCCCCCTCAAGAGATGGGAGGCCCAATTCTTTGGGAATAGGGGCATCAAGGTCTTTCTGGCTACTTCCTGCTGAACTGGGGCGGTGAGGGGTATTGGGCCTCCCCCTCTTGCTAGTCTCAATCCTCAGAGTCCTTATAGCGGTGTCCAAGGGTGTGTGATATTTTCCATGGTCAGCTGTAGTTTTATATCTTTGTTGAACTGGCACTGCATGTTGTAGCTGGTTGACCTGGGCAGAGACAAAACAGGTTAGACAATTGACAGTACATGGAAATAATCATAGGCATCATCAATATAGCATAACAAGGACTAGTAGGGACATTGGTCAATTTTAAATTCACATGGCCAGGATGGCTCAAGTCCCTCCTTGTTCAGGGATCAGAAGATCTATCTCCTGTCTGTTTTGGAGTACAGTCTCTGTCAAGCTGTGTTGGCTCCTTAGAGTTATCCTGAGAAATCTTATCCCCAGAAACCAGATTTTGGGCGTGTTCATTAGAATGGTGCTCATTTGTAGTCCTGAATAGGTATCTGAGATCTCCCAGGGGCTCACAGGTGTATTGAGTGTCCTCTTCTGTTTTCTTCCATGGCTTGACTCATGAGTAGTGAATCCAGGAGTCATGTCCTGGTACCTTGACTGCTGTGGGGGTAGAAAGTATTACAGGGTAGGGGCCCTTCCATGTGGGCTGGAGTTCAGCCTTTGGGGACCCATCTTTCCATACTTTAATTAGGACTTGAGTCCCTGGAGCATATAGTGGTGACTCTTTAGAATCTTTTGGGTCCTGGTTCATACCCCACAAGCATATATCCTGTTGGAATTGCCCAATGGCTATGGTATAAGACTGGAGGGTCTGAACCTCTGGATCTAGGAAGAGGTAGGATCTTCTGACAATCCCTCTCGGGGTTTTGTCCAGTGGTCCAAGGTTTCTAGACAAGAGTGAAATGGGAGAGAGCCCTCGGGGGTAGGTAGGAGGGTGGCTGGGTTAAGAACCTCACAAGGTGGATATAGTGAGGCCTGGATTTTCCATCAGCATTACTTGATATCTGAGGATTCTTTGATCAGACATCCATAAATGGCCTCTCCCATTTAGGAGTTGTTTTACTTGGTGGCTGGTAAAAATAGTTAGTTTGCCCCCAAAGGAGAGTTTTAAAGCATCTTCTATCATGATTGTGATAGCTGCAAGATTTCGAAGGCAGGGAGGCCAACCTTGGGAAGTTGGATCGAGCCTCTTGGATAAGTAAGCTACAGGCTAGGGCTCAGATCCCAACCTTTGAGTTAACACTCCCAAGGCTATTCCCTCTCTTTCATGGACATAAAGTTGGAATGCTTTTTCTGGGTCTGGCAACCTCAAGGCAGGTGCCTGAGTTAAGGCCTGTTTTAGTGTAGCCTCTGCCTCTTTTTGAGGAGTTCTCCACATCAGTGGGATTGAATCATCTCATCCCTTTAAGCTTTCATATAAGGGCTGGGCAATTAGACCATAGTTGGGTATCCAGATTCTACAATAACCAGTTAGCCCCAGGAAAGCTCGCAATTGTTTTCGAGTCATGGGGGAGGGCAACTGGAGGATTCCTTGTACCTGATCAGAGGACAGCCTCCTGGACCCATGTGTAATCTGAATTCCCAGGTAAGTGACCTTTGTCTCGACCATCTGTGCCTTAGTACGGGAGACTTTATATCCCCTTTCTGCCAAGAAGTTTAGAACCTGTATTGCATGTTGTTGGGCGCTTTTCTCATCTGGAGAGCAGATTAGTAGGTCATCTACCTATTGTAATATTTTCCCATTAGGTCCCAGGTCCAGATCTAGGAGATCCCAGCTAAGGGCCTGTCCAAACAGGTGGGGGCTATCTCTGAACCCCTGAGGTAATACTGTCCAAGTCATCTGTTGGTGTTTTTCTCCTGGGGCCTCCTACTCAAAGGCAAAAGGGTATTGGGATTCTTTAGCCAGTGGTATGCAAAAAAATGCATCTTTGAGATCCAAGACTGTAAACCACTTGGCACTGGGTAGGATTTCTCCCAAGATTACATAGGGATTGGGTACTGTGGGATGGAGGGGAACTACAGCTTCATTTATAATCCGGAGATCTTGAACCATTCGCCAGGTTTCGTCTTTTTTCTTTACTGAGAGGATTGGGGTGTTACATGGCGAACTGGTAGGGACCAATAGCCTACAAGCAAGGAATTTATTTATTAAAGGCTGTAGTCCCTCCCAAGCCTCTCTTTTGAGAGGATATTGTTTCCAGTTAGGAAACCGAGTGGGATCTCGGAGGACAATGATGACTGGTTCAGCTTGGTGGGCTCGTCCAGGAATCCCCTGATCCCACACCTGAGGGTTAATTTCGTCTTCCCATAGTTTTTGGTCCCTCTCTATTGAAGGTGTAATGGGTTCTTCAGTAGTAGCCAGGAGCTGTAGAGCTCTAGGGGCTGAAAAACTTCCCATCACAAGGGTGGTCCCCAGTTTAGTGAGTATATCTCTTCCCAATAAGGGGGTAGGACACTCAGGGACCACCAAAAACTGGTGGGAAAATAATTGTCCATCCCAGCAAGAAAGAAGTACTCGGGTGAATCTTTTAGTAGTTGCTTTTCCTGTAGCACCCAAAATGGTACAGGTTTGGGAGGAGAAGGCTCCGGAGTAGGAGATCAAGACAGAGTAGGTAGCCCCTGTGTCAACCAAGAAATTCTCGGACCTACCTGCCACATCCAGTTGCACCCTTGGCTCCAGCCCCGTGATGGTTATCTGTGACAGGCGGACTGGCTGGAGCGGGCCGCTTCAGTCCTCTTGAACCATCGTGAGGGTAGGCTTGGTGCCTGACCTTGAGGCTCTTGGGTCCCGAGGGCAGAGTGCTGCCCAATGTCCCAGTTGATGGCATTTATGGCAAGCCGTTCTAGGAGACTTGTCACGGTTTGGACACTCTTTGGCCCAATGCCCCACCTGTCTACAGATCAGGCATCTGTCTCATGCCTTGTCCCTCAAGGACTCAGGGTTTGCCATAGGGCTTCTCTGGAGGGCGGCCAGCATCTGGGCATGCCTTGTCTCTTTCTTTCTCTCCTTCTCCTGGGCCTTGGCCTCCTTCTCCTGTTCTCTGTTATAAAAGGTATTGGTGGCTGTCTGGACCATCTCATCTAAAGAGGCAGCAGGGTCCTGCTGTTGTAGCTGCTGTAACTTAATTCTGATATCTGATGCACATTGGGACAGGAATTTGTCCTTTAAAATCACCTGTCCCTCGTAAGAGTCTAAGTCCAGGTTGGTAAACTTTTGGAGTGCCTCTTTTAGCCTCTCCAGAAAGGCGATGGGGTTCTCATTGGGCTCCTGAGTTATTGCTGAGACTGGGCACAGTCCCACAAGTAATAGGCTTCTTTCTGTTTCCATAGGTAGACTTCCTTAGGGGTGAGTCTTTCTAAAGCTTATCCTACCCAAAACTGTTACAACCTGAGAGCCAGGTGTCCCCAGGTCAGGGTGCAGATCCCCAGACAGACTGAGGCGTGACAGCCTTCTAGAGATCGAATCCCTGGGCAGGTCGAGGCATGATGGCCTCCCGAGGATTGGGTCCCTAGGCAGGTCAAGGCGTGACGACCTCCTGGGACCCCTGGGACTAGAGGATCCCCGAACAGGTTGAGGCGTGACAACCTTTCGAAGACTGATCCCTAGGCAGGTCAAGGCGTGATGACCTCCTGGGACCTCCTGGACTGGAGTTTGGGCGTCCCCAAGTTCTCCAGTGTGACCAGTGCTGGGTAGAATTAAGAGGTTTGTATTGCTCACTGTGGACAGGAATAGATATGATGTAAGTTCATCCTACCCAGAACTATTGCAACCTGACAGCCAGGCGTCCCTGGGTCAGGGTGCAGATCCCCAGGCAGACTGAGGCGTGACAGCCCCCTAGAGATCGAATTCCCAGGCAGGTCGAGGCGTGACAGCCTCCCGAGGATTGGGTCCCTGGGCAGGTCGAGGCGTGATGACCTCCTGGGAGCCCTGGGACTAAAGGATCCCCGAACAGGTTGAGGCGTGACAACCTTTCGAAGACCGATCCCTAGGCAGGTCAAGGCGTGATGACCTCCTGGGACCTCCCGGACTGGAGTTTGGATGTCCCCAAGATCTCTGGTGTGACCAATGCTGGGTAGAATTAAGAGGTTTGTATTGCTCACTGTGGACAGGAATAGATATGATGTAAGTTCATCCTACCCAGAACTATTGCAACCTGACAGCCAGGCGTCCCCGGGTCAGGGTGCAGATCCCCAGGCAGACTGAGGCGTGACAGCCCCCTAGAGATCGAATCCCCAGGCAGGTCGAGGCGTGACGGCCTCCCGAGGATTGGGTCCCTGGGCAGGTCGAGGCGTGACGACCTCCTGGGACCCCTAGGACTAGAGGATCCCCGAACAGGTTGAGGCGTGACAACCTTTTGAAGACTGATCCCTAGGCAGGTCAAGGCGTGATGACCTCCTGGGACCCCCCGGACTGGAGTTTGGGCGTCCCCAAGATCTCCAGTGTGACCAATATTGGGTAGGATCAGGGGGTTGGATATTATAGAGTATTTCCTTCCCAAGGCCAGCTATTTTCTGGTTGTCTCTTCAGAAGATTGTAGAGACAACCTTGTGGGTCTGGATGGGGCTTAGGAAAAGAGCATGAAATAGGAGGGAAGGGGGCAGAGCACAACCTTTGAAAGAACGACATAGCACAAGGGTATAATGTAAACCAATTAAAATCAATTGGGTCCAAGATGACAAGTCAAATTCATGTAAACCTTAATCCCCAATCTATAAGCCAACAGACCCACCCAGAGGTGGCAGGACAGCTCCAAGGCACAAGTTCAGAAGAGGGAGAAGTGGGTGGTTCCCCAATGGCTGGAATGATCCTCTCACTCATTAGAATATGAATTCCATCCCCTCACAAAACCTAGCCAGGCCTAATACCATGGTTGCAGCCTTTGCCCTCGGCAATGGTTCACACCCTGAAGGGTGGCTTCTCTCTGGATCCTAACAAATCTACGTCTTATCGCTTTGTCTCTCAATGAATTTTTGCAATGAGACATCAGAGCCTGAGTTTCATTAGTTTTGGCCAGGCTTGAGTCTTGGGAGAGAGCTGAAGGACAGGAGGAAAAAGCAGTGGGGAAAACATGCCAAGGAATCCCCTTCATAGCCAGCTGGAAAATTTGCTAAATATCTGACCGGTGCTCACAGTTTCATTGGTCTAATCTTTGGCACAGAGAAGAGAAAGGACAGAAGAACCCCCACCGGCTTGTGTAACAGCTACTGGGGCTCAGCAGATAGCGCCTTTGGGACATGCTGAGGAGTAGCCTCTCCAGAGTCCCTCAGTTGTGCCCCTGCTGCCCGCCTGTCGCGGGAGGTTCGAGGAAACAAGAAACGAGATTGTAAAGGTCCCTCCAGCCATAGGAGCGAGGACCTCTTGCCTTAACCGGAGGTCTTCTGGAATCTGAGACTAGGCCGTGTGAGCTTTCTGCTGAGTTCGTTTTTCACTGTCCTGGTTTCCAGCATGATGGGCCTTCCCCTGAGCTGGGTTTCTTCGCTTTCTGCTTCTAGCACAGGAGCTTTGCTGAATTGGGCTCCTGCTGTGCTTGGCCTCTTCCACGCAGAGGTTGTTTCAGCCAAGTTATATCTGAGTCACGGCACCATAGATGTCACGCGAGTATATGTTCCTCAGTTCTTTGTCTTGTCACAACAAAGATTTGGAGCAACGGACATTAAAGCCCTCGGCGCGTCACAGCTCTCAGGTCTTGGACAAATTGTGCTACAGCTCTTAGGCAAATCAGTGTTACAGCTCTATTTTATTTAGAAGATAGCAGGAGGGAGGGAGAGAGAGAGAGAGAGAGAGAGAGAAGAGCGCACGCACGCGGGAGAGTCCGAGAGAAAGCGCTTTGGCTCCTCCTTTTATGTTTTTTCCTCCACCTGGCCCTGCCCTGTGCAAATTGGGCTTAGCCAGGAGTGCTGTTTGTTCTGCCTGAAGTTTTCACTCTGGTCCTTGGACCTTCCTTTGACCTTCCTTGTCTTTTAGCCACCGCCATTTTGGACTCCTTTTCCCTATTCTACCTACCTAACAAAAAGAAGCAAAGTTTAAGTTAGCTGAACGGTGCTCTTCTGTTTAGGAAATTCCATATCTTTCTTATGAGACCTGAGATAAATCTTCTTGATTTTTGCTTATGATGGGGAGGAAAAATGGCTTTTAGTTACCTATTCCATTACCTATTCACCAGGAATCTGGGCATTAGTTTTCATTCTACATTTTTACTACTATCCTCAGAGAAATTCTTTTGTTTCCAGTGATTGCAATGGTCCCTGTCTTTGGAGAGTTGCTGATCCAAGGTTAAACTTTACATTCCCTCAACCTTCTTACAAATGTTTTATTAAATGGCACCTGTCTGTGCTTAAATAATAGGTAGCAAAGCTATTAGGAAGAAAAGCTAGGAGGATAGCAGACATAAATATCTTTTTCTGTGCTGCGGGGACAAGGTGACCTGGAAGACAGTCACAGGCTTGTTAATGAGGATAAACACGCCCTACAGGAAGACTCAGACTGTGGAACCCAGATCACAATGTCTGATTCAAAGCGCACCAGGCTTTGTGGTCGGAATGCAGAAACAAATGAGATGCTCTGCCTCGCGGAACTTGTCTGAGATTCTTTTTGCCTATGAGGATAGGAAAGACCTCTGGAATTGAGGCATCATTATTGGAATAGTGTAGTGGACGTATCTCAGAATGAGAAAGGTCAGACTTTGTATGACATGGAATTTTTAGGAAAAAAATAAAACAAAACATTTTAGCAATCAATACGACTCATCTCCAAGCTGTTACTACTAGACTTATGAAATAGCTGGTATGCCACTGCCATCTTTATATTCTTGACATTTCATTCCTTAACCTCTCGAGATCGGATGATCTTCATCGATGATCGGATCGAGCTTCATCACTCCTCTGAAACTATGATACATTCTGATCACTTAACTGAAACTACATTCTAAGAGAACATAATCTCCTGATTGTTAATGGTAAAATATTGACAGAATAGCAAGGGAGTTAGTACAATGGGCTTTGAAATGAGTGTTAGTTGCTCAGTCATATCCAGGTCTTTGCGACCCCATGGACTGTAGCCCACCAGGCTCCTCTGTTCATGGGATTCTCCAGGCAAGAACACTGGAGTGGGTTGCAGTTTCCTTCTCTAGGGGATCTTCCCAAAACAGGTATTGAACCCATGTCTACCTGCATTGCAGGAAGATTCTTTACCATCTGGACCACCAGGGAAGCCATGTAGACTACATTCTAAGAGAACATATTTCCCCGATTGTTAATTTACTGGTAAAATGTAGACAGAATAGCATGGCAATTAGTAGGATGAGCTTTGAAGTCAGAAAACCTGGGTCAAAATTCTGATTCCATTACATACTAACTAGGTCTGTGACTTTGAAAAAGAATTTTTTAGAACCTTCTCTGAGAAATCAGAGAAATCAGGATAATAAATTCATCTCATAAGATTACCACAAGGATTGAGAGAAAATGTCTAAAGAACCCATTATAGGCAAAACACAGAAGTGACACTCAACACCCTCATGATTATTTTTAAAAGGCTTTTTACACTCTTTATTTCACCTGACATTTCTATTTGCTGTTGTTCAGTCACTAAGTCAAGTCTGACCCTTTGTGACCCCATAAACTATAGCATGTCAGGCTTCCCTGTCCTTCACTATCTCCCAGAGTTTGCTAAAACTCATGTCTGTTGAGTCAGTGATGAAAACCAGCCATCGCATCCTCTGTCATCCCCTTCTCCTCCCACCTTCAATCTTTCCCAGCTTCAGGGTATTTTCGCATGAGTCAGCTCTTCAAATCAGGTGGCCAAAGTATTTAGCTTCAGCATCGGTCCTTTCAATAAATATTCAGGGTTTCCTTTAGGATGGACTGGTTGGATCTCCTTGCAGTCCAAGGGACTCTCAAGAGTCTTCTCCAACACCACAGTTCAAAAGCATCAATTCTTTGGTGCTCAGCCTTTTTTATTGTCCAGCTCTCACATCCACACATAACTACTGGAAAAACCAGAGCTTTGACTATATGGACCTTTGTTGGCAAAGTAATGTCTTGCTTTTTAATATGCTTTGTAGGCTTGTCATAGCTTTTCTTCCAAGGAGCAAGTTTTTTTTTTTTTTTTTTTTTTTTTTTTAATTTCATGGCTGCAGTCATTCTCTGCAGTGATTTTGGAGCCCAAGAAGATAAAATCTGTCACTGTTTCCGCTTTTTCCCCTTCTATTTGCCATGAAGTGATGGGACCAGATACCATGATCTTAGTTTTCTGAATGTTGAGCTTTAAGCCAACTTTTTTCACTCTCCTCTTTCACTTTCATCAAGAGGCTCTTTAGTTCTTCTTCACTTTCTGCCATAAGGGTGGTGTCATCTGCATATCTGAGGCTATTGATATTTCTCCCGCCAATCTTTATTCCAGCTTGTGCTTCATCCATCCCTGCATTTCGAATGATGTACTCAGCATATAAATTAAATAAACAGGGTGACAATATAAGCCTTGATGTACTCTTTTCCCAATTTGGAACCAGTCTGTTGTTCCATGTCCAGTTCTAACTTTGCTGCGATCCACACAGTCAAAAGCTTTAGCATAATCAATGAAGCAGATGTCTTTCTGGAATTCTCTTGCTTTATTTATGATCCAATAGATGTTGGCAATTTGTTCTCTGGTTCCTCTGCCTTTTCTAAATCCAGCTTGTACATCTAGAAGTTCTCATACTGCTGAAGACTAGCTTGAAGGATTTTGAGCATTACTTTGCTAGCATGTTAGATGAGTGCAATTGTGTGGTAGTTTGAACATTCTTTGTCATTGCCTTTCTTTGGGACTGGAATGAAAACTGACCTTTTCCAGTGCTGTGGCCACTGCTGAGTTTCCAGATTCACTGTCATATTGAGAGCAGCACTTTCACATTATCATCTTTTAGGATTTGAAATAGCACAGCTGGAGTTCCATCACCTCCACTAGCTTTGTATGTAGTCATGCTTCCTCAGGCCCACTTGACTTAACACTGCAGGACGTCTGATTTAGGTGAGTGATCACACCATCATGGTTATCCTACATACTAAAAATGTTTTCTTTCTTCTTCTAGGGCACAAACCTTCAGTTCAGTTCAGTTGCTCAGTCGTGTCCGACTCTTTGTGACCCCATGAATTGCACCACGCCAGGCCTCCCTGTCCATCACCAACTCCGGAGCTCACTATAAACTCATGTCCATTGAGTCAGTGATGCCATCCAGCCATCTCATCCTCTGTTGTCCCCTTCTCCTCCTGCTCCCAATCCCTCCCAGCATCAGAGTCTTTTCCAATGACTCAAATCTTCTCATGAGGTGGCCAAAGGATTGGAGTTTCAGCTTTAGCATCAGTCCTTCCAATGAACACCCAGGACTGATCTCCTTTAGGATGGACTTGTTGGACCTCCTTGCAATCCAAGGGACTCTTAAGAGTCTTCTCCAACACCACAGTTCAAAAGCATCAATTCTTCGATGCTCAGCTTTCTTCACAGTCCAACTCTCACATCCATACATGACCACTGGAAAAACCATAGCCTTGACTAGACGGATCTTTGTTGGCAAAGTAATGTCTCTGCTTTTGAACATGGTCTCTAGATTGGTCATAACTTTCCTTCCAAGGAGTAAGTGTCTTTTAATTTCATGGCTGTAGTCACCATCTGCAGTGATTTTGGAGCCCCCCAAAATAAGTCTGACACTGTTTCCACTGTTTCCCCATCTATCTGCCATGAAGTGATGGGACCAGATGCCATGATCTTCGTTTTCTGAATGTTGAACTTTAAGCCAACTTTTTCACTCTCCTCTTTCACTTTCATCAAGAGGCTCTTTAGTTCCTCTTCACTTTCTGCATAAGGGTGGTATCATCTGCATATCTGAGGTTATTGATATTTCTCCCGGCAATCTTGATTCCAGCTTGTGCTTCTTCCAGTCCAGCATTTCACATGAGGTACTCTGAGTATAAGTTAAATAAGCAGGGTGACAATATACACCTTGACGTACTCCTTTTCCTATATGGAACCAGTCTGTTGTTCCATGTCCAGTTCTAACTGTTGCTTCCTGACCTGCATACAGATTTCTCAAGAGGCAGGTCAGGTGGTCTGGTATTCCCATCTCTTGAAGAATTTTCCACAGTTTATTGTGATCCACACAGTCAAAGGCTTTGGCAGTCAATAAAGCAGAAATAGATGTTTTTCTGGAACTCTCTTGCTTTTTCCATGATCCAGCGGATGTTGGCAATTTGATCTCTGGTTCCTCTGCCTTTTCTAAAACCAGCTTGAACATCTGGAAGTTCACGGTTCATGTACTGCTGAAGCCTGGGTTAGAAAATTTTGAGCATTACTTTACTAGCATGTGAGATGACTGCAATTGTGTGGTAGTTTGAGCATTCTTTGGCATTGCCTTTTTTAAGGATTGGAATGAAAACTGACCTTTTCCAGTCCTGTGGCCACTGCTGAGTTTTCCAAATTTGCTGGCACATTGAGTGCAGCACTTTCACAGCATCATCTTTCAGGATTTGAAATAGCTCAACTGGAATTCCATCACCTCCACTAGCTTTGTTTGTAGTGATGCTTTCTAAGGCCCACTTGACTTCACATTCCAGGATGTCTGGCTCTAGGTCAGTGATCACACCATCGTGATTATCTGGATCATGAAGATCTTTTTTGTATAGTTCTTCTGTGTATTCTTGCCACCTCTTCTTAATATCTTCTGCTTCTGTTAGGTCCACACCATTTCTGTCCTTTATTGAGCACATCTTTGCATGAAATGTTCCCTTGGTATCTCTAATTTTCTTGAAGAGATCTCTAGTCTTTCCCATTCTGTTGTTTTCCTCTATTTCTTTGCATTGATCGCTGAAGAAGGCTTTCTTATCTCTCCTTACTATTCTTTGGAACTCTGCATTCAGATGTTTATATCTTTCCTTTTCTCCTCTGCTTTTCATGTCTCTTCTTTTCACAGCTATTTGTAAGACCCCCTCAGACAGCCATTTTGCTTTTTTGCATTTCTTTTCCATGGGGATGGTCTTGATCCCTGTCTCCTGTACAGTGTCACGAACCTCAGTCCATAGTTCATCAGGCACTCTGTCTATCAGATCTAGTCCCTTAAATCTATTTCTCACTTCCACTGTATAATCATAAGGGATTTGATTTTGGTCATACCTGAATGGTCTAGTGGTTTTCCCTACTTTCTTCAATTTCAGTCTGAATTTGGAAATAAGGAGTTCATGGTCTGAGCCACAGTCAGCTCCTGGTCTTGTTTTTGCTGACTGTATAGAGCTTCTCCATCTTTGGCTGCAAAGAATATAATCAATCTGATTTCAGTGTTGACCATCTGGTGATGTCCATGTGTAGAGTCCTCTCTTGTGTTGTTGGAAGAGGGTGTTTGCTATGACCAGTGCATTTTCTTGGCAAAACTCTATTAGTCTTTGCCCTGCTACATTCTGTATTCCAAGGTCAAATTTGCCTGTTACTCCAGGTGTTTCTTGACTTCCTACTTTTGCATTCCAGCCCACTAAAATGAAAAGGGCATCTTTTTTGGGTGTTAGTTCTAAAAGGTCTTGTAGTCTTCATAGAACCGTTCAACTTCAGCTTCTTCAGCGTTGCTGGTTGGGGCATAGACTTGGATTACCATGATATTGAATGGTTTGCCTTGGAAATGAACAGAGGTCATTCTGTCGTTTTTGAGATTGCATCCAAGCATTTCAGACTCTTTTGTTGACCACGATGGCTACTCCATTTCTTCTAAGGGATTCCTGCCCACAGTAGTAGATATAATGGTCATCTGAGTTAAATTCACCCATTCCAGTCCATTGTAGTTCGCTAATTCCTTGAATGTCCACATTCACTCTTGCCATCTCCTGTTTGACCACTTCCAATTTGCCTTGATTCATGGACCTGACATTCCAGGTTCCTATGCAATATTGCTCTTTACAGCATCGGACCTTGCTTCTATCACCAGTCACATCCACAACTGGGTATTGTTTTTGCTTTGGCTCCATCCCTTCATTCTTTCTGGAGTTATTTCTCCACTGATCTCCAGTAGCACATTGGGCACGTACTGACCTGGGGAGTTCCTCTTTCAGTATCTTATCATTTTGTCTTTTCATACTGTTCATGGGGTTCTCAAGGCAAGAATACTGAAGTGGTTTGCCATCCCCTTCTCCAGTGGACCACATTCTGTCAGACCTCTCCACGATGACCCTCCCATTTTGGGTGGCCCCACATGGCATGACTTAGTTTCATTGAGTTAGATAAGGCTGTGGTCCGTGTGATTAGATTGACTACTTTTCTGTGAGTATGGTTTCAATGTGTCTGCCCTCTGATGCTCTCTTGCAACACCTACCATCTTACTTGGGTTTCTCTTACCTTGAACATGGGGATATCTTCATGGCTGCCCCTCCTGACCTTGAACATGGAGTAGCTCCTCTAGGCCCTCCTGCGCCCGCAGAGCCACTGTTTCTTGGACGTGGGGTTGCTCCTCTCGGCCACTGCCCTGACCTCTGGCGTGGGGTAGCTCGTCTCAGCCACCACCCCTGACCTCGGGCGGGGGGTAGCTCTTCTCGACCAGGCTTCTGCGCGGTCTGTCGCAGTTGGAGCACTTTTGAATCCTTATACGTACAAACCTTATACAGTCCTTAATGTTTAATCCTTGTAGTGTTCTTCTTTATTCCATAAGAAGCTATTATCACTCTTTACCCAAAGGGATGCAGGGAGTGACTTGTAAAGGGAGTGTACCACTTTCAGAAAAGAAGTAACCCTCAGCCAACCCAAGACAGCCTTGTAGTAGCTAGAGTAGTCGATATTACCCTGCTCGCACTCTCCTCCTTCTCCCTGATCTACTGCTGGGCCCCTTATTGACTAAGAGAGCCTGAAATCATGGGAAGCCATGGATGTAGTGTGTCTAGTCTGTACTTCCACATACATTCCATATGAATACTGACAAGTTTCCAAATTGGTTTGATGTAAATTAATTGTTCTACTGAGGCTGTCTTTGATATGTTCTATGGGAAACACAGCTTTGATTTTATGAATGCCTGAGCCTTGTACACAGAACATATGCAATTAGAAAAAAGTACAGATGTGAGAGTTGGACTATGAAGAAGGCTGAGTGCCGAAGAATTGATGCTTTTGAACTGTGGTGCTGGAGAAGACTCTTGAGAGTCCCTTGGACTGCAAGGAGATCCAACCAGTCCCTTCTGAAGGAGATCAGCCCTGGGGTTTCTTTGGAGGGAATGATGCTAAAGCTGAAACTCCAGTACTTTGGCCACCTCATGCGAAGAGTTGACTCATTGGAAAAGACTCTGATGCTGGGAGGGATTGGGGGCAGGAGGAGAAGGGGATGACAGAGGATGAGATGGCTGGATGGCACCACCGACTTGATGCACATGAGTTCTGGTGAACTCCGGGAGTTGGTGATGGACAGGGAGGCCTGGCGTTCTGCAATTCATGGGGTCGCAGAGAGTTGGACACTACTGAGCGACTGAACTGACTGAACCGAACTGACAGCTAGAATGAATGAAGGATCACATTAAAGAATCTTTTATTTCACAAACTCTCACTCTCCTATTTCTCACTCATGAAGTTTGTTGGATATATACATTCCCAGGGTTGGGCACAAACAGGCCTGCTTTTGCCCACAGGGGCCATTTGTCAATATCTGGGGCATGTTTATTTGCCACATGGGTGGACGAGGGTGGCTGCTACTAGCAGTGAGCGTGTTTCGTGGTTAGAGAGGCCAAGGCTGCCTCTAAACAGCCTGCAGTGCACTGGCCCGTCCCCCAGAGTAAAGAATTACCTGACCCCAGAGCAAGTGATTAACCGCGCCTGGGCTGAGATACTGCTCTAGTGGAAACTAAGGGTACCAACAGCTCTGATGAACTCACTAAAGACTTTTGTCCCTATAAGTTTAGTATATGAAGAAAGGTGAAATGTTCTTTTAAAACATATACATGGATGTAATTTATACTGAATATACATATGTGACACATGCTTATAAAGTAACGAAACCACTCTGATAGCATGTGAAATTAATCGCTAACATTTCAACAATGATTTACCATTTACAAAATTCTTTCTCAACACTCTCTCCGTGGCAATATTATCTATTCCCACAGCCTCAACTTTCATCTCTGTAATTATGACTTTCAAATATTTATCTCTAGCCCAGGCTGCAATATGTTACCGCATCCCGACTTTCTGTCCTCACTATTTCCTGTCACTCTCGCTGCCCTCATACCACTGCCTTAGTTTGGCCTTATCCTAGTTTCCCGGATTACTAAGTGACCTCATTGTCCAAGATCACACCACCCTGCGGCTATACAAGAAGGAAACACCTTTTTCTTAGTACACAAACTATAATAGTCTCAATTCTGACTAACCCCCAGAAATCGTCTTGCCAAATTATCTGCCAGCTGCTTCTGAGACCTCCCAGGGTTCTGCCCTGTGGTCTCCTGAGCAGGTCCACAGGGTTCTCACCCTTGCTAAGGTTTGAATGCTGCTGTGTCTTCCTTAAGATCACACTGATGACTTGGCTGGGCGTGGCTTACTGCAGACTGGTCTCAAGGAGGAGTTATACTGCAAACCCCTTTGGGTCTCTTTCTGTGGCACGGGAAGAACATTTCCTGAGTCCCCCCATGGTGTAGAGTCCAGACTGTCAGTTTTAACAAATTTTTATGCATACTTAGGGATTTTTAAAAAGGATATAGAATGAGGTAGTTACAACTTGCTCAGGGGCCGCACAGAGTCGGACATGACTGAAGTGACTTAGCAGCAGCAGCAGGGCCAGAATTGCTTTCAATTCAATTCAGTCAGTCCATTCCAAACTGATTCTGCTACCAGAAAAAGGGAGTTTCCCCCTCATTTGAATTTAAATTCCTTGTAGACAAAACTTCACCACACCCCTTACATGGAAGGATATGACCCAGTCCCCCAAAATAATATCAGAATAGTGCCAATTTCAGTCCATTTGTCAGAGCCTGGATAATTCAATCTTAAAATAATCTCTCATGGGCCATCAACAAGCCAGTGAAGTTGTTTGGCTGCACCAACCTTATTCTAGTTTATTTTCAGTCTCATGAAACATTTAAAACCTCGAAATCAGTCTCACCAAGAACCACCTGGTTATGACCAAGATGACTTTCCAACTAATCTCCTTCTTCTGGCCCAGTCTTATCGAATTACCTCCTTCCTTGCTGCCTGTGTTCCTCAGAAAGGCAGATCTGGTCACGTCTTAAGACGCCATAGTGACCCCACACAGGCCTTGGGACTCCCTCTGCTTATCTCTGCAGCCCCATCCCTTCTCCTGTCCCCACCTAATCGCTGAGCTCACGTTTGGACATTCAGAGTTCCTACAAATCCCTGACCTTGGATTCTCTCTCAGGCCTCTGCCTTTGCTGTTTTCTAGGCCAGGAATCGGAGAAAGCAATGGCACCCCACTCCAGTACTCTTGCCTGGAAAATCCCATGGACGGAGGAGACTGGTAGGCTGCAGTCTATGGGGTCGCTAAGAGTCGGACATGACTGAGCCACTTCACTTTCACTTTTCACTTTCCTGCATTGGAGAAGGAAATGGCAACCCACTCCAGTGTTCTTGCCTGGAGAATCCCAGGGACGGGGGAGCCTCATGGGCTGCGGTCTGTGGGGTCGCACAGAGTCGGACACGACTGAAGCGACTTAGCAGCAGCAGCAGCAGCAGCAAGCCAGGAATGCTTTTCACCCTGTCATCAGGAGGCCCTATTGTATTCATCCTCCATGATGCAACCCAGTTACCACTCTTCCAGGAATCCTCTCTCTGCCCCATCCCCAGGTCTGGAGCACATCGTTCTCATGTCTGACATAGCTCTCATCACACTGCACTGAAATGGTTTGTGTCTTCCGTAGACATGGAGTGCCCTAAAGGCAGAGGGAACGGTGTTGCCCTCTATATTTTCAAGCACTTGGCACAGGGCATGCAAACCCTCAGTTAAGTTTAATGGATGTTGACTCAGTATCTTCACTTGATCTTCTTAACAACACTTCGGAGCTAGTAATATTTCCAACAGTGCTGGAGGAAAGCAGTGAATCCATTTAATTTAAGATGAAAACAACCATGAAAATTACGGTTATGGAATATAATGTAAAGTTTATGAATTGTGACAATGTAGACATATAATTAAAAAAGAGGAAAGGAGAAGCGGGTGTAAAGATGGGATGTGTGTAAGCTGTTGATTTGCTGTGTTACAGATGAAGTTGTAAAGGTATGTTTTAAAGCTGACAGATCAAGTCATCATTGTACAACCACATTTCAAGATATAAAAGCAAACATTAGAAAAAATAGAAAAATAATGCAGTTAATTGAAATTAGGTTTTAGAGGGTAGGAAGCAGAAACTGGATACTATTCATGGTGGTGATATAAATATATATATATTAAAATTTTTTTATTCTGTATACTAATATCTTTTTTTAAAAAGAAATAGAGAATAAAGTATGTTATATAAAGTTATGGTAATTTTGAGCTTAAAGCAAATGAGAGTACTAATTTTTTTCACATATTCAGGAGAAACACATGTACAAAATATAAAATACAAATATAAAAATATATGGAGCATATTTAGTAAAAAAAATAAAAGCTAGAAAACAGAAGGGATATCTATCATATCAATAAATTTACCTATGAAAACAAAATGACTCTCAAAAGGATTGTAAAACAAAATCTAATTAAATGCTATATATAAGATATATTCCTAATACAAGCTATTTTAAAATATTAAGCATTAAAAAGTACAGAAGCAAGTCACAGAGTGAAACATAAATAAGATGGAGAAAATACTTGCTATAAAATATTAAAAAGAAGACCGAAGGAAAACAATAGACGAGCAGGCCAGAAGCTTGAGCAGACATTGTTAAAGATCACATTTCTCATGAACATGTGGAATGGTGCTCTACCTCACTGCGGCTCAGGAATTAAAGCCGCTCCAGGGAGGCAGCAGCGGGTTGTTAGAAGACATAGGATAGAGTTCGCTGTGCTGCATGGTAGGTCCTTGTTGTTAATCCATTTTGTATATAGCAGTGTGTATCTGTTAATCTCAAAGTCCTAATTTATCCCTCCCTCACCTTTCTGTTTTTCTAACCATAGGTTTATTTACTGTGTCTGTTTTATAAATAAGTTTATTTGTATCATTTTTCAAAGAATCCACATGTAAATGATATTTGTGATATTTGGCTTTGTCTGACTTACTTCAAGCAGTGTGGTAGTCTTCAAGTAAAAAAAAAAAAAAGAAATTAATACTGCTACAAACCCACTGGAATGGCTAAATATTAGAAAGACTAAAAACCCCAAGTGTCAGTGAGCATATAGAGAATTGGGAAGTCTCATACACTGCTGGTGGGGTACAAACTGATAGAACCACTTTGGAAGACAACTTGTTACGCCATTAGGTTGAAGAATGTGTTCTCCATGAAGCAGCCATTCAATTTCTAGATATATACTCATTAGGAATGTGGACATACATGTTCCAGCAGACATGTATAAGAATGCTCTTCAGCCAAAACCCAGAAACAATTAAATGTCTGTCAAGGGTAATGATAAATTTACACCATGCAAAACAATGCAACAATGCAAATAAATGCATTACAGTGTAAGCAATGACAGAGATATCTCATGAACATAACGCCGTTCTGAAAAGACCACACTCTGAAGGATTACTGTGTGATTCCATTTATGTAACTTCAAAAACAAGCAAAGCTAAACTCTAATGCAAACAGATTCATACTTACATAGTAAAAGAGTGACAAGAAGTAACTACGTGATACTTTCATAAATATCAGGAATGGACTACACTTAAGAAGAAGCTGGTTGGGAATGGGCCTGGAAGTAGGGGTGCTCCTTGAGTTTGACAGTGATCTGCCTCTTTACCTGAATTGATTACATGATGTTCAAATTGTAGTCACTCATTAAACTGCATGTTTATATTTTATGCAATGTGCATGTTCTGTATATGCTTAACAATAACAAACTTTTAAACTATGTAACAGATTCCAAAACTTCCCTTGAATTTTTAAAATAGCCTTTGAGAGATGTTAATAAATTTTTAGTGTAAGAACGCTTTTATTTTAAAAATCTTTTGAAAAGGAAAAATCTAAAAGAGGTTACAATGACAATAATCATCAAATGCATTATATCTGTGCATGAAAACTTTATCAAGATCACTCATTTGGCAATTCACTCCTCTCAAAGGCTATTAAGTTCTAATGCTTTTCTCACAATGCTACTATAGCTTTGCTTTGAGATAACTTCGGCTTTAGTCTTCAAAGTCACCTTTTAAATTTTGAACAATAACAAACTCGAGAGTTATAAAGAAGGCATATTTTAAGATGAGAAAAAATTCATGAGTCTGGTGGCATTACTGCAGTTTAATAAAGAATTTAAAACATCTAATGTTTTAAAAATTTCTAGTATTCATTTGATGTTAACGATTTCTAAAGCAAACTATGAAAAGCAAAAAGAAAAGCATTTACAGGAATTTCCTGGTGGTCCAGTGGTTAGGACTCAGGGCTTTCACTGCCGGAGCCTGGGTTCAATCCCTGGGCAGGGAACTAAGATCCCCGCAAGCCACAAGGTACAGACAGAAAAAAAAAAAAAAAAAAAAAAATTGAAAAGCATTTACTATTGATTTCTAACAGTTGGTAGACAGGTGTCACGAAAAATGATTAACATTATATGCTATAACATATGATTATATAAATTAACTGATTTTGTCCCCCTAGGGATACAGAGAAGCCTGGTAGGCTGCAGTCCATGGGGTTGCTAGGAGTCAGACACGACTGAGCGACTTCCCTTTCACCTTTCACTTTCATGCATTGGAGAAGGAAATGGCAACCCACTCCAGTATTCTTGCCTGGAGGATCCCAAAGATGGTGGAGCCTGGTGGGCTGCCGTCTGTGGGGTCGCACAGAGTGGGACACAACTGAAGCGACTTAGCATAGCAGGGATATTTGGCGATGTCTGGAGACATTTCTGCTAGTCACGCCAAAGTAAGGAATGGTACTAATGGCATCTAGTGGGTAAAAGTGATGCTGCTCAACACCTTAAAATAGAGAAGCCCTGCCTTCCCTTCTCTCCCCAAACAAAGAATTATCTGGCCCAACTATCAATAACTCTGAGGCTGAAAAAAACTCTTGAAAAAGTGAATCAAGAGAAAAAAGTTATCACATATTGTTAAGCAAAAAGGAAGATTACAAAGGGCTAAACTTGTGTGATTCCATTTTTATTAAGAAAAAGTGTGATTGTCTCTTTGTGTATGTAATGTGTGTGCAGTATATTTACATAGTGCATAAAACTGTCGGCCCTGAATGATGAAATCATGGATGAATTTTATTTCCTTTTGCTTTGTTTTGCTTTGCTTACCTGGAATTTCTAATTTTTTCTATTGGTCATTATATTACTTGAACAAGAAGAAAAATACAAATTTTGGTTTCTACCAAAGAAAGACTCAGTCTCTCTGTCAGTAGGGAAGTTTAACTAGTGAGTGGAGAATAATGCAAAAAACTAGTCATAATGTGATAATCCGGTCTTGGACATATTCACTGGATACTGTGGAAGCAGAGAGGAGGAACAGTTGGCTACGCTAGCTGACACCACCTAGTATTAACATCCTACAGTATTGCGACTATGCTCTTACAATCAGATCTCTTTTGCTGCTGCTGCTAAGTTACTTCCGTCATGTCCGACTCTGTGCGACCCCACAGACGGCAGCCCACCAGGCTCCGCTGTCCCTGGGATTCTCCAGGCAAGAACACTGGAGTGGGTTGCCATTTCCTTCTCCACAGATCTCTTATAGTTCACAAATAAAACTTATGACCATAGAGAAGATGCCTGAAGTAGAATTATGGTACTGTGAACTGCAATAAGCAAATGAAATTAAAGAATAAGATATATACACAACATTCAGTCAGGCAGGAAAGTAGATGGTGGGATGAGGTGAGCCAGCCTCCATCCTGGAAGTCTCAGATGGTTCTGGAACTCTTGGCTGGCCTCTGGGGTGGAGGACTCGGAGGTGAAAAGTTCCGGAGTGGAGAAAAAAGGAATCCAGGCACAGTAAACAATTTATATGTTGGACTTGGATAGAATTCTTACACATAAAGTGTGCCTATATCAATAATTGCAACTATATAAAATAGTATTGTTCTATTGTGCTAGCAAACAGTGGTTAAAGGATAAACATTTTCTGGAGTTCAATATTTCAGATACCAGGAATCAGTGTCCTAATAACACAACTGCTTCATAATGTGTAATGCTTTGAACAGCTTTTAGATTAGAAAAATTTGAGATGAAGACTCGACTCCAAAAGAAGCCAACATCAACTGAAGAAAACAGTGGAAGATGCAGCAGAGCAAAAGCTGGAATTCAATAGGGTTAACAGAGAACTAGGTAAGCACGTTGGCTGATGGCATTTGAAAGCAATGAGAAACCACAGAGATAGGATACTGTTTTATTTAGCTTTTCAAAAACATCTTGTTTTGATCCAACAGGAGACAGAAGCTGCGTGGTGCTTTAGTATAAGTAAAAACCGACCAGGACCAAAATTAGCTGCCCTCTCCATCGCCTTTTACCATGGGGAGGGGAAAGACATAAAGGAGGAAGAGACAACAGGAGTAAAGCCCACTGCTGGTGCTTTGCAAATCCTTCCAGCGTCAGTCCTCACAGTTCCTCTTTCCTAGGCGTGCAATACTAGCGGAATCTGGCTGATTCTTCCTCATCTTTCAGGTCTCTTCCCCATCTCCACCTCCTTCCCATAGGAATCTCCCTGCTATAAATCCTCAACGCCATAATTAAAATTATGTGTTTTGGGAGTTAATTATTTAGAATCTGTTGCCGTGTCCTCTTTCCTATGGAGAAGGGCATGGCGACCCACTCCAGTATTCTTGCCTGGAGAACCCCGCGGGCAGAGGAGCCTTGTGGGCTACAGTCCACAGGGTCGCAAAGAGTCCGGACGACTGAGTGGCTAACACACTTCGTCCTTCATATGCCAGCCACCCGCTCATCTTCAAATCAGCTTCAGAAGGGCGCGGGCCCTGACGGTTCTCCTCAGCAAGGGGTGAGTGTTCTCACCTCGCAGCATCGCAGGCGCCTTGCAGTGCTGACTGCGGCACAGCACGCAATCTCCAAGCATTGACTGAAAAGAAGTGCTTCCGTGTTTAGCGGTTAACAATACCAGGCCCACAGGAAGCGGTCAAGAAGCAAACAGCACGGACTCACGTCCACACCTATCTTCTCAGTTCGTTCTCACCAAGCCCGCTTCGTATGGAAGCCGGGCTAGAAAACTTCCCTGGCGGCTCAGACGGTAAAGCGTCTGTCTACGATGCGGGAGACCCGGGTTCGATCCCTGGGTTGGGAAGTCCCTTGGGGAAGGAAACGGCAACCCACTCCAGTACTCTTGCCTGGAAAATCCCACGGACAGAGGAGCCTGATAGGCTACAGTCCATGGGGTCGCAAATTGTCGGACACGACTGAGCGACTTCACGCTCACGTTCAGAAAACTCGGGAAGGCTCACCAGGCCGCCCGAAGTCAGGCGACACGAAAGGGGGCGCGCCCGGCCCGGGAGCCGGCCCTCCTGGGCGCGGGGCCTCGTTACCCGCGCGGCGGCCCACAGGCGCGCCCTCCGCCCGCCGGCCCGCCGCAGACAAGCTCGTCTCCGCGGCTGGAGGAGGCTCGAGGCGGAGGCCGCGGGGGCCTAACAGGCGGAACCCGACTCCTCAGAGGGAGCCGCCCCGCCGGGGCGTCGCCACCTGACGAGAAGACTCGCGGCCAGCGCCCCCGAGCGAAAGACGGCCAGCATCTTCCAGGACCGGAAGCGGGCGGCGCAGCTCGGGACCCGCGAGACTAGCCCCAGGACCCCGGCGCAGCGCCGGCCGCCCGCGGCCGCTCTAGGACGCCGGAGGCACCGCCGCTCGGTGGTTGGGGCCGGGCCGACCCCCGCCGGGACCGCCCACTTTCGGGCGTGTGTCGACCCGCTTCGTGCGCGAGACACAGGCCCGGGGCTGATGCTCCTGAGAGCGCGCGGGGCGAGGAATTGTAGGAAGGTTGGAAGAGCCGAACGCTCCGGCCGGTGCTTTGCTTCCACGGGCTGGCCGTCTCTGGAAAATCTCTGATTTCTAAAAATCTCAAAGAACAACCGTGGTCAATTTTAGCCCACAATTCCACCTCTCTTTGCTGCATGGGGGAAAAAAAAATCCTAGTGTTTCTTAGTTTGTCTTTATTATTTTCAAACGACTTCTTGTGCATTTCTTTGTTTCTAATTCTGCTAAAGCAGCTCCATGTGGAGGATGCGGATGAAAAGAGCCCCTCACAGCGATAGCCTAAGCATTGGGCAGAGAATGGGATCAGGACCCCCCCACCCCATATAGAACTAACGTTCTTTGTTATAAGTACCAAGGAAGGGGGGGAAATGATTTTATTAGAACCTCAAACATTGAAGATGAGAAGTTCACAGAGCCGAAAGTACTGAAAGCGTGCCTTAGATCCCATTTGAAACTTGGCTTACTCTGTATGAGATAAAAGGAAAAGGGAGAAATGAAGTGGTTGGTATATGTATTTATAAATGTAGGCTTATCAACCAAAAATAAGTCTTTTATGCCGGTTTGTTGAAGAAACATGCACCAATTTCTAGATATTCTGCAATTAGAAGACTTTCTACCTTATGAAGGCAGTTTAGAGGACTTTAGCAAGATGGTGAGGAGTGACTCCTTTCATACCCTAATTCTTCATTCAAAAGGCTTTTGTCAGTAACCCAGGTCTTTAAAAATAAGCCTAATTCCACTTATTTTCACATGAGTACTCTAATAAATAGGAGAAGGCAATGGCGACCCACTCCGGTACTCTTGCCTGGAGAATCCCATGGACGGAGGAGCCTGATAGCCTACAGTCCATGGGGTCGCTAAGAGTCGGACACGACTGAGCGACTTCACTTTCACTTTTCACTTTCATGCATTGGAGAAGGAAATGGCAACCCACTCCAGTGTTCTTGCCTGGAGAATCCCAGGGACGGAGGAGCCTGGAAGGCTGAGGTCCATTGGGTCGCTGAGGGTCGGACACGACTGAGCGACTTCACTTTCACTTTTCACTTTCATGCATTGGAGGAGGAAATGGCAACCCACTCCAGTGTTCTTGCCTGGAGAATCCCAGGGACGGGGGAGCCTGGTGGGCTGCCGTCTATGGGGTCACACAGAGTCGGACACGACTGAAGTGACTTAGCAGCAGCAGCACTCTAATAAATACCAATCCCGAAGTCAAATGTTTCTTCGTGTTTAGATAGATACAGGTAGATACATTCTTGCCTGGATCAACAAAAAGGTATAGATGATTTAACTAAACAGAAAAAAATAACAATAAATTTGATTCCTTTGACTAGTTAAGAATTCCTTAGAAGGAATTCAGTTTCATTTGGAAAATCTTAGAGCTATTTCAGAATACTTATTAATGAGCTTATTGTAGTATCCATTTTAAGAAACTGTCTTGGCAATCTTTTATTTTTAGTGGCTCCCTCTGATAACCTCATTTTATTGCTGTGTGCATAATGATGTTCTTTAGTATATCCCAGAGAGTTTTTGAAGTTGGAATATACAATAACTCAAGTTTCACTCTAGCAGCTTGAAAGAGTGTTAATGAGGTGATCTCTTTTTGTACATTTGTACTCCCCTTCCAGGTGTATAATTTCATTTAAAAGTTGATATTGTCCTTCCAGATTTTTTATTCAATAATGAAATGCAAAGCAATGATTGTTCCCCTGAGAACAACTTTAAGTTTTCGGAGAGTTATGATAAGGACTTTGCCATGAACTCTGAAGGTACCATTTGGGAATTTAACACAATATGCTTCAAAGCCAGATAAAAAGGAAGGTTCTGCATTAAAATGTGTGGATGAAAATCTATAATCTGGCACTAAATCAGTTGAGACATAGTGGGTGGCAAATAAAATTGCAAGAAGAAAGTGAAGATTCTGATTGCCTGGAGATTTAATGGGTAGGGGTCAACTCCTGCTTAAATTGTAGGAAGAATGACTCAGACTACAAAGACAGAAGGAAAAGGGGTGTTTGAAGATAAGAAACTCAAGTAAGTAAAATACTAAAAATAACAGTAACAGTAGCTAACACTTGTAAAGCAGTTATTAAATACCAGGCGCCATGATAAGCATTTTATGTGCGTAATGCCGTTTAATCCTCACAACAACACTGTGAAGTTGGCACTATTGCTGTCCTCATTTTGACAAGTGAGAGCATTAAGGTTTAGGTAAATAATTTACCTAAGGCCACAAAGCTGGGAAATCATGGAGCAGGTTCTCAAGCCTAGGTTTATTGTGCTTTTAGAGCAATAAAGAGATCTTTAAAAAAATTTTTATTTTGTGTTGGGTTATAGCTGATTAACAAACAATGTTGTGATGGTTTCAAGTGAACAGTGAAGGGACTCAGCTATATATACATGTATCCATTCTCCCCCCAAACTCTCCTCCCAGCCAGGCTGCCACATAACATGGAGCAGAGTTCCACGTGTATACAGAAAGTCATTGTTGGTTATCCATTTTAAATAAGGCAGTATGTACATGTCCATCTCAAACTCTCTGACTATTCCTTTCCCCAAAACTAGCCCCACCCCCCACCAGCAACCATAAGCTTGTTCTTGAAGTCTGTGAGTCTCTTTCTGTTTGTTAATTTCTTTTTAGACTCCACATTTAAGGGGTGTCATAAGATATTTCTCCTTCTCTGACTTACTTCACTCAATATGACACTCTCTAGGTCCATCCATATTGCTGAAAATGGCATTATTTCATTCTTTTTCATGGCTGAGTAATATTCCATTGTATATGTGTACCACTTCTTCTTTATCCATGACCCTATTGATGGACATTTAGATTGCTTCCATGTCTTGGCTATTGTAAACAGTGCTACTATGAACTTTGCAATGTATGTATCTTTACAGATCATGTTTTCTCCAGATACATGCCCAGGAATATGGCTTCCCTGATGGCTCAGATGGCAAGAATCTACCTGCAATGCAGGACACCCAGGTTCGATCTGTGGGTTGAGAGGATTCCCTGGAAAAGGGAATGGCTACCTACTCCACTATTCTTGCCTGCAGAATCCCATAGACAGAGAAGCCTGGCAGGCTAGGGGTCTCAAAGAGTCAGACATGACTGAGGGACTAATTTACTTTCCATGCCCAGAAATGAGATTGCAGGGTCATATGGTAGCCCTATTTTTAGATTTTTAAGGAACCTCCATACTGTTCTCCATAGTAGCTGTACCAATTTACATTCCTACCAACAGTGTAGGAGGGTTTGCTTCTCTCAACACCTTCTCCAGCATTTATTGCTTGTGATGATAGCCATTCTGGCTGGTGTAAGGTGATAATTTATTGTAGCTTTGATTTGCATTTCCCTAATAATTAGTGACGTTAAACATCTTTTCATGTTCCTATTTGCCATCCATATGTCTTTTTGGAGAATTGTCTATTTAGGTCTTCTGCCCATTTTTTTAGTGTGGGTCATTTGTTTTGATGCTGTTAAATGTCATGAGCTATTTGTAAGTTTTGGAGACTAATCCCTTATTGGGCTTCCCTGGTAGCTCAGCTTGTAAAGAGTCTGCCTGCAATGCAGGAGACCCCAGTTCGATTCCTGGGTTGGGAAGATCCCCTAGAGAAGGAATAGGCTACCCATTCCAGTATTCTTGGGCTTCCCTGGTGGTTCAGTTGGTAAAGAATCCACCTGCAATGCAGGAGACCCAGGTTTGATCCCTTAGTTGGGAAGATCCCTTAGGGAAGGGAATGGTAACCCACTCCATTATTCTTGCCTGGAGAATCCCATGGACAGAGGAGACTGGTGCTCTACAGCCCATGGGGTCACAAAGAGTCAGATATGACTGAGCAACTAACACACACACACATGTTTTCCTCAAGGAGTTTTATAGTGTTCAGTCTCACATTTAGCTCTTTAATCCACTTTGAGCTTATTTTTGTGTATGGAGTGAAAGAATGATCTAATTTCATTTTTTTACTTGTATCTGCCCAGTTTTTCCAACACCACTTATTAAAGAGACTGTCTTTTCAACATTGTGTAATCTTGCCTCCTTTGTCATAGATTAATTTACCCTGGGTGCATGGGCTTATTTCTTGGTTTTCTATCCTGTTCCATTGGTCAATATTTCTATTTTTGTGCCAGTACCATACTCTTTTGATCACTGTAGCTTTGTAGTATAGTCTGAAGTCAGGAAACCTGATTTCTCCAGCTCCATTTTTTTCTTTATCAAGATTGCTTTGGCTATTCAGGGTCTTTTGTGTCTCCATACAAATTTTGAGAACTTTTTGTTCTAGTTCTGTGAAAAATGCCATTGGTAATTTGATAGAGATTGCATTGAATTTGTAGACTACCTTATAGTTAGTAGTATAGTTATTCTGACAATACTGATTCTTCCAGTCTATGACCATGGTATATTTTTCTGCCTGTTTATGCCTTCTTCGATTTCTTTCATCAGCATCTTATAGTTTTCAGAGTACGGGTCTTTTGTCTCCTTAGGTAGGTTTATTCCTAGGTATTTTATTTAAAGAGATTTTCATATTAGCTGTGCTATTAAAAAAATAGCATGCTATTTAAAAATCTGATATCCCCTACCATTTTGTCACTTTGCTTGGATGTTGATCATCCTTCTTTCTTCTCAAAATCACTCCCCCGCCTCTGAATAAATAGACTTGACTGGCAAAGCAGCGTAGAGAACAGTTAAATGGCTCTTGCATTAGGTCTTCTGGATTCAAATCACAGTATCTATACTAACAAGTTGTGAGACTACAAATCATATATTTAACTCTCTTTTCTTCTTCTTGTTTTAGCCTCTGCAAATTGGGATAATATTAGTGCCTATCCCATAGGGTTTTTATAAGACTTAAAATGATACAGTGAGTATAAAAGCACTTGGTACATATCTAAGTGTATAACAAATACTCAGTGTGTTATTTTTATTGGAACCCAATACTGCATATAAAAACATTCTCTAGCCTTATGATTATACAGTGGAAGTGACAAATAGATTCAAGGCATTAGATCTCATAGACAGAGTGCCTGAAGAACTATGGATGGAGGTTCATAACATTATATAGGAGGCAGTGATCAAACCATCCCCAAGAAAAAGAAATGCAAAATGGTTGTCTGAGGAGGTCTTACAAATGGCTGAGAAAATAAGAGAAGTGAAAGGCAAAGAAGAAAAGGAAAAATACACCCATCTGAATGCAGAGTTCCAAGGAATAGCAAGGAGAGATAAGAAAGCCTTTTTAAGTGAACAATGCAAAGATGTAGACTAAAATAACAGATTGGGAAAGACTAGAGATCTCTTCAAGAAAATTAGAGATACCAAGGGAACGTTGCATGCAAAGATGGGCTCAATAAAGGACAGAAACTGTATGGACCTAACAGAAGCAGAAGAGATTAAGAAGAGGTGGCAAGAATACACAGAAGAACTATACAAAAAAGGTCTTCAGCACCTGGATAGCCATGATGGTGTGATCACTCACCTAGAGCCAGACATCCTGGAATTTGAAGTCAAGTGGGCCTTAGGAAGCATCACTAGGAACAGAGCTAGTGGGGGTGATAGAATTGCAGCTCAGCTATTTGAAATCCTAAAAGATGATGCTGTGAAAGTGCTGCACTCAATATGCCAGCAAATTTGGAAAACTCAGCAGTGGCCACAGGACTGGAAAAGCTCAGTTTTCATTCCAATCTCAGGACTTCCCTGGTGATTCAGCTAGTAAAGAATCCACCTGCAATGCGGGAGACCTGGGTTCAGTCCCTGGGTTGGGAAGATCCCCTGGAGAAGGGAAAGGCTACCCACTCCAGTATTCTGGCCTAGAGAATTCCAGACTGTATAGTCCATGGGGTCACAAAGAGTCAGACACGACTGAGTGACTTTAAAAAAAAAATCATTCCAATCTCAAAGAAGGACAATACCAATGTTGTTCATAGTATGAACTATGAATGTTCATAGTACTGTACAATTGCACTCATTTCACATGCTAGCAAGGTAATGCTCAAAATCCTTCAAATTAGGCTTCAGCAGTATGAGAACAGCAGTATGAGAACTTCCAGATGTTCAAGCTGGATTTAGAAAAGGCAGAGGAACCAGAGATCAAATTGCCAACATTCGTTGGATCATTGAAAAAGCAAGAGAGTTCCAGAAAAACATCTACATCTGCTTGATTGACTTCACTAAAGGCTTTGTGTGGATCACAACAAACTGGAAAATTCTGAAAGAGAGGGGAATACCAGACCACCTTACCTGCCTCTTGAGAAACCTATATGCAGGTCAGGAAGCAACAGTTAGAACTGGACATGGAGCAACAGACTGGTTCCAAATCGGGAAAGGAGTACATCAAGGCTGTATATTGCCCCCCTGCTTATTTAACTTATATGCAGAGTACATCATGCAAAATGCTGGGCTGGATGAAGCACAAGCTGGAATCAAGATTGCCGGGGAAAATATAAATAACCTCAGATATGCAGATGACACCACCCTTATGGCAGAAAGTGAAGAGGAACTAAAAAGCCTCTTGATGAAAGTGAAAGAGGAGAGTGAAAAAGTTGGCTTAAAGCTCAACATTCAGAAAACGAAGATCATGGCATCTGGTCCCATCAGTTCATGGGAAATAGATGGGGAAACAGTGGAAACAGTGTCAGACTTTATTTTTCTGGGCTCCAAAATCACTGCAGATGGTGACTGCAGCCATGAAATTAAAAGACGCTTGGTCTTTGGAAGGAAAGCTATGACAAACTCAGACAGTGTATTAAAAAGCAGAGACAGTACTTTGCTGACAAAGGCCCATCTAATGAAGGCTATGCTTTTTCCAGTGGTCGTGTACGGGTGTGAGAGCCGACAGTAAACAAGGCTGAGCGCTGAAGAACTGACGCATTTGAACTGTGGTGCTGGAGAAGACTCTTGAGAGTCCCTTGGACTGCAAGGAAATCAAAGCTGTCAATCCTAAAGGAGTCAACCCTGAATATTCATTGGAAGGACTGATGCTGAAGCTGATGCTCCAATACTTTGCCCACATGATGCGAAGAGCTGACTCATTGGAAAAGACCCTGATGCTGGAAAGATTGAAGGCAGGAGGAGAAGGGGACAACAGAGGACAAGATGATTGTATGGCATCACTGACTCAATGGACATGAGTTTGAGCCAACTCTGGGAAATAGTAGACAGGGAACCCTGGCATGCTGCAGTCCATGGGGTCGCAAAGAGTTGGACTGAGTGACTGAACAACAGCATTTGATACTCAGAGGCCCAGTTGATAGAAGAAGACAGTAAAACCTTTACCTTTAGGCCCCTTTGGGCTTGTGAGTAGTTCACTCAGTCCTGGGGAAGAGGAGATGAAATATAAATTTATCAGTGAGTAAATGCAATCTATAACTGCTACAAGAAAAACAATTCCTGTGTACTTTATGCCACTGTTAATGGACTAAGTATTAAAGAGTTCTTACTAAATTTGGACATTATTAATATCATTAAATAGGCAACAAAATCTCAGGCTCACTCTGCAAGGAAAGGATTTTTTAAAGAATGCCTTTTTATATCAATCAAACTGTGCTCATTAAAGCAGGGAAAAAAATGTTAAAGGTGCTAAAATAGAAGGCTTTTCCCCACCTTTCTTCTGCAGCCTCTTTTTCTTTCTCTGTCTCTATTGAGATAGGTTTTTTATTTGCCACTAGACAGAATCTTTAATTTTAAATTATTTTACCATTCATCTTTCTATGATGTGTTAGTAATTTTAAATGCCTATATAAGAATATTTAACTTGTATAGTCACCAAAACCTACAGAATTCATATTACATAGTTCATATATGAGTATGTATTTCATTCTTACCAGAAGAGTGTAAACTACACAAAACTAATTCAGTTTTTTTTTTAATTCAGGTTTTAAAAGTTCACTTTTTGATGTTTACACATCTATCAACTCTCTCTAGCTTTAGCTTACTAATGAGCAAGAAAGGACAAAAAAGGAAATCTGTCCTCACTTTATGTCATCTGTTCTCACGTATGGTGTGTCCTCATGTGCCATCATTTTAATATGAGTTCAGTTCAGTTCCGTCGCTCAGTCGTGTCCGACTCTTTGTGACCCCATGAATCACAGCACGCCAGGCCTCCCTGTCCATCACCAACTCCCGGAGTTCACTCAGACTCACGTCCATCGAGTCAGTGATGCCATCCAGCCATCTCATCCTCTGTCATCCCCTTCTCCTCCTGCCCCCAATCCCTCCCAGCATCAGAGTCTTTTCCAATGAGTCAGCTCTTCGCATGAGGTGGCCAAAGTACTGGAGTTTCAGCTTCAGCATCATTCCCTCCAAAGAAATCCCAGGGCTGATCTCCTTCAAAATGGACTGGTTGGATCTCCTTGCAGTCCAAGGGACTCTCAAGAGTCTTCTCCAACACCACAGTTCAAAAGCATCAATTCTTTGGTGCTCAGCCTTCTTCACAGTCCAACTCTCACATCCATACATGACCACAGGAAAAACCATAGCCTTGACTAGACGGACCTTTGTTGGCAAAGTGATGTCTCTGCTTTTGAATATGCTATCTAGGTTGGTCATAACTTTCCTTCCAAGGAGTAAGCGTCTTTTAATTTCATGGCTGCAGTCACCATCTGCAGTGATTTTGGAACCCAAAAAATAAAGTCTGACACTGTTTCCACTGTTTCCCCATCTATTTCCCATGAAGTGATGGGACCAGGTACCATGATCTTCGTTTTCTGAATGTTGAGCTTTAAGCCAACTTTTTCACTCTCCACTTTCACTTTCATCAAGAGGCTTTTTAGTTCCTCTTCACTTTCTGCCATAAGGGTGGTGTCATCTGCATATCTGAAGTTATTGATATTTCTCCTGGCAATCTTGATTCCAGCTTGTGTTTCTTCCAGTCCAGCGTTTCTCATGATGTACTTTGCATAGAAGTTAAATAAGCAGGGTGACAACATACAGCCTTGACGTACTCCTTTTCCTATTTGTAACCAGTCTGTTGTTCCATGTCCAGTTCTAACTGTTGCTTCCTAACCTGCATACAGATTTCTCAAGAGGCAGGTCAGGTGGTCTGGTAATATGAGTATTTGGCCAATACAGGCAGGAACACAAATAAGAAAGAATAGGATAGGATTCCTATTGGTTCACGTTTCGAAGGATGCCATTGCCTTCTTCCTGCATTTGAAGCAAGTTCTGACTTGGACGGAAAGCCTAGCCTTTAGGGTTGTCGGTGTCCCTGGTGACTCCGTCATAGGCGTGACGTGCTGGCCTTGTGCACACTGTGGATGGCTGAGCCCTCAGCACGTGAGTCCCCAGGCGGGCAGGACGCCGGGGCGCTGGGTGCACTGATTCCGTCATAGGCGTGACTTGCTGGCCTTGTGCACACTGTGGATGGCTGAGCCCTCAGCACATGGGTCCCCAGGCGGGCGGGACACCCGGGGTGCCGGGCGCACTGCTGAGCACAGCGGCAAGGAACAGGGCAAACTCGCGCAGTGCACGTCTTCTCTGTGCACAGCACATTCCGTCGTTCCTTCCGACTCGACGTACAAGGCCCAGGGTCAAAGATAAAGTTACTAAGCATCCCAAGCCTGCCAAGGGGAGCATTCAATGAAGGACAGGGTCTCCTGAGCGTGGGCACCTGTGCCAGCATTCACCTGTGCTCACTCTGCTGGCTGGGCCCACACTTCCCTTAGAAAGCCTTGTTTACCATAAGCCTCTGGTCTTAAAATATCTGGGGGAAATATCAATCCTACATACTTTCCTGGATTCCTAGGATAGTGCTGCCTGGGATACTAATTTGTTATGGGCTCCTTGTTTGGTTCTTAGCACTAATTCTAGGCCTAGCAAAGAGGCTGCATTTAAATTTAGCAAATCATGACCTTTTGACAAATGCAGTTAGGCTAAATGGCCTCTAGAAGAGACCAAAGCTTCTGATTTTCAAAGAAAATAATAATACAACAGTATATTTGGCAAAAACCAAAACTGAAGGGAATTGCTATTTCAACAAAATAGGTAAAATATATAACAGAGTTTTTCCATTTTCTTAACTTTCTATAACTATATACTTAGACAAATACATATTCACGAATCCATATAAGACTATATATACCTTCAGAATATACTTGTAAGACCTGCCCTCCTTAGATATAACCTCCCTAAGGCTAATACGTAATGAGACCAATTTGAAATCTGTAAGATGATGCCATCCATCCATAGTACTTGTTATTTTAGTCAATAAAGGCTCATTTCATTCCATGGGAACATATTGCAGTATATCAAGTGTCTGGCAAATACATTTAGGTTTTCAGTTTAAAAAGAGACCAAAATATAAGAGTATATTTACTAGTGTATACTGTTTTACAGAAAAGTAATAATGGCTGAGAAATGTTCCTTCATTCATCCACTAGTGGTCTAGACATATGAATTCTAGTTCATCTGGTCTTTGAATTTTTCAGAGATGACATTTGAGTTGAGCTTGAAAGAATGAAAAGCATTTCTTTAAAATCAGAGAATTATATGCTGCCTACATGCCCTTCATCAGATGTGTGATTTGAAAATATTTTCTGTGGTTTGTCATTCTCCTGCCCATAGCTTTCATAGATCAATTTTTCCCTAATTTTAATCAAGACCAACTTACCAATTTTTTCCTTCCACATGTAGTGCTTTAGGCATTTTATCGAAGCACTCTTTTGTTAACTGACGATCACAAAGATTTTCTCCTGCTTTTTTTTGTTTTTCATTTTATATTTAGGTCTTTGGTTCATTTTGAGTTAGTTTTTTGTATAAGGTGAGAGATAAGGGTAAAAAAACAAGCCACCAGAAAAACTTTAGCAGGTGAGTGTCCAAGAGTTACAGAGTTGAAAAGACAGTTCCTTTCTCTGCTGAATTGTCTTTGCATGTTTGCCAGTAGTCAACTAATCATACTTACATGGGTATATTTTTGGTTTCTTTATCCATTCCATTGATCTGTATATCTATGTTTTCACTGATACCTCACTCTCTTGTTTATAATAAGTCTTAAAATCAGATCATAATAGCCCTTTGACTTTGTTCTTTCTTTTCAAAACAACAATCCAGTTTTTCAAATTTGCAAAAGCTTTGAACAGATACTTCACCAAAGAAGATATGTGGATAGAAAATAAGCACATGAAAAGATGCTCAACACTATTAGTCCATAGGGAAATGTAAATTAAATCCATAACAAGATACCACTATACACCTATCAGAATGAGAAAACAAACCACTAATCCTCATCCCCCTCCTCAAAAAAACACTTGACAATACCAAGTGTGGGTGGAAATGAGGCAAAAGTGGAACTGTCGTGCGTTGCCGGTGGGAGTGTGAATCCATGCGGCAGGCCTGGAGGAAGTTTGGCAGTTTCCTGCAAATCCGCCCTGAGCACAGGGCACAGCGATCTCACTCTTTCATATTCTCCCAAGTGAAATAAGTCTTTGTGCTCCCACCCTGAAACCTCTATGTGAATGTTTATGGCAACATTTTTCATAATACCTGACAACTGCAAAACAAAACCCAAATGTCCCTCAGCTGGGAAACTGATGAACAATGACATACTCTGCTACAATAAAATGGAAAAAACTATTAAGGCATGCTGAAACATAGATGATTCTCAAATGCATTATTCTAAGCGAAGGTGTCGGACTCAAATGCTGCATACTCTTAGGCTGCATTTAAATGACATTTCGGAAAAGGCAAAACTATGAGAACAGATGGAGGGAGAACAGATGAGGGGCTGTGTGAGGCAGCATCGACTTCAGAGGGGTAACATAAAGAGACTCTGTGTGGGGGGGTGGTGCGAGGGCAGGAGAGGCTCGGAGCTGCTCTGCATCTTGATCAGGGTAGTGGTTCCATGGCTATGCCATGCTCAAAACTCATGGAACTGTACACTGAAAAAGTGACTATAACTGTATAGAAATTAAAAATAAATTAAACTGCATGTGGAGGCATAACGTATTCTATTGGTGAAGGTGAATGGGGAGAGGCAACAGTGAGGTGGAGAGAAGTGTGGATAGTCAGATTGCTTGTACATTTGCCAAGGCTGAAGTCGAAGTTAGGAGACTAGATTTGTGTGCAAGCTAAAGCATTCGAATGTGGAAACATCAAAGTGAAAAGGATGGTTAGGTGGCTTAATCTGTTGACAATGTGTACTGTAGAACACTAGGGAAGCAGACCAAGAAACCAATTAAGAACTGATAAGGGCTCTCCAAGGGTAAAAAAACCTTACATCTGAATAGGAATTTATTTATTGAAAATCCATTCACTTACTCTATCTCGATTATCATAAGACTCAGTGAAGATAGAATTACTATGTGCAGTTAATAGGTATAGAAATGGAGGCTCAGAATGGCTAAGGGTTTGTTTGCGTTCATAGTATACTGTGAAGTAGAGATCCGAAGCCAAGCCCCGAGTCTCAGCTGTTTGATTCTTTCCAGTTCTCTTTGTCTTCTCCCATTTTATTCATTCCCTTCCTAGCCTTATCCAATGGTCTGCAGGTTTCTGGCTTATTGTCTGCATCTCCGACTTGCATTCAGGTGAAGAGGTTTGCCCTGCGGTTTCCTGTCATATCCTCAGAGCTGCTCATGGTGTTTGACATGAGATAGGTGCTCAGGAAATATCTGAGTGAATAGCCATCCAAGTTAGAAAGCAAATTACGTCTGGCACGATTCTTTTAGCCATGTGTGCTATATGCAGTGATAGAGACAGGTGCTCCTTGTCCTGTTCTTTATCCTGAAAGTGTTTCTCCCTCAGTTGTGTCTGACTCTGTGACCCCAAAAACTGTAGCCCAAAAGGCTCCTCTGTTTATGGGATTCTCCAGGCCAGAATACTGGAGTGAGTTGCCATTCCCTTCTCCAGAGGATCTTCCCGACCCAGGGATCGAACCTGAGTCTCCCGAGTTACAGGCAGATTCTTCACCATCTGAGCTACCAGTTCTTCATTCTGCTGCTGCTGCTGCTGCTAAGTCACTTCAGTTGTGTCCAACTCTGTGCGACCCCATAGATGGCAGCTCACCAGGCTCCCCTGTCTCTGGGATTCTCCAGGCAAGAACACTGGAGTGGGTTGCCATTTCCTTCTCCAATACATGAAAGTGAAAAGTGAAAGTGAAGTCGCTCAGTTGTGTCCAACTCTTCGTGACCCCATGGACTGCAGCCCACCAGGCTCCTCCATCCATGGGGTTTTCCAGGCAAGAGTACTGGAGTGCGGTGCCAGTTCTTAAATCTGGCTGTGCAACAGATTCACCAACATATTCTTCTTAATGTTTATGTTTATCAAAGCAATGCAAGTGAAACAATGGCCCGAGAAGGGAGCCTCTGTCCCTATCCCCTGTTACTCTTCAGCTCCCATCTTCCTTCCCATGCTTGAACTCTACTTCCAAACACTGGACTTTATCCTTGCAAGCCTGAGGCAGACTTTCAATACCCTGTCTTGATTTTTCAGAATTAGCAAATATATGCTGACTTCCTACTATTAAAGAGGAAGATTTAGTTCTCTCAAATTATTTCCACTCAAGAATTTCCTTCACTGTATTCCTACAGTATTACAAGAATTACAATATTGTAATTTTTTGTTGAATCAACATTCAGTGTTTAGAGTAGGATGATTGTGTAATTATCTTTTTAGGCTGAGTCACATGTACTCTATGGTTACATTTTTTAATGTAAAGTTTTTTTAATAAAGTTACATTCCTGTGGCTCATAATTGTCATTTTTCATTTGCTTCATATCTTATATGCCTACTCTTTAAGTCATCTCCAAGTTGTGTCATGATGCTAATGCATCTCTTCTGGTAGTAAAATGCATCAAGTTACCTACTGATCCTGTCATTGTTTTCATTATTTGGAGACATCAGTTCTTGAGACTTCCATTCTCTTTCCTCAGTCTGTACTGGCTGCTTTTTAGGTCTCTCATATAGTTATTATCCTGGAAATATCCTTCATCATCATTCTGGGAATTTTCTTTTTCCAGTATTGATTCACAGAGAAGGCAATGGCACCCCACTCCAGTACTCTTGCCCGGAAAATCCCATGGATGGAGGAGCCTGGTGGGCTGCAGTCCATGGGGTCGCTAAGAGTCGGACACGACTGGGCGACTTCACTATCACTTTTCACTTTTATGCATTGGAGAAGGAAATGGCAACCCACTCAGGTGTTCTTGCCTGGAGAATCCCAGGGATGGCGGTGCTTGGTGGGCTGCCATCTATGGGGTCGCACAGAGTTGGACATGACTGAAGTGACTTAGCAGTAGCAGTATTGATTCATTTCTTCATCTCTCTTTTTCAGTCCTTCTTTTTGGTGGAAAACATTTTCAAGTGTCCTCCTAATAAAACGTTCCTTTCGAAGAAAACTTTCTGAGATCTTGCATATCTGAGGATGCCCTTATTATGTTCTTAGACTTGATTGATGGTTGAGTTTATAGGAAATTGTAAATTGTAAGTAATAGCCCTTTGGAATCTGAAGAGATTGCTCTGTTTTCTTCTAGCTTCCAGTTTTATTGTTGAAAAGCCCAATGTCATCCTCTGTTATCGTGTCTGATCTTTTGTCTGCAATCTGTTTGTTATTCTATTCGAAGCATTTAGGGAATTCTCTTTATCTCTGCTGTTCTGATATTTTAGGATTAAGTGCTTTTCTGCAAATCTTTTTCATTTATTTTTCAGGCACTCACTAGATCCACTTCAATTTGGAAACATACTTCTTTTAGTTCTGGGGAAATGCCTTTCTTTGATGATTCCACGCACCCTCCATCCTGCCCCCTTCTCCTTTTGTAACTGCTATAGTTACGCGTTCAACTTCCTGGATTGATCCTGAATTTTCTTTTATCTCATATTTTCCTAATGGCTTTTTGTTTTTCTCTTGAAACTTCTCAACTTCATTTTATCATTTACTACCAAGTTAAGACTTTTCATTTTTCTAATTTCCAAAAGTTCATTTTTTTCCTCTGAATATTTCTTTTTTTAAAAGCCATCCTCTTTTTATTCATGGAATTTCTTTCTTTAATGGTATTGCTCATAGTTCTGAAACTTTCTTCTGCTCTTACCTTTGGTTTTGTTCAAATCTTTCTCACCTCTTCTGGTAATTTTTTTTTGTTTTAGTGTCTGATTTTCATGATTGTGGTTTCCTCAAAAGTGTGGTAATTCCCAACGTCTCCTCAAATTTAAGAATGAGAGAAGTTAATTGCATTACTTGAACTTGTGGATTGACAGACTTCACTTTTGATGTGATAAGGCAATGAATCTGAATGTTGGAAGATTCTCCCCTCCCTAGAGTATCTGTAAAAGTATTTTTCCATGGACAACTCAGTTTCCATAGAAAGTGTTGACTTAAAAAACAAAACAACCAGCTATATTACCAGCAAAATAAGTTTATTTAGGAATTGTTGTGGTGGTGGTTTAGCTGCTAACTCATGTTGGACTCCTGTAATCCCATGGACTCTAGCCCTCTGAGGAGGCTCCTCTGTTCATGGGATTTCCCAGGCAAGAATACTGTACTGGGTTGCCATTCCCTTCTCTAGGGCATCTTCCCAACCCAGAGATTTAACCCGACTCTCCTGCTTGCAGGGAGATTCCTTACCACTGAGCCACCTGCTGCTGATGCTGCTAAGTCGCTTCAGTTGTGTCGGACTCTGTGCGACCCCATAGATGGCAGCCCACCAGGCTCCCCCATCCCTGGGATTCTCTAGGCAAGAATACTGGAGTGGGTTGCCATTTCCTTCTCCAATGCATGAAAGTGAAAAGTCAAAGTGAAGTCATTCAGTTGTGTCTGACTCTTACGACCCCATGGACTGCAGCCCACCAGGCTCCTCCGTCCATGGGATTTTCCAGGCAAGAGTACTGGAGTGGGGTGCCAGTGCCTTCTCCACCTAGGAAGCACTATTTGGGAATAGTGAGTGAGTGCTCAATCGCTCAGTCACTTTTGATTCTTGCAACCCCATGGACTGCAGCATGCCAGGCTTCCCGCTCCTTCACTATCTCCCAGAGTTTGCTCAAATTAATGTCCATTGAGTCGGTGATACTATCTGACCATCTCAGTCTCTGCTGCCTGCTTCTCCTTTTGCCTTCAACCTTTCCCAGCATCAGAGTTTTTTTTCCAATGCAAAGAGTCAGCTCTTTCCATCAGAAGGTCAAAGTATTGGAGCTTCAGCTTCAGCATCAGTCCTTCCAATGAATATCCAATGTTGATTTCCTTTGGGATTGACTGGTTTGATCTCCTGGCAGTCCAAGGGACTCGGAAGAGTCTTCTCCAGCACCGCAATTGAAAAGCATCAATTCTTCAGCGCTCAAACTTCTTCATGGTCCAGTTCTCACAGCATACATGACTGCTGGAAAAACCCTAGCTTTGACTATATGGACCTTTGTCAACAAAATGATGTCTCTGCTTTTTAATATGCCATCTAGGTTTGTCATAGCTTTCCTTCCAAGGAGCAAGTGTCTTTTAATTTCATGGCTGCAGTCACCATCCAGAGTGATTTTTGAGCACAAGGGGAAAAAAATCTCACTGCTTCCACTTTTTTCCCTTTTATTTGTCATGAAGTGATGGGACAAGATACCAGGATCTTTGTTTGTTTTTTTTTTTTTGCTGTTGAGTTTCAAGCCAGCTTTTGCATTCTCCTCTTTCACCCTCATCAAGAGGCTCTTTAGTTCTTCACTTTCTGCCATTAGGATGGTGTCACCTGCATATCTGAGGTTATTGATATTTCTCCTGGCAATCTAGATTCCAGCTTGTGATTCATCCAGCATGGCATTTCACATGATGTACTCTGCATATAAGTTAAATAAACAAGGTGATAATATACAGCCTTGACATACTCCTTTCCTGATTTGGAACCAGTCCGTTGAACCAGTCCGTCTGGTTCTAGCTGTTGCTTCTTGACCTGCATACAGGTTTCTCAGGAGGCAGGTCAGGTAGTCTGGTATTCCCATCCCCTTTAGAATTTTCCAGTTTCTTGTGATCTACCCAGTCAAAGGCTTTAGCATAGTCAATGAAGCAGAAGTAGATGTTTTTCTGAAACTCTCTTACTTTCTCCATGATCCAACAAATATTGGCAATTTGATCTCTGCTTCCTCTGCCTCTTTGAAACCCAGCTTGTATATCTAGAAGTTTTCAGTTGACATACTGCTGAACTCTGCTTGAAGGATTTTGAGCATTACCCTCCTAGTATATGAAATGAACACAATTGTATGGCAGTTAGAACATTCTTTAGTATTGTCCTTCATTGGGATTGAAATGAAAACACCTGTTCTAGTCTTGTGGCCACTGCTGAGTTTTCTGACTTTGCTGACATATTGATTGTAGCACTTTAACAAAATCATCTTTTTGGATTTTAAATAGCTCAACTGGAATTCTGTCAGTTCCACTAGCTTTGTAGTGATGCTTCCTAAGGCCCGCTTGACTTCACACTCCAGACTGTCTGGCTGTAGGTGAGTGACCACAACACAGTTATTATCTGGGTCATTAAGACCTTTTTGTATAGTTCTTCTGTGTGTTCTTGCCCCCTCTCCTGCTTCTGTTAGGTCCTTGCTCATCTTTGCACGAAATGTTCCCTTGATACCTCAAATTTCCTGAAGAGATCTTTAGTTTTTCCCATTCTATTGTTTTCCTCTATTTCTCTGCACTGTTCATGAGGAAGGCCTTCTTTCTCTCTTTCCTGCTCTCTGGAACTCTGCTTTCAGTTGGGTATATCTTGCCCTTTCTCCCTTGCCTTTCACTTCTCTTCTTTCCTCAGCTATTTTGTAAAACCTCCTCAGACAACCACTTTGCCTTCTTTCATTTCTTTCTGTTTGGGATAATTTGGGTCACTGCCTTGTGTACAATGTTACAAACTTCTGTCCACAGCTCTTCAGGCACTCTGTCTAGCAGATCTAATCCCTTGAATTTATTCGTTACCTCCAATATATAGGGGATTTGATTTAGGCCATACCTGAATGGCCTACTGGTTTTCCCTGCTGCTGCTGCTGCTGCTGCTAAGTCGCTTCAGTAGTGTCCGACTCTGTGCAACCCCATAGACGGCAGCCCACCAGGCTCCCCCGTCCCTGGGATTCTCCAGGCAAGAACACTGGAGTGGGCTGCCATTTCCTCCAATGCATGAAAGCGAAAAGTGAAAGGGAAGTCGCTCAGTCGTGTCCGACTCCCAGCGACCCCATGGACTGCAGCCTACCAGGCTCCTCCGTCCATGGGATTTTCCAGGCAAGAGTACTGGAGAGGGGTGCCATTGCCTTCTCCACTGGTTTTCCCTACTTTCTTCAATTTAAGCCTGTTATATCTCTTGACTTCCTACTTTTACATTCCAATCCTTTATGAGGAAGAGGACATCTTTCTTTGGTGTTAGTTTGAGAATGTGTTTAGGTCTTCACAGAACCGGTCAACTTCAGCTTCTTCAGCTTAGTGGTTGGGATATAGACTTGGATTACTCTGAGGTTAAATGGTTTGTCTTGGAAATAAACTCAGATCTTTCTGTCATTTTTGAGGTTGCACCCAATTACTGCATTTTGGACTGCTTTGTTGACTACATAGGCTACTCCATTTCTTCTAAGGGATTCTTGCCCACAGTAGTAAATATAATGGTTATTTGAATTAAATTCTCCCATTCCCATCCATTTTATTTTACTGATCCTTAAGTTGTTGATGTTCAATTTTTCCATCTCCTGGAAGATTCTTACATCTCCTCTCCACATCCAATTTACCTTGGTTCATAGACCTAACATTCCAGGTTCATATACAAAGATTTTATAGCATTGGACTTTTCTTTTACCACCAGACACATCCACAGCTGAGTGTTGTTTCTGCTTTGGCCCGGTCACTTCATTCTTTCTGGAGCTATTAGTAATTGCCCTCTGCTCTTCCCCAGTAGCATATTGGACACCTTCTGACCTAGGATGCTAATCTTCCGGTGTCATATCTTTTTGCCTTTTCATACTGATCATGGGGTTTTTGCAGTAGATTTGTAAAACAAAACCACATAGCCATTTTAAAAGAAACTGAAATTTAGAAAGGAAAAACAAAAATAAAAAAATATCAAAATAAAGTTCCACACAGACATGACCTCTGGTGATAGTATTCATTCAAGAGAGCAATTTAAAAACCAAAGAAATTTGTATGCACTGAAAACAGAAACTGAAGTATGTATAGCATAAAGGTAGGTATGATTTCCATACTCCTTGCCTCAAGTCTCTTCATTTAAGGAGTGATATGTGTAAGCTGTTAGGTATGAATTGTGGATTAGAGAAAGTACAAAGCAAAGGAGTTGGTGAGCAGGAGGAAAAGAAGAGATATAAATTAGGGAAAAGAGGGAAGGATAGATGTGGAGGCCACTGAACGAAGAGGACACATGGCCAAAATTTCTCTTAAAGGCTATTGTGAGAAACAGTCACACAGGTAAACGGGAGGGGGGAGTGGCGCCATAGGGTAGGGAAAAGATTTTAAATCATTTTTTACTACCTAAGGTTCAACATCAATGTTATTGTATTCATTTGCTCAGGTAAGTGATGTTACTAGAACAGTAAAAAGTTGGTACTTGGGAAAATGGACTATACAGCAAAAACTCATCTATAGCTGGGAAAGACTGTGCATTTCCACAGTCATCGTAGTACCTGGTATAGATCTAAATTTTAATGACAGAAGATGCATCTTTAAAGTCTTATGCTAACAACTTCAACTGAGATACATATCCCTTCAGGCCCTTTGTGGGTGTCTAGTATTTTATGGATCCCATAGATCATCAAGACAGGAAATTATTTTCCTTTTTTCCTCTGTAATCTCCCTACATTTACAAGATGTAAGGAAATTTGCACAGCAATCAAGTGAAACAAAGTGTTTGCTAATTGTGTTGCAATGCACAGTAATAATTATAACAGAAGGAACATTTTAAATGGATTTCCTATAATTGTTTTTTTGAGTTTCAAAAATATAGCATAGATTTTTGCCACATTCATTTATCTCAAGTACATTTACTCAAAACTGCATTTCTTGGCACAGTGCTTGGCATATGGCAGGCAGTTTTTAGGCTGGCGTGAACAGGTGAGAACTGAGACAATTGAAGAACTAGGAAGATTCTTAATCTTTTCAGAGATCTGAGTTCCTTAAAACACACACACACACGCACGCACGCACGCACAAAGACATAGCGTATAGCAAACAGTTCTATTTTTCACACCAGACTTTTACTTAAAGCTACTCTCTGCAAATACATAATCACAAATTCAACAAACACATCTTTCCAGGCTTAGATTTTTCTTTGTATAAGGATAGAGGCATTCTAAGTTTCTTGGAGAAGATGTGCCTTGGTGAAGCAATCCCCAAAGTTGTATTTTGCCTTTGTCTAACCATTTCACGCATAAACATTCATCAATTTCTTTCATATTGATTTGACACATACCACAGAATTTAATATTCACAGAAAATTTTCTATTTTAAGAGGTTTATTCACCTATCTTTAGTTTGTGAACAGTCATCACAAAATACACACCAAACATTAATTTGATTATTTCTGACTGTATTAAAATGTTATCTTTAGTTTCGGTGATGTTATTACCCAATGTGACATCATTTTCAAGAATAAATAAAAAACTAGAAACTAATTACTTTCTTTAACTTATAGTCTCAATATTTCGGGCATAGGTATTTTGGGGAGAATATAATTAAAAACAAAATGTTCTCCTGACCCAGAAATTCTCTCCACAAAGGTAGTGGAGAAATAAAACACTTTTCTTATTGAATAAGCATTAGACCAGAATGTGATGGGCAATGCAGGCAATCCACAAAGAGACTGCAAAGACAGCAGGCATCCTTTTACACAGCCCAGCAGATACAACCTATTACTTACGTTTCCAAGTTAAACAATAACTAGTCATCAAGTACTAGGCCTTGATAACAAGGCACATATAATTCATCTTACCTTTATTTCATAATTGGGATGACCATCAGTGTTAGCTAATAAGCATCATCCACAGGAAAAACAAATGTTTCATTTTTATGACAGAAGGTAGTTTTGCAATTTGGGAAAATTTGCCCAAGAATGTTGGCTCCTACCATCCCACAGAAGCTGGGAGAGCGGTGCCATAGCTCTCTCTCCCATCTGTTTAGCTGGGGTGTAACTGTCACACTAGCTTGAGACGCACAGCACAGTGCCTTATTTGTGTATATTTTTAAGTGATCACCGCAATAAGTGCAGTTAACAGCCATTATGTATTACACAATTTTTTTCTTATGAAGAGAACTTTTTAAGATCTACTTTTTTTTTAGCAACTTTCAAATATACAATACAGTATTATTAACTGCAGTCATCATGATGTCTATTACATCCCCATTATTCATTTTATATCTGGAAGTTTCTACCTTTTGACCACTTTCACACATTTCACCCGCCTCTCACCCCTTGCCTCTTCCAACCACCCATTCTGTTTTCTGTATCTGTGATCTATGAGTTCTTTACTTTTTAACTCCGCGTGTAAGGGAGATTACACGGCATTTGTACTTCTCTGTTTTATTTCACTAAGCATAATGCCCTCAAGGTCTATCCATGTTGTGGAAATGGTAAGATTTCATTTTTTTTTAGGCCGAATAATATTCTATCCTGTATATGTATGTATACCACAACATCTTTACCCATTCATTGGCACTATTTTTCTTGATATTTGCGTTTCAAAGAGAGAGGTCCCAGGTCCTTAATAAAGACATTTCTGGGATATAAAGCTAACAAAAAAAAATGACTAAGACCTATCCAGTCTTCAAAATAATTTGTATACATTTCAAAACGATGAAAAAGCATACAACAATTACCAATTTTCTAAGGCAAATATTCTAAGAAAGGGAAATACCTTCTAGCTTCAGTAGGGTGAATTAAGCAACTTTTTAAAAGTTTCTGTCTTTACATTTTGATTCTAATTGGTTATGTCTAACCTTCATAATTTTGCTTAACCTTTCTCAAATATAGAAAAATTTAAGAATAAAAGCTCTTTTAGTCTTGAAAAAATACAAATAAACAAAACCCCCAAAAGACAATAGAAAAAAAATTTTTTTTTTTGTCTTCACAGCACATTTTGGTTTCTTAACAGAGTATACATGTAAAGTCTAAAATTTGTTTTTCTATGTATAGGGCTGTTCATTACAGTAAAATAAGGAACTATTTAGAAGTGATCAACTATGAATTAATTATTCACTGTTCTCTGGTTCCCATGTAATACACAAATTTTGGAGGGGGAGGTGGAGTTTGGGTTGATCTTAAAATTTGCTCCAGAAAAAGAATGTGGTCCAGCCAATGCAGTGTTACTACACAATGCTTTAAAGAGTTGGTCACAGAAACACACCCTGGAACAGTGACTAATAACACCTGTCACACAGTTACAGATCACCCAGGTGTCTTTGTGCAGCTCCAATTACTCATTTTCCACTAAGTTCTTTTGGGGAAGGGCGCCTCAGAGGCGGAGCAAACCAGCTTTAGTTCTTCCCTCATTCCAGATTCTGGAAGAGGTGAGAACTTACAACATGGAACCACTCACAGAACTGCTGTATATTTTTTAACAGCATCCATCACACTCACTCTCACAGAAATCCAAGTCTATGCCCTGGCCAGTGTGCTGAACAAGCTGAAGGTGAACGGTTCTATGAAGACCTTCTAGATATAACACCCAAAAAAGATGTCCTTTTCATTACAGGGGACTGGAATGCAAAAGTAGGAAGTCAAGAAATACCAGGAGCAATGGGCAAATTTGGCCTTGGAGTACAGAATGAAGCAGGGCAAAGGCTAATAGAGTTTTGTCAAGAGAATGCACTGATCATAGCAAACACCCTCTTCTAACAATACAATAGAAGACTGTATACAGAGACATCACCAGATGGTCAATGCCGAAATCAGATTGATTATATTCTTTGCAGCCAAAGATGAAGAAGCTCTCTACGGTCAGCAAAAACAAGACCGGGAGCTGACTGTGGTTCAGCTCATGAACTTCTTATTGCCAAATTCAGACTTAAATTGAAAAAAGTAGCGAAAACCATGAGACTATTCAGGTATGACCTAAATCAAATCCCTTATGATTATACAGTGGAGGTGAGAAATAGATTTAAAGGACTAGATCTGATAGACAGAGTGCCTGATGAACTATGGATGGAGGTTACATTGTACATTGTACAGGAGACAGGGATCAAGACCATCCCCAAGAAAAAGAAAGGCAAAAAGGCAAAATGGTTGTCTAGACCAGATCAGATCAGTTGCTCAGTCGTGTCCGACTCTTTGGGACCCCATGAATCACAGCACGCCAGGCCTCCCTGTCCATCACCAACTCCCAGAGTTCACTCAGACTCACGTCCACTGAGTCAATGATGCCATCCAGCCATCTCATCCTCTGTCGTCCCCTTCTCCTCTTGCCCCCAATCCCTCCCAGCATCAGAGTCTTTTCCAATGAGTCAACTCTTCGAATGAGGTGGCCAAAGTACTGGAGTTTCAGCTTTAGCATCATTCCTTCCAAAGAAATCCCAGGGCTGATCTCCTTCAGAATGGACTGGTTGGATCTCCTTGCAGTCCAAGGGACTCTCAAGAGTCTTCTCCAACACCACAGTTCAAAAGCATCAATTCTTCGGCGCTCAGCCTTCTTCACAGTCCAACTCTCACATCCTTACATGACCACTGGAAAAACCATAGCCTTGACTAGACGGATCTTTGTTGGCAAAGTAATGTCTCTGCTTTTGAATATGCTATCTAGGTTGGTCATAACTTTCCTTCCAAGGAGTAAGTGTCTTTTAATTTCATGGCTGCAGTCACCATCTGCAGTGATTTTGGAGCCCCCAAAAATGAAGTCTGACACTGTTTCCACTGTTTCCCCATCTATTTCCCATGAAGTGATGGGACCGGATGCCATGATCTTCGTTTTCTGAATGTTGAGCTTTAAGCCAACTTTTTCACTCTCCACTTTCACTTTCATCAAAAGGCTTTTTAGTTCCTCTTCACTTTCTGCCATAAGGGTGGTGTCATCTGCATATCTGAGGTTATTGATATTTCTCCCGGCAATCTTGATTCCAGCTTGTGTTTCTTCCAGCCCAGCGTTTCTCATGATGTACTCTGCATAGAAGTTACATAAACAGGGTGACAATATACAGTCTTGACATACTCCTTTTCCTATTTGGAACCAGTCTGTTGTTCCAAGGAGGCCTTAAAAATAGCTGTGAAAAGAAGAGAAGCAAAAGGCAAAGGAGAGAAGGAAAGATATACCCAACTGAATGCAGAGTTCCAAAGAATAGAAAGGAGAGATAAGAAAGCCTTTCTCAGTGATCGATGCAAAGAAATAGAGGGAAAAAATACAATGGGGGAAGATTAGAGATCTCTTCAAGAAAATTAGAGATACCAAGGGAACATTTCATGCAAAGATGGGCTCGATAAAGGACAGAAATGGTATGGACCTAACAGAAGCAGAAGATATTAAGAAGAGATGGCAAGAATACACAGGAGAACTATACAAAAAAGGTCTTTACAACTCAGATAATCACGATGGTATGATCACTCACCTAGAGCCAGACATCCTGGAATGCTAAGTCAAGAGGGCTGTACGAAGTATCACTACGAACAAAGCTAGTGGAGGTGATGGAATTCTAGTTGACGTATTTCAAATCCTAAAAGATGATGCTGTGAAAGTGCTGCACTCAATATGCCAGCAAATTTTCCAGTCCTGACCACAGGACTGGAAAAGGTCAGTTTTCATTCCAATCCCAAGGAAAGGCAATGCCAAAGAATGCTCAAACTACCGCACAATTGCTCTCATCTCACGTATTAGCAAAGTAATGCTCAAAATTCTCCAGGCCAGGCGTCAACAGTACATGAACAGTGAAATTTCAGATGTTCAAACTGGATTTAGAAAAGGCAGAGGAACCAGAGATCAAATTGCCAACATCCACTGGATTATACAAAAAGCAAGCGAGTTCCAGAAAAACATCTACTTCTGCTTTATTGACAACACTAAAGCCTTTGACTGTGTGGATCACAACAAACTGTGGAAAATACTTCAAGAGATGGGAATACCAGACCACCTGACCTCCCTCCTGAGAAATCTGTAGGCAGGTCAAGAAGCAACAGTTAGAACTGGACATGGAACAGCAGACTGTTTCCAAATCGGGAAGGGAGTACGTCAAGGCTGTATTTTTTCACCCTGCTTATTTAACTTTTATGTGGAGTATATCATGCGAAATTATGTGCTGGATGAAGCACAAATTGGAATCAAGATTGTCAGGAGAAATATCAATAATCTGAGATATGCAGATGACACCACCCTGATGGCACGAAGTGAAGAACTAAATAGCTTCTTGATGAAAGTAAAAGAGGAGAGTGAAAAAGTTGGCTTAAAGCTCAACATTCAGAATACTAAGATCATGGCATCTAGTCCCATCACTGCATGGGAAACAGATGGGGAAACAGTGGCTGACTTTATTTTTTTTGGCTCCAAAATCACTGCAGATGGTGATTGCAGCCATGAAATTAAAAGATGCTTGCTCCTTGGAAGAAAAGCTTTGACCAACCTAGATAGTATATTAAAAAGCAGACATTACTTTGCCAACAAAGGTCCATCTAATGAAGGCTGTGTTTTTTTTCAGTGGTCATGTATGGACGTGAGAGTTGAACTATCAAGAAAGCTGAGCACTGGGGAATTGATGCTTTTGAACTGTGGTGTTGGAGAAGACTCTTGAGAGTCCCTTGGACTGCAAGGAGATCCAACCAGTCCATCCTAAAGGAGATCAGTCCTGAATGTTCATTGGAAGGACAGCTGCTGAAGCTGAAACTCAAATACTTTAGCCGCCTGATGTGAAGAGCTGACTCATTTGAAAAGACCCTGATGCTGGGAAAGATTGAGGGCAGGAGGAGAAGGGGACGACAGAGGATGAGATGGTTGGATGGCATCACTGACTGGATGGACATGAGTTTGAGTGAACTCCGGGAGTTGGTGATGGATGGACAGGGCGGCCTGGTGTGCTGCAGTCCACGGGGTCGCAGAAGAGTCGGACACGACTGAGCGACTGAATTGAGCTGAACTGACTGCACTGGTCACAACTATAGCGCCTCGTGTCTTGCCTTTTTAAAAAGAGGGTCTCAGGTACTGGGAATTACAGGAATGAGAAGGAGCTCCCGTCTTTACGGCAATTCCAGCCGAAAGCTAGTTGAAGAGAATGAAGGCTACAACACCTCCATGTAAGATACACGAAGAGAAGGAGCGACACGCGCGCACTCCGGGTGGAGGGTCCGCGCCCCCAAAGCCGACTTCAGTGCCCGGCGTCGCCCGCGGGCGCCCTTAGCGTTTTAGTCACGCCCCCGCCCCCAGGCCCTGAATTCCCTCCCGGCCATCGAGCCGTCGGGCAGGCCCTTCCAGGCGGCCCCGGCTTATCGCCCCCGGCCCGGCCGCTTCCCGGCGCGGGCGGGCGAGCCTCCCCAAGCTTCCTGTGACGACGCCGGCCGCCGCCCGCAGCCCGCCTGGCGGGCCTGGAGCCCGGGCCGCGCCCCGCCCCCCGGGAGCTGGTGGGGGAGGGCCGGGGTCGGACGGCAGCGCCCGCCCCCGGCCGGCGCCCATTGGCCGGCAGCTCGCGGGCGCCCGGAGACCGGAGCGCCGCCGGATTGGCAGCGAGGGCCCGTGACGGCTGCGCCCATTGGCTGGGGCGGCCCCGTGACGCGGGGTGGCGACGGGCTCCCGCGTCCGAGGGGCTCCCGCTTGTCAGGTTCTAGGTAGGTGAGTTCCGCGCCGCCCGCGGCGGGCGCTGTTGCCTAGGGCAACGCGGGGAGGTGGGGTGGGGAGCGGGGGAGGCCGGCAGAGAGCCTGGGCCACGCTCCGCGCCCGCCGAAGGGCGCCCGGGGCTCCGTCCCCGCCCTCAGCCGCCGCCGCCTCCCGCTCCCGGCGGCTGGGTCTCCGCGGTGTCCCGCGCCCGCGGCGGCGCGCCCCTGCTCGGGGCTCGGGCCGGCCGCCCGCCTGACTGGGCGAGGCCCGCGCTCCTCACCGCCCGCGACTGGACGCTGAGGGGGCGCGTGCCTGCGCCGCGGGGCTGAGGCGGCGGGGTGAGGCGGCCCGGCGGCCCCGCCCGCTCGCCGGGTGCGGGGGCTGCGCGGTGCGGGGCGGTGCCGGGGCAGCGCGGGCGCCGCCCATCGCGCCCGCACCCCCTGGTCTCCGCGGAACCTTCGGCCCGTCCTGGCGCCGCGGCTTCTCAGAGCCGCTCCGCCCGCCCCCAGCTCGCCCTGTCACCCCTGACCCCCAGCGTCCACGCCTCACCCCCCCCCCCTCCCCCGCCGCGGCCCGCAGTGGCCCTCGGGGGGCGGACGAGGTGCGAAGCTGGCTCCGCCGGGTCCGCTCCCTCCTTGCCGATTAGGGCTGGGGAGGTGTCTGGAGGCACCTGGGGCCAGCTCTGTGCTTCGTCTCCCACATTCAGGTTCCACCTTCCGAAACACGCTACCTGGGTTGGTGTTGGTAGGGTGCTACGTTTTGCACAAATTAACTGTGAAGCCGTGACTTTTTACTTTTGTGCATTTATGATTTTGATAGGCAGTGCAGTGCAGCCCACCGTGTGTTAATTTCATAAGGCTGGCACTTTCGTTTTCGTTTGCCTTAGGGTTAAAAAGCCTTAATCTTTTAAATTCGGAAGCCACTGTATATATATTCGTAACGGCCCCACTATCGGTTTGACATAAATTACTCTAAAGGTGTGGTGCTATTTTTTTTCTCTTTCTCCAGATGTTTTAAAATACTAAATTGGCAAATGGAGTCAGCGATGTAAAAAGTCTAATAGAAAAATCAGTAAGAATAGACCAAAACTATTTCAGCGAATAAAGACTAGAAAGCATGTTTCAGCTTACGGAATGGGGACTTGAATTTTGCAAAGTGTGGTTCTTGGGCTGAGCAGTGCTGTCGTCCTGCTGTATCCACCTGTGTGGGCTTTAGGAAAACAGACACGTGAAGAGCCAGGCGTTTTGTCAGTCAACGCAAAGGAAGACAGTGTGTGCTTTGTCATCTGGGTCGTCGTTTCTGCTAGTTCTCTTGAGCCAAGAGAAGTGTTTTCAAAGGGAGTACATAGGCATACTTGGAAACCTATTTCCAGTTTCTTCCATGAAAGACCTTTGCAGAAGATCTGTTTCTCTTCATTAAATATATACCATGTAAAATTATTTGGGGTCGGGTTAATGCAGCTTCTGCACTATTTCAAAGTTTGATGTAAGTAGTTGAAGAAATAAGTCAGGCTTTTGGTAGACCTGCCCTTTTCATTTCATCTTCAACTATTAATGTAGCTATAACTGTGATCTGTGAACATTTCACGTTTGCCTTTTTCCCCCTCCAATATTTCACGTTGAAAAATTTCAAACAATACAGGCAAGTTCAGTTGCTGGTGAATACTCACCAACTACACAACAATAATAGGAACAGCTGTTACATGGTATATACTAAGGAACAGAAGAACTGAAATGATCAACTTTGAAAACCAGAATAAATATGTATTATACCAAAATATTGTCAAGTGCTTATTTCCGTTTGTAGATGGAAATAGTGTTTATAAAAACCATAGTAATTGAATTCTGTGAGACTATTATAAAGCAGTCATCATCTTTGTAAATCAAGGCCTTAAGTTAATTGTGTTTTGGTAATCAGAAAAAAAAGGAAATCTAATGAACTTGTTATACAAATAAAAGTTTTGTTTTGAAATTGAACTTGTGTTAATAGATTATACTTTTGTACTTGATTTTTAAATGAGCATGTTTTGCAGATGAGTCGAAGGGACTATCATTTATGCACTGTTTTGGTAACATACTTAATAAATTGAATCATCCGTATGTATGTTGTTTGGGAATAAGAATGTTTTTGTAGTGGAAAAAGAAAGCTTACGAACATGAACTTTTTAAATATAACTTTTCCATGGAAAAGGAACTAATTTAGAGAGATTGAAGTTAATTTTGGTAGGAATCAAAGCTATCTTGCGTGTTATTTCATGGTGATGCTAAAGGAATATTTTAATACAAAACTTCAATTTATGATAAAAAATAAGAAATGGGTATAAATTCATGTATGTGTATATTATATTTATAATTTTCCCATACTTAGGAAATTCCTGCCCTTCTTTAAGTATGTGAATCCTGCTTTTCCGTTTTTTTTGTTGTTGTTGATAAGTTGCTAAGTTGTGCCTGACCCCTCTTTGCAACCCTATGGACTGCAGCACACCAGGCTTCCTTGTCCCTCACTGTCTCCTGGAGTTTGCCGAAGTTTGTGATCATTGAATTTGTGATGCTAACCAGACATCTCATCCTCTGCTACCTTCTCCTTTTGCCTTCAGTCTATCCCAGCATCAGGGTCTTTTCCAGTGACTCGGTTGTTCACATCACGTGGCTAAAGTATTTCAATTTTAGTATGCCCAAAATCTGTTTTTCATACTTAACAGTATTTTATTCTTAAATATTGAAATTGAGCTGTGCCTCAGAATGTATAGATCTTTGGATTGCCTCATTATTTTTTCATATGTCATTTGACTTTGGCATGCTTCAGTTCAGTTCAGTCGCTCAGTCGTGTCCGACTCTTTGTGACCCCATGAATTGCAGCACGCCAGGCCTCCCTGTCCATCACCAACTCCCGGAGTTCAGCCAACTCATATCCATCGAGTCAGTGATGACATCCAGCCATCTCAGCCTCTGTCTTCCCCTTCTCCTCCTGCCCCCAATCCCTCCCAGCATCAGGGTCTTTTCCAATGAGTCAACTCTTCGAATGAGGTGGCCAAAGTATTGGAGTTTCAGCTTTAGCATCAGTCCTTCTAATGAACACCCAGGACCGATCTCCTTTAGAATGGACTGGTTGGATCTCCTTGCAGTCCAAGGGACTCTCAAGAGTCTTCTCCAACACCACAGTTCAAAAGCTTAATTCTTCGGCACTCAGCTTTCTTCACAGTCCAACTCTCACATCCATACATGACCACTGGAAAAACCATAGCCTTGACTAGACGGATCTTTGTTGGCAAAGTAATGTCTCTGCTTTTCAATATGCTATCCAGGTTGGTCATAACTTTCCTTCCAAGGAGTAAGTGACTTAATTTCATGGCTGCTATCACCATCTGCAGTGATTTTGGAGCCCCCCAAAATAAAGTCTGACACTGTTTCCACTGTTTCCCCATCTATTTCCCATGAAGTGATGGGACCAGATGCCATGATCTTCATTTTCTGATGTTGAGCTTTAAGACAACTTTTTCACTCTCCACTTTCAGTTTCATCAAGAGGCTTTTTAGTTCCTCTTCACTTTCTGCCATAAGGGTGGTGTCATCTGCATATCTGAGGTTATTGATATTTCTCCCGGCAATCTTGATTTCCAGCTTGTGTTTCTTCCAGCCCAGCGTTTCTCATGATGTACTCTGCATATAAGTTAAATAAACAGGGTGACAATATACAGCCTCGACGTCCTCCTTTTCCTATTTGGAACCAGTTGGCATGCTTACATATGGTTAATTTTTCATGCCATGCCATTGGGAAATAAAAGGGAACAAGCAGGGCATAGTTCTGGAACTTTTGAAAGAATAAAATAGATGTTTTTTAATCAAAGCTCCAAATCTTCCCTTCCATCTCCTTCACCCATTTTTTTATTATGAAAGTTAAGTGCTTTAAAATCAAATCAGAAAACTACAGAAGAAAAGTAATTCCATGATAGTTAATGTTTTGGAAAATAACTGAAGCTCTTGTTTCTTCTGTAACACTCGACCAATCATTGCAGTTTTATGGTCTTCATTGCAGAATGTCAGCACTTACATCTAAACTTGGAGGAGTTCCCGAACTTGAGACTCAGTTAGCCTAAATTAGAAGAGGGCTCCAAGATCTGGAGGAAAAATGGACAAGAATCAATAGAGAAGAGAATAGAGTCAGAACAAAAGAATCAGACCCAAGCAATTACCCACTTTTTCTTTTTTCTTAAGTATAAATATAGTCCTAGTTAACCTTATGAGACTGCTGTATAACTGACAAAGTATGAAGCCTTTCACGTTTTGTCTAAGATGACGTTTACTTGCTGCCTGTCTACAGAAATTTTTGGATTTTTCTCTTTTGGAGAGATACTTCATGTTCAGCTTTTAAAAATTTAATGTCATGCATAACTTGGAATTATTTCCTAAATATTAATTTAATAATTTATTTCCTAAATATTAATTTATACAAACTATGACTAATTTTTAGCCTTATAAGTTACCACTGCTCACTATAAGCTTAATATTGCCTCTTCCTTCAGAAGGTTTTGATTAAAAGACTGTAAAGTTCAATGTATGTGTTTCTTGTGAGATTGCAGGGTATAGTGAAAAGAAAATTCTTTTTATTTTGGAGCCAGATAATCTGGGTTTCAGTCAGAAATTAGGATTTTCTTTTGTGGGATCTTGAGCAAGTTTTTAAAAACCTCTTTAAACCATAGTTTCTTTTTTTTTTTTTTTAACTTTTTGGTTCTGTATTGGGATATCGCTGATCAGCAATGTTGTGAGTTTCCAGTGACCCTAAAGGAACTCAGCCATGTATATACATGTATCCATTCTCCCCCAAAGTCCCCTTCATCCAGGCTGCCACGTAACAGTGAACAGAGTTCCGTGTACTATACAAAAGTCCTTGTTGTAAGTCATAGTTTCTTCATCTGTAAAATGGGGATGATATTAATAAAATTGCCTCATAAGGTTGTTATGAAGAAGAAATGAGACAGTTGAGGTAAAGTGCTTAAATTTAGGGAGCACGCAGTCCCTTTCCCTGTAGTTTTCATTTTACCTCTTCAGGTGTTACTGTGTTTATTCTGCCATCCTAAGAGCCCCTAAGTTTTAGACTTTGGAAATTAAAGTAATGTACATTAAATGGACTGAAATTGAAAGACATTTACATTTGTACTAACCAAATAATAGAAGTATCTCAGATTAGCTGTTTTTTTTTTTTTTTTTGTAATAGTTCTTGGCTTATTGTATCTCAGTAGTGATAATCAGAAATTGACCTTAAATGATTTTTACCTCAAAATATGTCCAGTTTCTCTGAATTCCTGAATTATTTTTCTTTCATATTAGATTATCATCTGTTGTTGGATGGTTTCCCTACATTCCTTCCAACCACAAATATTTGCCTAAAAGTGGTACAGAAAAATGTTACCTTCTTAAATCTCTAACTAATGCACCCCACCACTTTAAACTACATTTACTTAATCTGTTTAAAACTTTGTTTTCAAATGTAATAATACACAAAACTCTTGAGTGTTTTCTGTCTCCTACAGAAATGTCTCCTCCAATTTCCTATAGGATTATTTTTTAGGGAGCAATATATCCCTATTTCAAAATGTGTGTTCAAAGTGTGGGATTTTGATTCTTAAATAATGCAATTATAATTAAATACACAGACATCCTGTAGTTTTTGGGTGTTGTGACAAACTCTGAATTGAGATAAGATTTGAACTAAATAGTCTTTACTGTCTCATCAGCAGGAAAACAAAGATTTTGTGGTTTAAGTCAGTGATTCTCAATGTTTTCCCCCACCCCAGTACAAGATGTGTACACGTGTGACATATTCTAACACGTAGTTTGCTAGTATGCCCTCTGTAATTCCATCTTGTGATGGAGAATGACACTGCGATAGGGATAAACTTGAATCTACTCTTATTGAGGAAAGTGGGTCATTAAAAAAAGCCAAATAGCTGTTATCAGTAACAAATCCTCGAGACACCTTGTAGTACTGTCATTGAGGCCCAAGTTATTTCTGCCTTTTCCTGAAATGAGTACTCTTCACTTTTCCATGTCAGTCTTGTAATGCTACAGAAGAGATGACTAATTTTATGTAATTGATACTGAAGAGCCTTACATTTTTAAGAGTAACTGATGATGAACGTTTAAAAATATTTGACTAATAGCACCGTGGTCTTTATAGTAAATAATATTACTACAGAAAAATTGAAATTGGTTTTCCAATATAAGTTATTTTGCTTACAGAAAATGTATTTCCAAAGTGGGACAAATGGTTTTAGGAAAAGGGGAAACTCTTAATAGAATATTTATATTCTAGGTGTTTAGTATAAATGATGTTCTTTACATTCTCTCAATCAGAAGAAATTTCTTTAAAATTACATTTTGTGGATGAAATTGCTCTTAAATAGTTCATCCTACATAGAAGTAATATATGTAATATATAAGTTGAAGTAAGATTTAGAAAAATTATATTCATTATACCCTTGGCATTAGCAAGTGGTATTTCTTGAAATCTTTGCATACCTAGGATATAATTACCTTCATAAAATGCAGTCAGATTTAATTGAAAAATTCAGGTGATCCCTTCAGACCCTTAATAATTCTGTAAACAGAACTCCAGTCCTCAAAGTTGTTAAACAATTTTTTTTTTTTTGCTTCTGAAATGAAGGCTGGATGACTTTACATTACGTTATTAGTGTACATACGAAGTTTCTTCTACTTGGCTTTTCTTGTCTGTGGGTTTGTGGACTGGAAGAGTGTTTCTGGCTTGCTGCACTGCCACAGAGTTGAAGAGTTCGTCCTCGGTCAGTGCGGTGCTTGCTGCTCGCTGCTGTTTCTTGGTGATATTTGACAGCAGTCAGACTCTCAGGAGTTTGTGTCCCTTCTGCTCTCTGGATGTCTTCAGCTTGGGAGGGTTTCCCAAGCTTTTCCCGTCAGGCGTTCGGGCTTTTTGTTAATTTCACATTCTGCAAACAAAACTGCATTTGACTCTTCTACCAATATTCAGTTTTGGCAACAGATGCATCGGTAGCCACCTAGCAGCCACACGATTACTTCATGAGAATGTTTATACAGTATTCTGACTTTCTCTTGAATTATATTTGCTTCAGAATCACATGCTTTCTACATACATTCTTATACAGATTAGCCATCGTTTTAACTTTCATTGAGGATTGAAAATTTTGCTTTGGTAGGAGCAAAAGAAACATGGTAAGCACTACCTTTTCGTCTGTTTTAGTGTAAAGTTTGTGGTGTCTGGTGGAATTTCTAATGATTCTCATCCAGTCACTGCTGTTTTTTTTTTTTAATCCATCCTGAATTTGTTCCAAATTCATATATTCTAAGTACCATCACTTTGTCAAGCCTCTTTGCTTTCTATAAGTTGAATAAATTGCCAGTAGAAGAGGAATTAAAGGGAACGGAACAATGCTGTCGTCTCAGGTAATTTTTAACGACAAATAACTTGATAAATCATTATCCCAATTATTTATAAATGATTATGTTGGACAAAGGATAAGAATTTTCATCTAGACTTATATATAATATAGCTTTTTACAAAGCAGGAGACTGATTGCTTTCTCTTACCAATAGTTATGTACATGTATGTATGTATGTATATGTATGTATATGGGCTTCCGGGTAGCTCAGTGGGTAAAGAATCTGCCTACAATGCAGGAGATACAGGAGACATGAGTTTGAGCTCTGGTTCGGAAAGATCCCCTGGAGGAGGAAGTGGCAGCCCACTCTGTTATTCTTGCCTGGAGTATTCTTGCCTGTCCGTGGACCGAGGAGCCTGCCTGGCAGGCTACAGTCCATAGGGTTACGGAGAGTTGGACACGACTGAAGCAACCGAGTATGCGCGCACACACATACATATTGTATTATAATTCTTTTTATGCGTAACCCTTTATCCCCTCCTCAACATTTTAACCTCAAAGTAAGAAGCAATTTCTGTCTGTAAAAGTTTTTGAGTACATTGCATGGATTCAGATATTGTTATGAGTGAGGGGCATTGGCATTTCTTTAGTACTTGCTAAAAATGTTAGACTTTTCTATGCATTTGTTTTGATTTTCATCACAACCTTGTAGATTGGATAACTTGTATTTTCATTTTGTGATCTGGAACCAATCTTAGGTCATATCCAAGGAGATTCTGCAATAAAGTGATACCTGGGATTTGAATTTAGGTCTTTCATATAAATGATAAACGTTAAAATATAGTGAACCATTAGAAGTCCTGGATTTAACATCAATTTCATCCACTTGGGAGTGACTTAGAGTTCGTGTTGAAATATCTGAAGTGTTACTGAAATAATTTCCTCTTATTGGAAGTGAGATCCTGAGATATTCATGACCCCACCCAGCTGCCCAGTGTCCACATGTCACCTTGACTGTGTTCTCAGTTTGAAGTTATCCTGTATAATAACTTTCGTCAAGTGATAAAACGTTGCTGCTTTGTAAAAAAAAAAATTATTGAAAAGGAATACAACTGCTAGAAGTGAAGGAAAAGTATAGGCATAAGAAAGTGGTAGATCGTAGCCAGAGGATAGACATTTTTCAATATGTTTAAAATGGAATGGTGAGTCCCATGAATCTGGATGTGAATCAGTGTACTTCTAGGGAAACAAAAGTTGACTTGTGAAACATCATTATTTAATGTTCAAGCTCTGTCAAAAATTCTCATAGTTTTTAGATTTTTTGAAAATGTCAGGGGTCTTATATTCATAATTTCTATCCCATTTCCCTTCTCTCTCACACTTAACAATAATATTGAAAGAGATTTCACTCTAAGTAGCTGCTCCTGTTTACAAGTTAATGTCATTCTGACAAATATCTTAAAATACTAACATAAATAATAGCATTCTCACTTACGATTTGGGTGTCCTTTTCTGAGTTTTACAATTAATTATAACAGAATAGTCGCTAGTCTGTGGTGATGGCCTTTTTCTAAGGTTCTGATGTTCTATTATTATTTTGGATCTGATTTACCCTAAGATTGAAGTGGCTTTGCTTAGAGACACTTGCTATTACATGTCTTTACAGTAGCTTACATTATAAAAATAATGCAGAAATGTTCTGTGTTATTCAGGAGGCAAGTTGTTGCAGGAATGGGACAGAAAGCAGGAAGTTGTGGGATTCTTCCTTTTTTGGTTGTTTAACAAATGCTATATTCACTTCAGGTAAGGTCTTACTTTTTGGCTACAGGGGATTTTAAAACACAGAGAAGTTTCACACTGTTTTCTTGAGGAAGAGTAGATGTTGTGCAAAGAGCATTAGAACTAGACCCACTTAGGGTTGGATCTGTGCTACCAGCGATTAGGTGTATGAATTTAGCAAATAATTTTAATTCTTGGACAGCAAGGAGATCCAACCAGTCCATCTTAAAGGAAATCAGTCCTGAATATTCATTGGAAGGACCGATGCTGAAGCTGAAACTCCAATACTTTGATCACCTGATGCGAAGAGCTGACTCATTTGAAAAGACCCTGATGCTGGGAAAGATTGAAGGCAGGAGGAGAAGGGGACGACAGAGGATGAGATGGTTGGATGGCATCACCGACTCAATGGATATGAGTTTGGGTGGACTCCGGGAGTTGGTGATGGACAGGGCGGCCTGGTGTGCTGCAGTCCATGGGGTCGCAGAGTCGGACACAACTGAGCAACTGAACTGAATTTAATTCACATCACTTCAGGTTGTTTGTTTTATTTTTAGTTTGAAAACTAACACCGCTTTTGTTTGATAACTGGTAACTGATATTAGATTTTTCAATATCTTTCAGTTGCATGAGACCAAAACCCCATTCACAGTGTCTCAGGGCACTGGGACCAAGAGGGGTGTACTCTCTTCAGCTGTGGATGGACTGAGGGGCTCAAACGATGACCTCAGCAACCTCGGTGGCTCTCTCTTGTGTTAGATGTGCTTTCAGGTAGAATTTTTCCTGTGGCACTCCCTGTTGGCTTAACAGTGTTTAAGGTTAGCAAGCCCAGCCCAGACAGCCCTTTTCCTACTCGTAATTTTAGCAAAGGCCCTGGGGTTGCATTTCATTGAAGGAGTTGGGTCATTTTTTCATCCTTGATCCTGTGGTTCGGGCAGTTAGCATACGATGATAGCCCAGATCTGAATCAGGTATGAACTACTGGAGCTGAGACTAGGAAGCGTGGTCAGTCCCGTGGTGGGAGCCAGGTAGACAGAGAGACCAGGTGGGAGGTTCACTGAAGCAGGAGGAAGGTCCTGTGACTGTGGGGAGAGGGAGTGGATGCTAGACCAGCGTGATGAAAAGGCTTTCGCCGCAACCTTCCCAGCTTGCCTCTGTGTCCTCCCTCACATAGAAACCCTTGAAAAAATGCCCTCCCCTAACGAGATGCAGCTTCCAATGCATCTACCACTTGAGCCCAACAGAGGAAGACAACTCAGAGACTTGTTTAATTACTGCTTAAGTCTAGGATCACTGGGCGATTTCTCTCAATTCTGTTTGAAAAGACAGCCTTAGGGTCAAGGATCTTACAGTTCAGTCATAAATATAACTGATTATAATAAAGCCAGTGTTCAGTGATAGAAGAAGAAGAATCTAAGGACAATAGAAACTCTGAATCGGAAAAGAGAAAAAGGGGAAGAAACCCACGGAGATTTTCCAGTTCGCACTGTGTACATATTTCATTGGTCAGGGGTGGCACGAACTCTTCGCCTTGGCAATGGAATCAGATTTTTGGTTAGCCAATGTGTCTGTCCATTTTCTCCCGCCTGGGAAGGTCGTTGTCGTGTTTCCTCCTGGTCACGGCCAAGATGGGTGTTGAGAAGAATGCCCTTACTGGGGGCTGCGTGGCCTCAGGAGCTGCTTCGCTGTTGATGAGAGGTTGGAGTCCAGGGAGATATTTTGAGGGTTGGGCAGTAACAGCTTTGTTGGGAGTTTCTTTGGCAATACAGCTTTCTTATGAACTTAGTAAGTTTTTGATTTATTTTTATTTGATTAACTTCTCCCAGGTTCCCAAAGCCCAAATCCTGGTCTTTGGATCAAACTGTTGCCTGGTATGTCTCTAAACAGCTCTGCCGCCCTAACCCAGTGAGTGGGTCTCCAACAGGCGGCTTTTTTTTTTTTTTTTTTTTTTAACCCTTCAGGGGCCTTTAGCGATGTCTGCAGACATTATTATTGTCACAATAGGGGGTTGAGGGGTGAGTAGGCAGGTACTGCTGGCGTGGAGAGGTAGTGCCCCAGGGTGCTGATAAACATCCTGCCATGCAAAGAACAGTCTCCCACAACAAAGAATTTCCCAGTTCAGTGTGTCAATAGTAATGAGATCTGAAATCAAGCAAATCCTAGGCTTCTCAACCTTCATCTTGGCCTCCATCTCTAGGCCATTCTGAGCAACTTCTTGGAAGTAACAGTGCGCACTCATCTGTCCCTGCTCCGAGGGCATTGATATATCTTTCGCTAGGATGCTTGTGTTTTATTGACCTTTTATTTTGTGTGGTTAAAAGCCGGATTTTAGTTTAGGGATATTTGATTTTCAGCATTGTAATTTGCAAGATTATCAGCCATCTTGGATTTGCGGTAAAAGACTGAAAAGGTTTTCCATTTATTAAGACTTGACTCAAAGTGTGCCGCTTTTTTGAAGGGCCTTACTGAAGACTGCAGCATAGTAGGCAATATACCAACATCCTGGCATTTTTACCAAGTGTCCTCCTGTTCCATTCTTAGTAGGCAAGCAGTCTGATTTTCAAGAGCTGTGAGTTTACTAGATGTTTTGCTGATTATGGATCAGTCACTTCTTACCCTATATTAGAGGGTACCTCTTTGTTTTGTGTGTGTGGAAAAATGCGTGACACACAGCTTAGGAGCCTCCCAGCACATGTTTGTTGCGTAAAATAATAAGTAAGCCTTGTAGCTCAGTTGGTAAAGAATCTGCCTACAATGCAGGAGAAGGAAATGGCAACCCACTCCAGTTTTCTTGCCTGGAGAATCCCATGGACCTTGGGCTGCCAGGCTTCTCTGTCCATGGGGTCGCAAGAGTCAGACACGACTTAGCGACTGAGCCACCAGAAGCAGTTTATTGCCTCATGTTACTAAGTGCAAAACACTAATGGGGCTGAGAACACCCTGCACAGGGAGAGAGATTACTCACTGAGCGGATCTGAGGGGAGAGAGGTAAAGTGTCTTTAGATTTATTAACCTAGAGTACTGGTAAATATGAGTAAAAAGTATGATGTACCATAAGAAATGTATGAAGAAAAGAATGTAAGTGAATGTCTACCCGGGAAGGGAAGGAAAGGACTTTATTTCCCTGAAGCTCGTTGGAGGTCCCTGTCTTTAGGGAGTTACTCTTTCCATTTCTGAGTCTGTCTGTTACAAAGGTATCCTCGTAGTACCTTTTCCTTAGGAGACTCGGACTGAGCAGGGACTTGAGAAATGCAGAGAGAATTGTTTCCCTGCAGTAACTCCGAATTCCAGCAGCTGCATCTGAACTCCCCTGAACTAAAGGTGTGATTAAAGCTAGAGACAGAATGTTTTCAGAGTTTTCTTTCCTCTTGTCATCTCCTGGTGCTTCTTTGGGTTGGCTCACTGTCAAGTAGGAACTTAGTGTGTTCTTTTAGTTGAGCAGTCTCGGCTGAAAGTTGTCTTTCCGGTTAGTTCCTATAGAATTTTTCGATTGAGTCTTATCAGTCCAGTTGGGTCACATGCTCATGCCTGAACTACTGCTTCGGGCAGGGAATATGCTGATGGTCCAGACCTGGATGCCTGGTCCACCTGCACCTCTTTCAGGAACTTAAGAGTGGGAAATGATTGGTGCCATCCATACTATAGAGATTGACAACCGAGAGGGGTAGTTCAACAGAAGGAAACTGAAACGCTGCTGCCCAAAGAAAGGGGGCTTCCTAGGTGGCGCTAGTGGTAAAGAATACACCTGCCAGCGCAGGAAACGCAAGAGACGTGGGTTCAATCCCTGGGTCGGGAAGATCCCCTGGAGATGACAGCCTGCTCCAGTATTCTTCCCTGGGAAATTCCATGGATGGAGGAGCCTGTCGGGCTGCAAAGAGCTGGACACAACCGAGCCCCGTACTGCTGCTAAGTCACTTCAGTCGTGTCCTACTCTGTGTGACTCTGTAGACGGCAGTCCACCAGGCTCCCCTGTCCCTGGGATTCTCCAGGCAAGAACACTGAAGTGGGTTGCCATTTCCTTGGAAGTGAGGACAACACAGGTCAATCTCATACACATGCAGTTTTCGTTTTTTAAGAAATATATGTATTTACTTTTGGCTGTGCTGGGTCTTGGTTGCTGTGTGGGCTTTTCGCATTGTGGCGAGTGGGGGCTACTCTTCATTGCGTTGCTTGGGCTTCTCACTGCGGTGGCTTCTCTTGTTGTGAAGCGTGGGCCTGGAGCGCACGGGCTCAGTAGTCGCAGCACGCAGGCTCGGCGGCTTCAGCTCCCGGGCTCTAGAGCGCAGGCTCAGTAGTTGTGAAACCCGGGTCAGGTGCTGCGTGATATGGGATCTTCTTGGACCAGGGATTGAACCTGTGTCTGCTGCATTGGCAGGTGGATTCTTAACCATTGAGCCACCAGGGAAGCCTGCAACTTCCTTTTTTTTTTTTTTTTAAGACTTAGGCCCTTATTGTATATTATTATATTGTATAATAATATATTGTATATATTTTATTCCTACCTAATCTATTTTTCACCTGACGTCATGGACAAGAAATTTTCTTTGAAAACATGATTTTAAATGAATATAAAATGAAATCTGAATTCATTGCCTAATTTCAGATGTTTGGTTTGTCAGAATTAGATTTTAGTTTATCAGAATTGGGACATTCCTGATTAGAGAAGCTGGAGAAGTAAAGCTTAGAAAGAGAAGTAGGGCCAGGACGAGGGTGAGGCGAGAGAGAGACCGGGACACACAGCGTACGTCGCTGCTCACTTTTAGGGTCGTGCAGCTGCAGGGAGACACTTGGTGGCCCTGAGAAGGAGTGTGTCTCTATTTTGCACCCCGGGTCTCTCTCCCGTGTCAGCCTAGTCCTCTCACAAAGGGAAGCACCTTCAGGGAATAGGAACTGTGTTTGGTTATGAGTGTGAGTTAGAGATGGTAGCCTGTGCAGTTGACCAAGTTGGTGAGAATGATTAAGGTGAACTAGAAAGTAATTATTAGACATTTTCACTTGTCTGTAGAAACCTTTGCTGGGCTCTGATAAGGATAATAATACCTTTGAAGTAATACAAGGAAGGTAAGTTTTATTCATGGGTTTGTTTGAACAAGGAAATGTTCCATTTAGAGCTACTACCCTGAAAGCTGTTACTTATTTTTAACCCAAACTATTTCAAGTGGAAAATATGACTTTTTCATTGAATAATATTGAATTTTTATTAAACAGTAAAGATTATAGAAAAGACTTGAGTTAAGAGAGTGATGCATAAGTAACAAATGGGTACTTTCACTAACTTCCTTAAGTGAGACGTTTGCCACTTCTCAATGTCCGATATGAAGTCCCAGTTGAATAGTTGTCTTTTGTGTTCTTAGGTCTTTGAAAGTCATGTTTCTTTATCAAAGTGAGAGACTAGAATATGGAATTCTAGACAGTTCTCAAGTTCCTTTGCTGATCAAGAAGCTGAAAAAACTTTTAATTAAATGAATTGTCCAGTAAATTTGAAGTCTGTGTTTGAGTGGATTAGATGACATATGTAATGTGTGCACTTAGGGACACATTCACTACAGTTTTGTTTCTTGGCAATCCATAAGTAATACTGCTTACTATAATACTGAAGGTTAGACTGAAGCTACTCTATTGAAAGCAGTTTAAGAGAGAAGTCATGATTAAAATTTTCATACTAAAATACCATCTTAATCAATACCAAGTATTGATTTTATCATTTACTGTTACAAATCTTGTTAAAGCCTTACTTTACACCAAGTGTACAAATCAGAGGAAGTCATATTCACCTTGGAATTTAACCTTCGGTAGTCACTTGTTTGGTGGCTGTAATGCTACAGGTATTGTGTGGGATGCTGACTGTATGTGTGGGATGGTGACTGTATGTGTGGGATGCTGACTGTATGTGTGGGATGCTGACTGTATGTGTGGGATGCTGACTGTATGTGTGGGATGCTGACTGTATGTGTGGGATGGTGACTGTATGTGTGGGATGGTGACTGTATGTGTGGGATGGTGACTGTATGTGTGGGATGGTGACTGTATGTGTGGGATGGTGACTGTATGTGTAGGATGCTGACTGTATGTGTAGGGTGCTGACTATGTGTAGGGTGCTGACTGTATGTGTGGGATGCTGACTGTATGTGTAGGGTGCTGACTGTATGTGTAGGGTGCTGACTATGTGTAGGGTGCTGACTGTATGTGTGGGATGCTGACTGTATGTGTAGGGTGCTGACTGTATGTGTAGGGTGCTGACTGTATGTGTAGGGTGCTGAGTGTATGTTTGGGATGCTGTCTGTGTGTAGGGTGCTGACTGTATGTTTGGGACGCTGACTTATGTGTAGGGTGCTGTCTGTGTGTGTGGGGTGCTGACTGTATGTGTAGGGTGCTGACTGTATGTGTGGGATGCTGTCTGTGTGTGTGATGCTGACTGTATGTGTAGGGTGCTGTTTGTTAGGGTGCTGACTGTATGTTTGGGACGCTGACTTATGTGTGGGATGCTGACTGTATGTGTAGGGTGCTGTTTGTGTAGGGTGCTGACTGTATGTTTGGGACGCTGACTTATGTGTAGGGTGCTGTCTGTGTGTGTGGGCTGCTGACTGTATGTGTAGGGTGCTGACTGTATGTGTGGGATGCTGTCTGTGTGTGCGATGCTGACTGTATGTGTAGGGTGCTGACTGTATGTGTAGGAAGCTGTCTCTGTGTGTGGTGCTGGCTGTATGTGTAGGGTGCTGACTGTATGTGTGGGATGCTGTCTGTGTAGGGTGCTGACTGTATGTGTGGGATGCTGACTGTATGTGTGGGATGCTGGCTGTATGTGTAGGGTGCTGACTGTATGTGTGGGATGCTGACTGTATGTGTGGGATGCTGGCTGTATGTGTAGGGTGCTGACTGTATGTTTGGGATGCTGACTTATGTGTGGGATGCTGACTGTATGTGTAGGGTGCTGACTGTATGTGTAGGGTGCTGACTGTATGTGTGGGATGCTGTCTGTGTGTAGGGTGCTGACTGTATGTTTGGGACGCTGACTTATGTGTGGGATGCTGACTGTATGTGTAGGGTGCTGTTTGTTAGGGTGCTGACTGTATGTTTGGGACGCTGACTTATGTGTAGGGTGCTGTCTGTGTTTGTGGGCTGCTGACTGTATGTGTAGGGTGCTGACTGTGTGTGTGGGATGCTGTCTGTGTGTGTGATGCTGACTCTATGTGTAGGGTGCTGACTGTATGTGTGGGATGCTGTCTGTGTGTGTAGGGTGCTGACTGTATGTGTGGGATGCTGTCTGTGTAGGGTGCTGACTGTATGTGTGGGATGCTGACTGTATGTGTGGGATGCTGGCTGTATGTGTAGGGTGCTGACTGTATGTGTGGGATGCTGACTGTATGTGTGGGATGCTGGCTGTATGTGTAGGGTGCTGACTGTATGTGTGGGATGCTGACTGTATGTGTGGGATGCTGGCTGTATGTGTAGGGTGCTGACTGTATGTGTGGGATGCTGGCTGTATGTGCGATGCTGACTCTATGTGTAGGGTGCTGACTGTATGTGTGGGATGCTGTCTGTGTGTGTAGGGTGCTGACTGTATGTGTAGGGTGCTGTCTGTGTGTGTGGGGTGCTGACTGTATGTGTAGGGTGCTGACTGTATGTGTGGGATGCTGACTCTATGTGTAGCGTGCTGACTGTATGTGTGGGATGCTGTCTGTGTGTGCGATGCTGACTCTGTAGGGTGCTGACTGTATGTGTGGGATGCTGTCTGTGTAGGGTGCTGACTGTATGTGTGGGACGCTGACTTATGTGTGGGATGCTGACTTATGTGTGGGATGCTGACTTATGTGTGGGATGCTGACTTATGTGTGGGATGCTGTCTGTGTGTGTGGGACGCTGACTTATGTGTGGGATGCTGTCTGTGTGTGTGGGGTGCTGACTGTATGTGTAGGGTGCTGACTGTAGTGTGTAGGGTGCTAAGTGTAGTGTGTGGGATGCTGACTGTATGTGTGAGATGCTGATAATAACCCCTGTCTTTAATTTTGTCACAGTTTACTGGAAGAAGAGGAATTATAATAATACTTTCATTGTATGTAGATGTCCAACCCATTCGAGCATTGAGACCCTTGCCACATCTGGGAGTGAAATGCTTAACTAGGGGCAAAGAAGGGATGCTTTTGGAAACGGGTCAAGAGCTTAGATGAGTAGGGGACTTGGAAGATATTCCTGATGTACTGTGTTTGGTTAGCTTCCTGACCAGGAAGAAAGGAGTAATGTTATTATCGGTTGAAGTATGTATGTTAGTCAATCAGTTGTCTGACTCTTTGCCACCTCATGGACTGTAGCCTTCCAGGCTCCTCTGTCCATGGGATTCTCCAGGCAAGGATTCTGGAGTGGGTTGCCATTCCCTTCTCCAGGGGATCTTCCCGACCCAGGGATTGAACCCGGGTCTGCTCTACTGAGGCAGGCTCTTTACCGTCTGAGCCAAGGTTGGAGATGTTTATTGGTAACATCTGTATGTTTCACGTGATTCATGTGAAGGTGAAGGAGGCAGGGGAGATGACAGGATATAGAATAGGCAAACAAAAAAGAGAAGCTTGAAAGGAAAGAGTTGATTATAAACCAAGAAGTCAAAGTTAGAAATACGGAGGCGTGAGACAAAAAGTCAGAAACTGTGATCGGGGTGTAAACCTCAGATTTCAACATCAGCGACAGAGAAGAGAGTCAGTGGCCAAGGAACATCTTAGAGATTCTCCTAGCTTCAAGGATTGAGAGAACAGCCATGCTGGAGCTCATGTTAGACAGGGAAAGTAGGTGTCTGCCAGGAGCATCCTTCCCAAACCTTCTCAGCCTTTGACTAAGTTTTTCTTACATAGTTATTTCTTAGGCTGTAATATCTTAACATATTACATATAAATATTTAAAATTTTGCTTCTTCTAATATGTTTCAAACTTGAAATTGGTTTTATGCTGTGAAAATGGAGGAAAAACATGAATTAACTTTTCAAAACTGAAGATACAGGTTGGGGAGAAGATAAAATGCTTTACTCACGGGGAAAGTTGTGGAAAGAAAGGGAAGAGAGGAAGCAGAGAATGGACAAGCTAGGTAAGCAGAAGATCCTGGTTTTCAATGTGGTGAGCCTGGTGAACTGTAGGAGCCCACCACACTCCTTGTGTCCATTTTTTAGCTTTCTGTCCGTAGGGAACAGTTCTGACTCGTTGAATCTCTTCTTGCAGCTCATGTTTTCCGCATAGACCTATGGTCGTTCCCTGTGAGACTTCACTGCTCGTTTTCTCAAGTGTCTTCCTCACCCCTAATGCATTGTCCTTCAACATGGATCTGCTACTTTAGCTAAGATATGACCAACAACGAATAGTAGTAAGGTAGGATTACTGTACTCTTCTTAGTAAATTACTAAATATATATACATATATATACACACACATACATGTGTATATATATGTATATATATATATATTTTTTTTTCTCTCTCTCAAACTGAAGCAGTTTTGGCTTGTCTTAATTTCATAGTGTTCTTTGTGTTAGATTGTTCTCCTGCCTAGACAAGCTGCGATCATTTTATATTTGTGTTACTAATTTTTAGCTTGGCATTTATTCTGAATTCTATTAATATCTGTGATGTAATTACTCTTTTTTTTTTTTCAGCTAACACAATCAGCAGAAGCCCAATCTGTATCTCTTCCCTGACCTGGGTGCTCATCTGTCCCTTATTTTCAACTCTGTGGCACCAAACTCCATGTATTTTATTTTTCTTCTCAAAGACTTATTTATCCTTCTGGTTTTTGTATTTCTACTAATAGCATTAGTAGTCCATTATTTTAACATAGTCCTATATTCATTTACTGTTTTATTCATTCATTTAATGTACAGTAATAGACTTCTGTTTAAGGATCAGAGAATTTCTTGATTCTGGGGATATAATGATGGATAAATTGGATATCCTGTCTTTATAGCTTATATTCTTGAGGTTATTGTTGGTGGTGGTGGTGGTTTAGTCACTAAGTCGTATCAGACTCTTGTGACCCCATGTGCTGCAGCCCGCCAGGCTCTTCTGTCCATGGGATTCTCCAGGCAAGGATACTGGAATGGGTTGCCATGCCCTCCTCCAGGGGATCCTCCCAACCCAGGGATCAAACCCAGGTCTCCTGCACTGTAGGCAGATTCTTTGCTGCTGAGACACCAGGGAAGCCCGTATTCTAGAAATTGGGACAGGTAAAAAAATAAGCTGGCAAAAATAATTATGAATTGCAGTATATATTTTTTGAAGGGAAGCAAATGACTTGGAAATACGGTCTCAGGAGCCACTTTAGATAGCAGAGTCGCAAAAAGCTCCTCTGAGGAGTAGTTATTGAAGGGGAAACCTGTGTCTGAGAAGGAGCTGTTTCCCGGAGGCTGTGTGGAAGGGCAGCGGTGGTGATGGTTTTGGTGGTGGAAGCGTTCTTATTAGAAGGAGTAGAAGGGTGAAATAAGTCAGACAGAGCGATGCTGTGTGTGCTCGCTTTTTTCTGCAGAATTTTAAAACGCCAAACGCGTAGAAATAGAGTGGAATTGTAGTTGCCAGAGGCTGAGAAGTGGAGGAAATAGGGAGGTGCTGGTCAGAGTACAGACTGCTAAATTATAAGATGAGTAAGTTCTGGGGATCTCATGTAGAACATGGCGACTTTAATTAAAAATGTTGTATGCATGAAAATTTTCAAGAGAGTAGTTTTGAAATATGACCCCCGCTACACAAACACAGCTGTAATTATGTGAAGGTATCTCCGTGTTAACCGGCCTTGTGACAGTCCTCACAGTGTATGCGTGCATCTAATCGTCACAGTGTGGAAGTCACACTTACGTATGTTGGATGCCAATAATATTTCAATAAAGCTGAGTGGGAAAAAAGAAAAAAAGGAATAGAGGGTACAGAAACTTTGGAGGAAAGAGCTTGGTGAATTTGAGGAACAGAAAAAACTTCAGTGTGGCTGACATAGTGGGAGAGACCAAGATAGGTAGGAAGAGGTTACAGAAATATTCAGAGTTTTGAAGGGTTTGGCATGTTGTCTGTTTTGTCCTTAAACGATATCATCATTCTAGCTACTATGTGAGGAATGGACTGAGTGGGCTGAAGGTAAAAGCTGACAATTTTAGGAGCTAAAGTGAGAGAGAGTGGTGCCCTGATAAGATGCTGGCAACAAGAGGGAGATGGATGAATTTGAGATTCCTTTTAAAAAAAAAAATCTATGGGTATTTTTGGTGTGGAAAGCGACAACACACTCAAGGATGATTTTTGGGTTTTGAGCAACTGTGTGGATGCTAGCATCAGGTACAGAATCTTTTTAGTTTATTATCTTTCCTGTTACCTCAAGGATTGGTTGTTTTTCCAAAAGGGAAAGTAATTATAATGCTACAAATAGCATTAGTGCTGGAAATAAAAGCATCTGACAAATTTGTTACATGTACTAGTTAATACTTTGTTTTGCTTTATTTGTGGCTCAAATTGACGGTTTTTAATTCAGTAGAAATTGCATAGATATTAAAGTAGATCATTCCAATTTTGTGTTACTTATTTTATAAGTTAATTAGTCATAGCTATCTTTTTTTTTTTTTTTTTTTTTGCTGAAGAAGTTTTACAATATTTTCAAAAGAGAGGAGTTAATATTTATTGTCTGTGTTCTATGTGCCAGGCATTTGGCTAGCTGTTTTAAATGTTTCTTTTGACAGTCCTGTGTCTTCATATCTGGTTATCTTTTGAATTTTAGACCTGAGAAGAAGTAGTGGAGTAATGGGGCTTTTAGCTGGAAGGTTACCTTAGAGGTCATCCACTTCCTCTGCTTTTAGCTTAGCTGAGACCTACGGCGGGCCGTGAGCTGCCCAGGATCACCGCGCTGCCTTTACCTCTGGCGCGTGCGTGCAGCCGGCAGCCCCGCGTGCTGTCGCCCCCTCAGGATTTCATTCTGAAAGTGCTCAGTGCTGCGGAGAAAAGTGACCGTGCAGGGCGGTGAGCACCCACACTGCGTTCATCTGCGTCTGCTCACCCCAGCATGCTGCTACATGTTCTCTATGCATTTATATATTCTAAAAACCACTTGAAAATATATTACATATATCTCTTACATTATATTACAGTATATAAAATTAAGCATGTATTTCCTAAGAATATGGATAATTTTTTGCATGATTATAATGTCAGTATTTATTTAAGAAAATTAACATTAGTTTAAGAATATGTCTAATGTAATGTTTCATATACGTATATCCCTAGTTGTCCCTGAACATTTTTTTTGTTTTTTTTAGTTTTTTGGATTCAAGATTCAATTGGGTTTCATACATTGCATTTGAGTCTTAAATCTTTATTCTCTTAATCTTGAACAGTCCCCACCTTTTTTGTTTTTCATGATTTATCTATATTTTCTTTTACAATATGTAGTTTATGTATGTTTAATACCTTTCTTGAGACTTCCCTGGTTTCATGGAACATTATTCATTCAAAGTTTATTTGCAATTTACTTTTTCCTTCCAGTTCTCTAAAGTTGCTGGAGATAAAATTGTTTATTCTGAGTTTTAATTTTTTTAATCATTCCAGCTTTAAATATACATTTGCTGAAGTTTTTACATTTGGTTGCATTAAATTAAAGATAAAAAAAAAAAAAGAGCTAGGAGATTTATGCTGTATTCAACCCACTGGTGTACATGTGTGTGTGCTAAGTAGCTTCAGTCGTGTCTGACTCATGGTGGCCCCATTGACTGTAGCTCAGCAGCCTCCTTTGTCAGTGTGATTTCCCAGACAAGAATACTGGAGTGGGTTGCCATGCCCTCCTCCAGGGGATCTTCTGGACCCAGGGATCAAACCTGTGTCTCTTACATCTCCTGCATTGGCAGGTAGGCACCAGCTGGCAATTAAAGTTCGCTTAAAACAACAGAAATCTGCAGGAATTACTCCCCCATCCACCATGGCCCACTCCCAGCTCCTAACCAGTTGTTTTTCCTTAGGAAGGTGTATGTAATCGCTGTGGGCATTATAAGGCTGTAGCAGCCTACGTTTTCATCTTTGAAAAATGCACAGTTTCAAGGGGGAAGTAGACTGAAATGCTGGTGATACATAAGCAAGTGCGTAGAGGCCAGCAGAGCTAAGCACGAGAAGAGACCTCGGTACCTGCTCCCTCTGGTGCTTGCGTAGGACTGGCCTGCAGTCGCTGTTGTCTTCCTTCCTTCCTTGCTGGCTTTTGAGTTTCACAGATTTGGTTGGTTTTCTTTAAGCATTACACGGCATTTAGGAACAAGTGGAGATTTGCGGGGAGAAAGTAGGAGGTAAGATTTTAGCAATATTTTCCAGGTGGGAAGAGTCATATTTTGGTTGGAGGAAAGGAAGAAAGTGGCAGTGAGGAAAGCACCGCTCTGAACGTCCTGGGGCTGTCTGTGAAGGCTTTTCCTTCCTTTTACTTCAGCCAGGACTCTGTTGTTCGTCTGTGTTTTTACTGCACTTGGTACAGGGATTCCTTAGAGCAGTCACTGTTTGATGTTAGAGCTCTTCCTTCTTGTAAACTTCCCAAGGCTGCGGCCAGAACTTTTCTTATCTCCGTGCTCAGGACCTCACTCAGCGTCTGGTATATTGTAGATTTTTTAGAAGTACTTATTGGATGAATAAATCAATGGATGAAAGTCTTTCATTGAGACCCTGAGCAAAAAGACAGATACCTTCCCTAGGCAACCATGGTAATGGTTCGACCTGCAGTTTAGACCAGTGTATTGTTGAGGTGTTGAAATTAGAGCTAGAATTGGTTCAGATAAAACCTGAAAAAAATAAGGGACCAGAGAAGGGTGAGACTTTTGGTTCAAGAGTCTGGGATATGGAACAGGGATGAAATTGTTCAGTGGAAACCGGAAACGTTCTGTGAGAGAAATTATTTTTTATTTCTCCCTACATTGTAACTCTTTGAAAGGAAAAAAAAATTGGCCTTAATTTGAAAATTGAACTCTTTTATAATAATTGATCATATAGGAAGAGTTAAAAGTCAAGAGGTACCTAGATAACTAGTCAAGGCTATGGTTTTTCCAGTAGTCATGTATGGATGTGAGAGTTGGACCATAAAGAAAGCTGAGCGCTGAAGAATTGATGCTTTTGAACTGTGGTGTTGGAGAAGACTCTTGAGAGTCCCTTGGACTGCAAGGAGATCCAGCCAGTCCATCCTAAAGCAAATCAGTCCTGGATATTCACTGGAAGGACTGATGCTGAAGCTGAAACTCCAATACTTTGGCCACCTGATGAGAAGAACTGACATTTGAAAAGACCCTGATGCTGGGAAAGATTGAGGGCAGGAGGAGAAGGGGACAACAGAGGATGAGATGGTTGGATGGCATCACCAACTCAATGGACATGGGTTTGAGTGAACTCCGGGAGTTGATGATGGACAAGGAGGCCTGGCATGCTGCGGTCCATGGGGTCACAAAGAGTCGGACATGACTGAGCGACTGAACTGAACTGAACCTAGATAACTTATATTTTTATAAGTTAGGACATACTGATTTGTATGCCGTGTGGCCATACTTGATCCTTTTAACCTTTTGTTCCTGTTTTCCTTCAGAGTAGCCGTGGTTCACACACGTGGTCTGCACTTTCCCACCTGCTGTCTTTGCTTGTGTTCAGACTTGTGTTTAGAAAGGAGCCCTCTTCCATCACCTGCTCTTCCATGTTCTTTGTGTAGCTCTGTCTCTCATAATTTCTTAGCAATGACTGCTTCTTAATGTCTCTCCAAAGCCTTGCATGTTAAATACTTTATCTCTTCTGATCTTCACAATAACCCTGCAAACTCAGTATTACTGTCCCTATTTTAAAGATAAGATCTTTTAGGAGGTTAATTAAAATGCACAGTTACTCAGCTATGACATGTTAAGTTAGGATTTCAACCCAGGAGTGTTTCCAAAGCCGCCTCCTACGCACACCTTTGCAGAGAGACGTGCGTGTACTTGCGCTCCTTTCATGACTATTCCTCAAGGCTTGCCAGGGATTTTCTTTTTTTAAATTAACGATAGTTTTTCTAGCTTTAATGAGATATAATTGATATGCAGCATTGTATGAGTTTAAGGTGTACAGCACGACACACCTATGATTGTGAAATGATGTTTTTTTTTTGAGTGCTCTGCTCAGCTGTACCTCAGGTACTTTGTACCTCAGGCTTTCATATTCTGTGAAGGCTTCGCTGTTGGTCTCTGGATGTATCCCCACTAAGCTTATAACCGATCTGTGTTTGTGAACCGGTTTAATCCTATATGGCATTTGTTTGTTTCCCTGTTTGTTATGCCTAGTAGGTGGTGAGCTTCTTGAGACTAGGGGCTATAATTTTATGCATTTTGATATTCCCGGCACTGAGGAATATGCTGGCAAATAGGTCCAGCTCTTTTTCCACCCCTTGGACTGTAGCCCTCCAGCCTCCTCTGTCCATGGGATTTTCCAGGCAAGAATACTGGCGCGGGTTTCCATTTCCTTCTCCAGGGGATCTTCCCAACCCAGGGATTGAACCTGCGTCCTGCCTGGAGGGTGGATTCTTTACCATAAAGCCAGGCTTCCTTGCATTTGTTCTTAATACATCGTAACTTGTTTGAAGGCAGTAATCCAGGATTTTATTTATCTTTTCATCCCTAACAGTATCACTCCCATGATTACTCAATAAATACCTGTTGGTTTAGCTTAAAACACACACAAAAAATCTGTTAATAATCCTGCTCTGCCCAAATAATTTTAAATAATCAGTATTTCAAATACATTTTTAAAATGAAAAAAAAATAGTTAATTTCAAAGCGAACATTTTGTTCATTTGTTTATAACCTCACACAGAATGTATTCAGTTCAGTTCAGTTGCTCAGTCCTGTCCGACTCTTTGAGATCCCATGAATCGCAGCACGCCAGACCTCCCTGTCCATCACCAACTCCCAGAGTTTACCCAGACTCATGTCCATCGAGTCAGTGATGCCATCCAACCATCTCATCCTCTGTCGTCCCCTTCTCTTCCTGCCCCCAATCCCTCCCAGCATCAGAGTCTTTTCCAATGAGTCAACTCTTCGCATGAGGTGGCCAAAGTACCGGAGTTTCAGCTTTAGCATCATTCCTTCCAAAGAACACCCAGGACCGGTCTCCTTTAGAATGGACTGGTTGGATCTCCTTGCAGTCCAAGGGACTCTCAAGAATCTTCTCCAACACCACAGTTCAAAAGCATCAATTCTTTGGTGCTCAGCTTTCTTCACAGTCGAGCTCTCATATCCATACATGACCACTGGGAAAACCATAGTCTTGACTAGACAGACCTTTGTTGGCAAAGTAATGTCTCTGCTTTTGAATATGCTATCTAGGTTGGTCATAACTTTCCTTCCAAGGAGTAGGCGTCTTTTAATTTCATGGCTGCAATCACCATCTGCAATGATTTTGGAGCCCAGAAAAATAAAGTCTGACACTGTTTCCACTGTTTCCCCATCTATTTCCCATGAAATGATGGGACCAGATGCCATGATCTTAGTTTTCTGAATGTTGAGCTTTAAGCCAACTTTTTCACTTTCCTCTTTCGTTTTCATCAAGAGGCTCTTTTGTTCCTCTTTACTTTCTGCCATAAGGGTGGCGTCATCTGCATATCTGAGGTTATTGATATTTCTCCCGGCAATCTTGATTCCAGCTTGTGCTTCTTCCAGCCCAGCGTTTCTCATGATGTACTCTGCATATAAGTTAAATAAGCAGGGTGACAATGTACAGCCTTGACGTACTCCTTTTCCTATGTGGAACCAGTCTGTTGTTCCATGTCCAGTTCTAACTGTTGCTTCCTGACCTGCATATAGGTTTCTCAAGAGGCAGGTCAGGTGGTCTGGTATTCCCATCTCTTTCAGAATTTTCCACAGTTTATTGTGATCCACACAGTCAAAGGCTTTGGCATAGTCAATAAACAGAAATTTATTCAGTATTCTCTCTCAATGAAACATCATTGTCTGTTAACGCTGTCCCAGTAGGCGGTCTGCTAATCTACTGCAGTTTCAATTGGATGCACTGACATGTATACACTACTGTGTGTAAAATAGATAGCTAGTGGAAAGCTGCTGTGTAACACGGGGAGCTCAGCTCCTTCTCTGTGGTGACCTAAGGGTTGGTTGGAGTGGGAGGAGGCTCAGAGGGAGGGGCTGTACATAGCTGATTCACCTTGTAGAGCAAAAACTGACAACATTGTAAAGCAGTTATACTGCAATTAAAAAACCAGGAAACAATTAGACAAGTTTAAAAGCCAGCAAGAAAAAAAGCACCGTTTATTTTGAATTAATCTAAAGCGACACTTTGAAATAAGGAAAGTGTAGGAGAAGTTTTAGGATCCATATCTGAAAGGCAGTCAAGGTCAGTATATATTAACTGGTAATGAATGATGTTGTCTTTGTAGTTAAAGTCTGGTGACCATTCATTTCTGCCTGCTTAACTGATTCTGAACAAGCACCCTGTTCTGTATTCACGTGAGGTCAGCTTTTGGTTTGTGACTGTGGTTCTTACTTGCACACTCGGTGGCTTTTTGTGACCTTTTTTTCTGTCTTACTGCAAGCAGCTTTAAATTCTGCTTAAATAGTCTGACTTCTGTCAGTATTGAAGCATATGAAAGGTAAGAAATACCGTTAAGTAATTATTTTTGTTCTTCGGTTAATGGTTTTATAGTCTTTATCAATGAGCAAACATTCTGATAAAGTAACTTGAACCATAAACTGATTTGATGGGTTTTATTAATTAAGGATTATAGATTCAAACTCTGTTAAATTTCTTCTAGCTTGTGAACATCTGTCTTGGGTGAAGAATGAAAGGCTTCCTGATTCTTTACACAGCTTTTATTCACTTATCTTTTGATTTTTCTAAATAAGCATATCTTCCATGGTATATTTGATTTTTTTTCAGTGTTAAGAAAGGAAATATTTAAGGAAATATTTTTGACTACAATATACCATCTGTGTTAAAATAAATTCCCCTTACTTCAAAGGAAGTATTAAATACAGATTAAAGTTTCCTTATGCTATATAAAAACATTATTTTCATCTGTGTATTTGGAGGATGTAAAAAAAAAAAATTGCCAGTTGTGAAGCCAAAAGTTGAAAATCAGGAGGCATTTTAGATACTTACATACATCCTTATAAAATATGCCATTGGAATTCCATTGTCCTCCCAAAGAAACTAGATATTTCATAGTTTGCTGTTTAATAATGTCAGTTTTTGTCTAAGCAGTATATATTTATAGATGTATTTTATACAGAATGAAATTCTAATTTTTGAAAATATGGCAACTTTTAATGGTTCTTTTAAAGTCTTTAATCACTATTTATGGTGAATTGAAAATTCGAGGTAACTTACTCTATCCTAAATACCAAACTGAATACCATTAAATAAGAAAGATTTAAATAAGTCTAAAAGTCAGTAGTTTTTTAGGATTTTTATTAGTTTTACCTTTTAAAAAGATGGTATTTTAAAATGAACATCTTTGCTAATAACATGCATGTCCTTTTGTATATTACTCTATTTCTGCCTGACTTGTAGTTGGTGGTGGTTTAGTTGCTAAGTCGTGTCCGACTCCTGTGACACCCTGCCTGCAGCCCACCAGGCTCCTCTGTCCGTGGGATTCTCCAGGCGTGAATACTGGAGTGGGTTGCCATTTCCTTCTTCATGGGATCGTCCCAACCCAGGTATCAAACTTGAGTCTTCTGCCTTGCAGGTAGATTCTTTCATGACTTAACTACCAGGGAAGCCCCGATTTGTGCTTAGTATCCACTAAATTATAGGAATTTTTGTTTTAAAATCTCATTTATAAATCTTTTTAAAAAATGAATTCGCTCTTGCAATTATTTGATAAATTGAATGCCTATTGCATATGGGTAGTAATATTAGCCCCCGTGATAGAAAGATGAAAATATGTAATATTCTTATTTTCATGTAGATCATAGTATGATGGGAGAGATACACCTGAATAAATAATTATATTGTGAGAAGTGTTATATTAATCACATGTGCATACATGATCCCTGAGAGCTGAGAAAAAGGAACACCTAAATTGTCCTGGGTAGTGATGGTTGTAAGGATGGTCAGAGAAGGTTTCACAGAGAAAAATGGCTTTACAATTTAGTTGTTGGTAATTCTCCAGCTGGACAAGGGACAAAACATTTAGACTGAAGGAAGAACATCTCCAAAGGCAGAGAGGTATGATTGTGAGACATTCAGAGACCATAGATAGTAAGTTGTGGTGCTGCTTTTGAGGGTGGAAGGCGATCTGAGACCATCTTGGATTACCAGGCAAAGGGATTTGAATTCTAACCTATAGTATAGATCAGGGTTGTAAACGTAATTCTTAGTATTACAAGTAATGATAGAATTAATATCTAGAATCACTGAGTATCCTAAAGAATTAAGAGGGCTAAGTGTGGATTGTAGGGCATGTGGAGATGTGTGTATAAGGCAGGGGAGACGCAACCAGTTAGTTCATGTACCAGATTTTTATTGTGTACTATGCAAGGCATTGGCACCCCACTCCAGTACTCTTGCCTGGCAAATCCCATGGACGGAGGAGGCTGGTAGGCTGCAGTCCACGGGGCCGCTAAAAGTTGGACACGACTGAGCGACTTCACTTTCACTTTTCCCTTTCATGCATTGGAGAAGGAAATGGCAACCCACTCCAGTGTTCTTGCCTGGAGAATCCCAGGGACGGGGGAGCCTGGTGGGCTGCTGTCTATGGGGTCACACAGAGTCGGACACGACTGAAGTGACTTAGCAGCAGCAGCAGCAGACAGCACGCAAGGCACAGTTTCAAGCAGTGAAGAGCTTAGTGAGGGAAGAGAGCAGGGTTATTCCTTGCCCAGTCGGAACTTAGATTACAAAGAAGTCTGTATTATACCCCCACCTATGCTCTGTCTTTCTTCGTAATTTTTGTCTGCAACATGACTGTATAATTTCCTTATATTTTTCTTTTTTCGCCTTCTTTGTGGTTGACATAGGCATCTCTGCCCTATGACTTGTGGAAGAAAGTACCTAAGTTTGTGACATGCTCTCCACGTTATTGTTCTTCCCCCAACCAATAGTTTGAGGTCCGGCATTACTTTTTTAAAAACTTTGAAGGTAATTGTAGATTAATATGCAATCATATGAAATAATAGTCCCTTTACATTTGGTCCCATTTCCCCTCTTAGTAAAATTTAGTAAAACTATGACAACCAGCATATTAACATTGACATAATGCACTGACCTTATTCATATATTTCTCCAGTTTTAATTGCACTCCTTTGCTGTGTGTATATTAAGCTCTGTAGTATTTTATTACCAGTCTAGACTGACGTGTCCGCCACTTCCACCAAGTACTGAACAGCTCCAACAGTACTTCTGGTGCCCTTGGTATTCTCCTTCTGTAACCACGCTTACTCTAAACCCTAAACCATGGCTCAAACTCGAAACTCTAAACCCCTAATCTGTTGTTTTCCCAAGATTTTTCACTTCAAGAATGTTATATAAATGGAATCATAGAGTATATAACTGTCGGGTTGACTTTTTTGTTCACCAGGATTCTAGAGATTCATCCAAGTTGCTCTCTGTGTTAAGAGATTACTCCCCTTTAACGTGGGTAGTAGTCCACGGTATGCATTCACCTGTTGAAGGGTCTCTGTGCCGATTCCAGCTTTTGGCTTTTCCAGATGGAGCTGCTGTGGACACTTGGGTACAGGTTTTGTGTGGATGTGTATTTTCATTTCTGTGCATAAATGCCCAAGAGTGCAATGGCTGGGTCATACGGTGCTGAATTAAAGTTTGATCAGAAGCTGGAGTGGCTGTACCACTTCTTGTCTGCTGACCAGTAGCAAATCAGTGACCCAGTTTTTCCATATCCATACAGGCATTTGGTCTTGCCATGTTTTATTTAGCCATTCTGATAGGTGTGGAGTGTATCTCATTGTGGTTTGACTGCATTTCCCCAGGGGATGGCTTATGTTGAACACCCTTTCATGTGTTCATTTGCCATTTTTATACCCTCTTCTGTGAAATGTCTGTCGTCTTCTCATTTTCTTGTTGGATTGTTGTTTTTAAATGTTAAATTTTGAGAGATATTATGAATTCTAGGTACTAGTTCTCTGTCAGATACGTGGTTTGCACAATTTTCTCCCAGTCTATGGCTTGTCTTTTTCTCATCTTCACATGTACTTTCACAGGGCAACCTTTTTACTTTTGATGAGCCCAGTTTATCAATTTTTTCCTTTTTTGGATTGTGTGTTTTGTTTGAAGTCTAAGAACTCTGCCTAGGTTAAGATCCTGAAGATTTTGCTTCTGTTTTCTTTTTTCTGAAAGTTTTGCAGTTTTGTGTTTAAGTTTATGATTCTTTTGAATTAATTTTTGTGTATGGTGTTAGGTCAGGGTTCATTTTTTTCCCTTTTATTTAGCCTATAGTTAACTAGTTGCTTCAGTGTCATTATTAAAAAGGCTTGTTTTCTTTTGCTGACTTGCTTCTGGACCTTTGTCTAAAAACAGTTGAACATGTTTGTGTGGGTCTGTTTTTGAGTTCCCTCCTTTCGATCTGTTGTCTGTCCTCTACTGATAAAACACTGTTGTGATTTCTGACTTGTGAAGAATCACATATTTCTTTGAATACTCTTTCAGCCCTACTGCCTCCTCTTCTTCTGGAACTCAAGATGATACAAATGTTGGGTCATTTTTTTAAGACTTTAGAATATTACTTATTTTTTGGCTGCATGGCATACGGGATCTTATTCTCCCACCAGAAATTGAACCCTCACCCCCTATGGTGGAAGTGTGGAGTCTTAGCCACGTCAATGCCAGGGAAGGTCCCCAAATGTTGGGTCTTTGTTATTGTCCCACAGGTCCCCAAGGCTTTATTATTATTCTTATTTTCTGTTTGTCTTCTCTTTCTGTTCGGATTGATTGAATTCTATTCCTGTATTCTTACATTCACTGTATCCTCTCTTGTCTACTCCTGAGCCCATCTAGTGAGGTTTTTTATTCCCGTTATTGCATTTTTAATTTCTATAATGTCCATATATTTAAAAAATTTCTTCTATTTTTTGCTTAGATTTCCTATTTTTACAGTTGTTTTAAGGGAATTTATAACTGTTGTTTTGCATTTGTTTTAAGAGAATTTATAACTGATTGTGGAAGAGTTTCTTATGGTGTTTGATTTAAAAATCCTCTTCTGATAATTCCAATATCTGATTCATCTTGATGTTGGTATTAGTTGTTTGTCTTGTTTCAACTGTAATTTTTTTTCTTGGTTCTTGATACGACACGTGAGTTTCAACTGAAGCCTCAATGTTTTGTCTGTTAGGTTAGGAGACGCTGGGGCCTGTTTCAATCTTTTATTTTTACAGGCAGTCCATCAGTGTTTAGATTTAGCATGCGGTCGTTGGCCTGTTCTTGTGGGCTGTGGTTCCAGCGACAGCTCGTTTTCAGGGTCTTCATGCTGTTATTTCCATTTGCTTGATCTGGTGTCACGAGGGCTCCCGCTGGTCCTTGCTGGTGCTGCTTGAGGGAGTAGAGGACGTTCTTCTTGGGCTGAGCTGCTGGCTGTTGGTTGGTTAGGGAAGGGGTGAGATCGGGTTTCCTCCCTGTGCCCCTCACTACCCTGCCACCTCTGGGCAGGAGAGGAGCACCCTAGCCTCGCAGGGAACAGGGGCTTCCTGGACGGACCTCCTACTGCAGCTCAGCCCTCTGGCCAGTTCCGTGCACCGGCTCCAGAGTTTCTGGGGGCAGGAGAGCCTGGGGCCTGCGGGGCGGAGAGGACTGCTGTGGGCTCTTGCTGTGGCCGGGTCCCCATTGCTGGTTCTTCCTGCCGCGTTCCCTTTCTCTTGGCCGAAAGGGGGATTCTTAGGCCCTGATGGGAAGGAGACTGCCTCTCTTGGCTGTTCATTTTTGAGGAGGCTCGCCGTCTGTCTGTCTTGCTGGTGCTGGCTGGCTCCATGTTGCCAGAGGGACCCCCGTGGCATCCCGGGGGAGCTGGCCTTCACCGACGGCCTTTTGTTCCCAGATGAGCGGGTGGGCAGCCAGGGACTGACCACCTTCTCCTGTTGGGTGAGGGAGCCCAGGATACCCTGCCTCTGCCTCTGCCGTTCTCCCAGGCATGGGGCCAAAGGACTCTACCTCCTTTCCCCCGACTTTTCAGAGTTCTTCTTTGGTTGTCCCTTTTGCTATTCCCAGTGTTGACAGCTGTGTTCTGTGGGGCGGACCTGGGAAAGATGGCCTCTGCCACGTTACCTGGATCAGAAGCCAGGCTTTCCTTTTGCGTGCTCAGTCGCTCAGTTGTGTTCAGCTCTTTGCAGCCCGTGGTCTGTAGCACACTATACTTTTCTGTCCGTGAGATTAAAAGGTCTTACTTTTGATTTTGGCTTATTTGTGATACAAGCCTGGTGATCGAGGGCTGGGGTGGTATGGGCTGGGACTGAGTTTGGCCTTGTCTGGAGCCCTGAGAGACTCTCTGTCTCCTGAGAGTCCACTAACCATCCTGCGCTCCTGGGTTTCACCTCATCCACCAGTTCTTCACAGGGCCCTGGAAAATGGCAAGGCAGGGCTGCCCTCCTTGCATTTTTTCTGAGGTCCTGTCTTGGTCCAGAGAAGCTTGCTTCTTTGCTCTCTTGATTTTTCCCTTGGTGGGCCTATTTGGTCTCTGCTGCCTCTTTACATGTTGGGGTATCCAGTGTGACTTCTCAGGATTTTGTTACTTCTTCCTCCTCAGGATTTCTTCTAGAAGTTGGGTAGTTTTGGGGCACATTTGCATGCTGCCTAGAGTGCCAGGACTTTCCCTTTTTTTCTCTTTGAAACTGTGTAGTGAAGCTTGTGGCGTGAAGTTGTACTCCTTTACTTGCTGATGGTGTGTTTAAATTTTTGTTTTTTTCCTTAACAATCTGTTGTTCTTTTTGTTATTGGCAGTAGGAGCTTCTGAAGTACTTCTTTTACTATGATGGCTTTACCTGAAAATTCTAATAATGACTTTCTGCAGTTTTCATCTCTCTCTCTGACATTTGACATTGCTAACAACTTCTTTTTTTTTTAAATCTCAGTGTCTGTAACTGTCAAACCTCTTTTATTCTTCTGCCTACCTAATTTCTACCCTTTGGCTTTTTTCCTCCAGTTCCTCCACTGACAGATTCTCATGGGCTTTGTCCTTAATGATCTGCTTTTCTGTCAACATTCAGTCTTAGTTTGATCACTTTTAAGCACTTGACTCTCAGATTTGTATCTTTTAGCCTTGATGCTTTACCTAAGCATTTATTTCCTGCTGAAATGAAGGTGTTTTCTTTAAAGTAGCTCCATATTCTCATTCTTCCATTTCTTTTGACATTATCTTCATTTCTTATAAAAGTCTTAAACTTGTCCTGTATCATCTGTCTCTTCCTTAAATCCATTTATCAGGTCAAGCCTGGTACCTTTTTACCTCTCACTGACATTGTCAATGATAGATCCTCATTTCTCAAGCTGTATAGCTATAATGACTTATTAATTTTCCTTCTTATGTCTTTTTTTATATTTTTGCTCTCATCAATCTATTTTATACCTAGCTTCCATATTAAAATCTGTATTTCTCTCTTTTAATTAACTGTAACATACATATAGAAAAGTACACAAATCACAGAGGCTGAGCTTTAGGAAATTTTTCAAACCGAACGCACTTGTATAACTAGCACCAGCAAGTTACTCATTGAATACCTCACGTTCCTGACTTTGCCGTTTTGCCTTAACACCAGTGACTAAAGGGGTTGGAGCCTCATTAGTCTCCTTAACTTTAGAAGAGCAAGAGATCAATCGGCATGCCACTGTTTGCAACATTCAGCTCGATTTTGGAGACATTTCTTTCTTACTTCACCCCTATTCACTTATTTTCTCTATATTGCTTCCTGAAATACATTTCCTTTTTGATCTTTTATAATCTAAATCATGATTATTCAAATCTTAGCTCGTATCTTGCCATTTCTAGGAAACTTTCCTGGGTTACTCCAGCTTTCATTAGTTTTTTTCTCTTTCTCATCAAACCTTTTTGGGTTGTTGTTCAGTTGCTCAGTCGTGTCCTGCTCTTTGCCACCCCATGGCTGCAGCACACCAGGCCTCCCTGTCCTCTACTGTCTCCCGCATTAAGCTCAAACCCATGTCCATCGAGTTGGTGACGCCACCCAACCATCTCATCCTCTGTCGTCCCCTTCTCCCGCCTTCAATCTTTCCCAGCATCAGGGTCTTTTCAAATTAGTCAGTTCTTCGCATCAGGTGTCCAAAGTATTGGAGTTTCAGCTTCGGCATCAGTCCTTCCAATGACTATTCAGGGTTGATTTCCTTTAGGATGGACTGGTTGGATCTCCTTGCAGTCCAAGGGACTCTCAAGACTCTTCTCCAACACCACAGTTCAAAAGCATCAGTTCTTCAGTGCTCAGCCTTCTTTATGATCCAACTCTCACATCTGTACACGACTACTGGAAAAAGCATAGCTTTAATTGTATGGAAATTTGTTGACACAGTGATGTCTCTGCTTTGTAATATGCTGTCTAGGTTTGTCATAGTTTTTTATCCAAGGAGCAAGCGTCTTTTAATTTCGTGGCTGGTCACCATCTGTAGTGATTTTGGAGCCCCAACATATGAAGACTGTCACTGTTTTTATTTTTTCCCCATCTTTGCCATGAAGTGATGGGACCACTTACCATGATCTTAGTTTTTTGAATGTTGAGTTTTAAGCCAACTTTTTCACTCTCCTCTTTCACCCTTGTCAAGATACTCTTTAATTCCTCTTCACTTTCTGTCATTAGGGTAGTGTTATCTGCATATTTGAGGTTATTGATATTTATCACAGCAATCTTGATTCCAGCTTGTACTTCATCTAGCCCAGCATTTCTCATGATGTACTCTGCATAAAAGTTAAATAAGCAGGGTGACAATATACAGCCTTGACATACTCCTTTCGGAACCAATCCATTGTTGTATGTCCGGTTCTAACTGTTGCTTCTTGACCTGCATACAGGTTTCTCAGTAGGCATGTAAGGTGGTCTGGTATTCCCATCACTTTTATGAATTTTTCAGTTTGTTGTGATCTACGCTGTCAAAGGCTTTAGTGTAGTCAATGAAACAGAAGTTTTTTTGGAATTCCTTTGCCTTTTCTATGATCTACTGGATGTTGGCAGTTTGATCTCTATTTCCCTTGCCTTTTCTAAACCTACCTTCTACATTTGGAAGTTCTTGGTTCTTGTACTGTTGACACTTAGCTTGAAGGATTCTTGCAAAAATTCTTTAATTCATTAATTTTTGTGTATCAGTATGTTCACTTAAAACAAACTTCAGACGTTCAGAAGGGCATATGATGAAAGTCTCCTCTCATTCCTGTGTCCCAGCCGCTGTGTGTTCTTCTAGAAATATTTTGTGCACTTACAAGTACATTTAATTTCTATTTTTCTGCTTTCTTTTTGTACAATGTAAACAAACCTAGTTCTGTATCTTACTTTTTTCTGGTAATAGCTCTTGATGATGGCTCCAGATCCACATGCGGATTTTCTCATTTTTTGTGTTAGGGCTGAATGGTACTCCACTGGACGCATGTGCCACGATCACGTCCACCACATACAGTTGTGAAGACTGAATCCTGAACAAATTCACATAGGCCAGATTTGAATGGTACTCCCTTCAAACGGTTTCTCAGTTACAATCAAATGTAGTAGCTTTGATTGTAATTTACGTAGTCAATTCCTTTTAATTAATATTTACAGTTTTTAAAAAAATTCACACATGTATACCTGTGGCGAATTCGTTTTGATGTTTGGCAAAACTAATACAGTGTTTGAGGTTTAAAAATAAAATAAAATTAAAAAAAAATTCTAAACACTACTGAACTGAATAGTCTTACATACATTGTTTGACATCTATGGAATAATTATCTTTCGGATACCATTTCCTTTAATTCCTAAACCGTTTATCATCTCTACTAATTTAATAATTAGACATAATCAGTTAATTATGGAGTTGTTTAAAAAATTCTTTACTTGTCATTCTTCAAGGAATGGTACCATACTTTGAATCCTTTTATATTTGCCCTGACCTAGAATGTTGGTGTAGATAAGCAAGCCCTCCGTGTGGGCTGGAGTATGTCTCAGCTGCCAGATTCTGTTTCCATTTTTATTCATCTAAGCTCTTCATCATTCTTTTGAAATTCCTAATAATGAGAGAAAAAAATTATTGTCAAAGCTTAGACCACAGCTAGATGCATTTAGAAGCAGAAGTGATATTTATTTTAAGTTACAGAATAAAATGAACCACAGTCTCAGAAATAGTTTCTTAAAAAAGCAAAATGTTTCACCTTTCTTTGTCTGGAAAAAAAATGTTTCTTATTCTTCCATTGAAAATGTGGTATGAGATAGACTATGTCTTCACTGAGATTTAGTTGAGCTATACGTAAAATAATGGAAAAATTTTCTTTTTTATCAAAAAAATTTTTTGATACAGTTTTTAAGCTACTGTGTACAAAGTGAAAAGACTGGAATTATCCTGTGGTGTGCTTAGTTGCTCAGTCATGTCCGACTCTTTGTCACCCCATGGACTGTAGCCCGCCAGGCTCCTCTGTCCATGAGATTCTCCAGGCAAGAATACTGGTGTGGGTTGCCATGCCCTGCTCCAGGGGATCATCGAAACCCAGGGATCGAACCCATGTCTCCCACATTGCAAATGGATTCTTTACTGTCTGAGCCACCAGGGAAGCCCATGAATACTGAATTGGGTAGCCTATCCCTTCTCCAGGAGATCTTGCCATCCCAGGAATCGAACTGGGATCTCCTGCATTGCAGGCAGATTCTTTACCAACTGAGCTACCAGGGAAGCCCCTGGAATTCTCCTACTTGATATTAAAGTGGATAAGTCAGTTACTTGTATTGGCTTATTTATGTTAAGGTCCATTTAGTGTCCTGGTTGCTACTTTGGAAACCTTGATGAAGTATATTTTCCCACCATCTTTCCCTCCTACCCGCCCACCCCCGCTGACTTATTTGAGTATAAAACTAAACAGTTTTCAGTTGGGAGAAGATTGAAATTTGCTTCCTATTTGGAAAAGTCACAGTTTTATCATTTTAAATGTGTATCACTGAGGTTAGAGCGAAAAATCTCTTTTTTCTGATTAGCCTAGAGGATTTCAGCTCAATTAAATTGACTTCTGATATGAGCCAGACCTAAAAATTAAAGATGTGTTTTATTTCTTTCTTATAACTGACCCTGAAACATTCACTGCCTGAAATTCTAGGAGGCTGGAGGGGAAAATAAATTCTATTATAGTTCTTGGGATTTATATCAAACAAGTAGGAATAGATTTGGGGTAATTTTCTGATAATTGACCTTTGGGCTTAGTCAGTCAGTTGTGTCTGACTCTTTGTGACCCCATGGACTGTAACCTGCCAGGCCCCTTTGTCCATGGGGATTCTCCAGGCAAGAATACTGCAGTGGGTTGCCATGCCCTCCTCCAGGGGATCTTCCCAACCCAGGGATTGAACCCAAGCCTCCCACTTGCAGGCGGATTCCTTGCCATCTGGACACCAGGGAAGCCCAAGAATACTGGAGTGGGTAGCCTATCTCTTCTCCAGGGGATCTTCCTGACCCAGGAATTGAACCGGGGTCTCCTGCATTGCAGGCAGATTCTTTACTAGCTGAGCCACCAGGGAAGCCCATTAACTATTCTACATTTCCTAATAAATGGCGGTGTTAACCAAGACACAGACTCCTCAGTGGTGATTGCTTCTGTGGAAGAGCATCCTTAAGAAGTGTCCTTAAGCCATCAGGGAAGCCCCACTGACCTTTAGATGATTATAAGTTATGCTCTAGTGATTTTTTAAACAACTTTGAGATGTAACTCACATGCTGAATAATTCACCCATTTAAATTGTACAATTCAGTGGCTTTTATTGTTCACAGACTTGTGCAGCCATTGCCACAATCAATTTCGGAGCCTCTCCTCACCACAAAAGGAAATCCATTACCCGTTAGCAGTCGCCCTTCACTTCTTCCCACATTTGCCAGCTTTAGTCAAATACTAGTCTGATTTATGTCTATAAAGGTAGATTTCAGACATTTCATGTAAGAAGACAGGACAGCATGTCAGTCTTTTGTGTTTGACTTCTTCACATAGCATGTTTGCGAGGTTTATCCATGCCGTACCTTGTATCAATTCCTTTTCATTGTCAAATAATGTTTCCTTATACCATTATATTTCATTTATCCATTCATCAGTTGATGACTATTTGGCAGATATTCATATACATGTTTTTGTGTGGGCATATGTTTTTATTTCTCTTGAGTATATGCCTAAGAGTGGAATTTCTTGGTCATATATGATAACTCTGTGTTTAATTTTTGAGGAACTGCCTATTTTAAATGTATACCACCAACATATGATGGTTCTGATTTCTTCCCAGTCTCCAACATCTGATATTATCTATGTTTTTGTTATAGACATCTTAGTGATACGCAATGATATCTCATTGTGGTTTTGATCGGCATTTTCCTAATGGCCAGCGAAACTAAGCATCTTTTCATGTGGGAGAAGGAAAGAGCAGCCCACTCCAGGGTTCTTGCCTGGAGAATCCCAGGGACGGGCGAGCCTGCTGGGCTGCCGTATGGGGTCGCACAGAGTCGGACACGGCTGAAGCGACTTAGCAGCAGCAGCAGCAGTGGGCATCTATAAATTTTATTTGGAGAAATGTCTAGTCATATCTGTCTTTTGCCCATGTTAATTAGTTTGTTATGTTGTTACTGATGTTAAGAAATCTTTGTATAATCCAGGTAGATGCTGCTTATCAGATATGTAATTTGTAAATATTTTCTCCCGTTCTGTGGCATTATCACTTACTTGATGTTGGCCTTTGAAGTACAGAAGTTTTTAATTTTGATGAAACCAAATTTATATATTTTTATTTTGTTTCTTGTACTTTTGGTATCATATCTAGAAGCCATTGTCTGAGCCAAGGTCATGGATTTACTGCTTTATTTTCTTCTGGGAGTTTTACAGTTTTAGCTCTATTTGAATCTGTGATTTCTTTCGAGTTAATTTTTTTTGTGTATGGTCTAAGGAGGCATCCTGCTGAAGTCTTTTGCATGTGGAATTCAATTGTCCCAGCATCTGTAGTAGAGAAGACTTTTTTTTTCCTCCGTTGAATAGACATGGCACTGAATTCTGAGTCCTCCAACTCTGTTCTTTTTCTTCATGGTGTTTTGGTTTTTTGTTTGGTCGACTGTTTTGGCTCCCTTGCATATCTAAGTAAATTTTAGGATTAGTTTATCAATTTCTGCAAAAAAAAAAAAAAAAAAAGCTAGCTTAGATTTTACTGTGGATTGAGTTAAATTGGTAGATCAAATTGAACAGGCTTGCCTGTTTAACAATATTAAGTCTTTTGGATCCATTAACATGAGTCTTTCCATTTATTTAGGTTTTCTTTGCATTTTTCAACAATGTTTTATAATTTTAAGAGTAAAGTTTTGTGTTTATTTTGCAAAATTTATTCCTAAATATTTTATTCTTTTTGATGCTATTGTAAATGGAATTGTTTTTAAGTTTTATTTTCAGATTGGTCATTGCTAGAGTATAGAAATACAGTTGCTATTTGTATATTGATCTTGTACCCTGTAATATTACCGAGCTCATTTATTAGTTCTAATACTCGTAAAATTGTACTTCTTAGGATTTTCTAGATACAGTGTCATATCATCTGTAAATAAATATAGTTTCATTTCTTCCTTCCCAATTTCAATGGAAATTGTTTCATTTCCTTCATTGTACTGACTAGAACAAGGTTGAGTTGAAGTGCTGAAATTGGACATTCTCATCTTGTTCCTGATCTTTGGGGAAAAACATTCAGTTATAGTGATTTTTTTTTTCACTCTAAAAAAATGGGCCATAACTTTGCTTTACAGATTAATTTGCTTTTGATTTAAGATTCTTTTCCTTTTGTTTACATACACAGATATGTGCTGATTAGAAGGCTCAGTTGTGCAGTGTGGAGGATAAGACAGTGCCTTACAAAGATGGGGTTTGGGAGTGACCTGAAGAATTCACACGAAGCTGTGTTAAAATTGCAAGACTGGGAATTACGGTTACTGGAAACAGTGAAGAAATTCATGGCCCTGAGAATAAAAAGTGATAAAGAATATGCATCTACTTTACAGAACCTTTGTAATCAAGTTGATAAGGAAAGTACTATCCAAATGAATTATGTCAGCAATGTATCCAAGGTAAGAAGAATAATTTCATCATTTATCGTCTGTAGCTTCGTAATTGTCCTTAAAGCAAATAGATAATACTATTGAATAAGCACACCTAAGTCAGAATTCTAAAGCAGTGGTTCCAAACTCCTGCTGACTATCAGAATCGCCTGGGGAAAGTTTCAGAAACTGTGAGATTGGGTCCGTCTCCCAATATTCTGGACATTAGGTCTGAAATTTTTGAGCTTTGAAATCTTTTTTTCCCCAATAGATGTCCAGATTATTCTAATGATTAGTCAGCTTTGAGAACCCTTCTTAAAATTTTATTTTCTTAAGTACCCTACTTCCTTGGGTCCCTTGCGCCCTGCTGTTTATCCTTTTGGCACAAACTCTTTATAACCCGCCTTCCTTGAATTCTTCTGTGAGTTATTAGTGCGGTCCCATGGAGTGTTGTAATGTGTAGGTGTTCTTTGCTACCGTTTCATCACTAAAATGCTAATATACTGATGATTTAATGACACATAAAATTCTTTGAATAAACAATATGGTTTTTTAACTTAAAGATTATATTATTATTATTCATTTTATAAAATATATAACATTAAAAATTGAGGGCTATAAAAATAAAGGTCCATATGGTACTGCTCATTATCCTTTGAAGGCATTAAAGGTGAAATATTACACACCTTAATAGTTCTTGGATTTTTGCTCTGTTTCCATTGTCTTCACATTTCACTGTATTTATTCAAAGTTAAGAAAATTTTATTTTACTTCAGAAAGTTAGAATTAGTGTGTTTCTTGCACTCACGGGTCTTAAGATCTGAGTAGATTGTAGAGGAAGCTGTGTTTCTTATGGGGATTGTGTGTGTGGTGTGTGTGATCTGGGAAGGATCTTTGATTTCTCTGAGAACTCCTAATGTGAATATCTAACTTCCTTTCCTGGGCCAGTGAGGTTCCCTGAAGAACATTTCTCTAGGTTCTAGTCTGAAGGTAGGGTTGCTGGATGTAGCAAATTAAAATATAGATCACCAGTTAAATCTGCATGCAATAATGAGAAATGCATAGCCTGGGAGTGCTCAGTCGCTCAGTCGTGTCTCACTCTTTGCGACCCCGTGGACTGTAGCCTGCCAGGCTCCTCTGTCTGTGGGATTCTCCAGGCATGAACACTGGAGTGGGCTGCCATTTCCTCCTCCAGGGATGCATACACTAAAGACTATTTTTTGTCCGCTATTCAAATTTACCTGGTGTCCTGTATTTTGTTAGACTACTCTGTTACGGGAATATGTAGAGAAAGTAGATTGGGTGTTCAGAGAGTCATGTTTTAGTTAATCCTCCTGGTTTGGTAAGCTGCCTGGTGTCTCTGCATCCAGAGGCTCTCTGGTTAATTTTTTCTGTTTGTTTCTGTCTGCTGTGGTGGAGGAATAGTTGCCTGTCTGTGGGCTGAGCAATAGACCCTAGAATTCTGGCTGTTCCTTATGCAGCCTGAACCGATCCTCCTGTTTCAGTGCCCTCTCCCTTTCCTTCATTTAGCTTTCTCCAGTTCTTGGGCTTTCCTGGAGTTATCTGGCCGTGTAGGTGGGTCTTTTCTTCTCCCTGCCCCCCAGAGTCTTATTGAGATATCATTGACATACATCGCTATATAGATTTAAGGTATATATAACATGATGGTTTATGTCTGTTGTGAAATGATTACTGCAATAGATTGTAACTCTTTGCAACCCCATGAACTAATACAGCTCCCTGGAGAGTTCCCCAGGCCAGAATACTGAAGCGGGGAGCCTTCCTCTTCTCCAGGGGATCTTCCCAAGCCAGGGATGGAACCCAGGTCTCCCACATTGCAGGCAGATTCTTGACCTGCTGAGCCACGAGGAAAGCCCCATTAAAAAGGGAATAAAAAGTTTCTCCTTTGGGTAAGAACTCTCAGAATGGACTCACTTAGCAGCTCTCCCATCTCATACGTCAGTGTGACCCATGGCCACCGTGCTGTGCCATCCCTAGCGCTTACTTGTCTTTTACTGGAAGTTTGGCCTCTTCGCTCATTTTCTTCCAGTTCCCCCTTGTGTCACAAGGCCTTCTCTTCTTGACCTCTACTTTGTAGAACACTTGTGTTTCAGCTTTTCCTGATGCTACTCAGTTATCTCTTCCTGCTTTTATAATATTTTCTAACATTTTTATTGGCATGTCTTATCTGTGATTGTTGCCTTTTCTATCTTCTTTGTGATTGTAAATTTATACTTTATCTTGTATTTCAGTGGGATTTTGGAAAGGAGTGGAAAAATAGCCATATGTTTTATTGACTACGTTTAACTGGAATTATACTCCTTAGGAAAGTAAGATACTGAAAGGAACAAGAGATAGGATTAATGGGTAAGAAGATACAGGATTTGTGAGGTCAGGACAAAGGAGGAATCATCAACGTGTATTGAAGTGCCAAGTATTTTTATTTTATTTTATTTTATTTTTAAACTTTACAAATTGTATTAGTTTTGCCAAATATCAAAATGAAGTGTCAAGTATTAAGGTGAGGAATCAGCTCAGTTCAGTCGCTCAGTTGTGTCCGACTCTTTGTGACCCCATGAACTGCAGCACGCCAGGGCTCCCTGTCCATCACCAACTCCCAGAGTCCATAGATGGAGACAAACGCTAAGATGATTAAAAAAGGCAGTAGAATGTGGGGCATGGAAAAGGGGGCTAGGGAAGGGTGATAGATTGAGAGGAAGTGGTCTAAGTGGGTAGTGTTGCCTTTCAAGAGGAAACCTTGAGAGATAACGGTTGAACAATGGTAGGAAACCCAAAGAAAAACAAGGAGTATGTCAGCTTTTCCTCTTAATGCTGAAAGTGCATCATTTATTCTACCTAAAAGTAAAGTTCAATATATCAATTTTTTATTTAGCTCATTAGGTTTTTCATGTTATATCTAAAAAAAAATCTGCCTGATCCAAAGGTGTTTTCACCTGTGTTTGCATCTGGAAGTTTTATACTTTTATATTTATGTCTATGACCCATTTTTAGTTAATTTTTGTATATGGGACAAGTTATAGATTAAAGTCAGTTTTTTTTGTTGCTGTTGTTAATGGATATCAATTTATTCCATCAACATTTTAAGAAAGGATTAAGCTTTCTTTCTTGAATTACTGTTTCATTTTGTTGAAAATCAGTTGACCATAATGAGTAAGTCTGTTTCTACACACTTGATCTGTTCCATTCATTTCTTTGTCTACGATGACACCAGTAACACTATTTTGATTACTGTGACTTTCTAGCAGTCTCAAAGTTATATAGTGTAATTTCTCTTTGTGCTTTTTTCCCCCAAAATTGTTCTATTTTAATTCCTGTGTGCTGGGAGCCGGCATATTGCATATTGAGTGAGGATCTGGAATAGCTCAACTGGAATTCTATCACTGCCGGGAGCCAGCGTGAGGCACTCCGCCCATGACAAAGGTCATGAGGAAGGAGGCTCGGCATACGCAAAGGCGGGATCGAGCCTCAGGAGTCCCCCTGGAAATTCTCGAGCATCTACCCCCAAAACCAGAGTCTGCCTACTTTCTGCTTTGTGCTTTCACCTACACCTCTGACTTTACGGGGGGCTGTCCCCCACTACCTCTCTCTGAAAAAAGAGTTAGCTTACAGCTCCAGTTAATAATTCCTGGGTGTGACAGTGTTTAACCTACAAACTCCTTTGGAAATCCTCTAGCCTGCCTGAATAGGTTTTTCCGGCCACATGTGATTGTTCAGAGCCTCCCAACTGTGAGAGGCAGGAGATGTTCTAAACTGTCTAAACACAGATTGCTTTGAGTAGTTAAAAGATTGATTAGAAAATGTATTGGTGAAGGGTTTTTCACTTGTTGGGCCAATGTTTGCTGCTAAGTCTCCATACTCCTTACCTACTGTGTCTTTGGCAGTGTATTGATTGATATAATGGGTGTATAGAAATGTAAAATGCAGCTTTGTCCAATGCTTTTTGGAAGGCTGGTGCCTGACTTTGGAATAATCACCTTTAGAGAAAAATAAGTTTCTTAAAATGTTAACAGGCCTCCGGGCCAGAAGATGATGTCAATCACCTGAACTTTTGCATATGATAAGTTTGAAAGCCTGGCTTAGATTAGAACCAGGAACTGCTGTCCTTGCATGACTCCACCCCTTCCCCCATTATCCTCTATGCATACCTTAAGGTATAAAAACTACTTTGGAAAATAAAGTGCGGGCCTTGTTCACTGAAACTTGGTCTCCCCATGTCACTCTCTCTCCCAAATTCCAGCTGAGCGTCCATCTGGAGCGCGGATGTCCTCTGCGACCATTTATTTGCCTGGGCTTCTAAGACCCACTCGAGAAGGTGTCTAAGGTGGGGCACCTTCCGCTATTCGAGAGGGCGCCTGCGGCCTCCGTGGTCAGAGCTAACCTGGTGTCACGGGTTATATTGATTTTCCGCGTAAACCAAGCCACTCAGCTTCTTTTCTCCACTGAATTTTCCTACTGAGCTATCCTTATTTCAGCCGCTTTTCTCCACTGAATTTCCTCACTGAGCCATCTTTATTCTATTACTCTTTATATCTTTGATAAATAAATAATTAAATAAGTCGCCGACGCCGTCCCCGCTTCGAATGCCCTGGATCAGCCGGGGCTGGACCCCGGCACCTGTGCATTTCCATATGTATTTTAGAACACCTCATCAATTTTTTTAAAAGAGGTTACTGAGTTTTTATTGGAATGCATTAAATATATATACATAGGTAAATTTCAGGAAAATGTATATTTTAACAGTATTGGAGCTTTACAATACACCATATTATATTGGAGCTTTATATATATACCATAAACATGGTGTATCTTCTTTTTCTGAATAATCTTAGAGTTTTCGGTGTATAGACCTTTCAGATTTATGTGTATTTCAAATATAAGTAGCATTTTCCCTAATTTTCCGTTTTCCACTGTTCATTGTTATTATATATGTCAATCTCATAATGTAAACTTTGCAAAACATACTTATTTGCCCTTTCCTTGTAGATTCCATTGACTTTTCTACACAGATGATTATATTATCTGTAAACAAAGAGAATTTTAGTTCTTCTTTTCCAATTTGGATGCCTTTTATTTATTTTTCTTGCCTTCTAACAATAGCTAAAACCCCCAGTGCAAAATTCAATAGAAGTATTGACAGCAGACATCTATGTCTTGTTCCTGATTTTAGGGGAAAAGCATTGTCTTTCAGTATTTGTTATGATGTTAACTTTGGTAGATGTCTTCTATACGCTTGTGAAAATTCCCTTCTCTTCCTGCCTAGCCAAGACTTTGTTCATTAACATTGGATTTTGTCAACTGGTCTATCTTCTTCTGCTTAGATGATTATGTTGTTTTTCTTCTCAGTTTGATAATATGTTGAAATGTGCTCATTGATTTTCAGGTGTTTGAAACATATGGTGATTGCTAAAACAACAACAACAACAAAATGCGACTTGTATTCCTACATTAAATCCCACTTCATCTTTTTTTGTATTATCCCTTTTTTATATCACTGGATTCGATTTGCTAAAACTCAGTTTTTGGAGAATTTTTTTATCAGTGTTGCTGGGGGATTTTGATCTAGAGTCCCTTTTGTTTTAATATTGTCTGGTTTTGGTATCAGAGTTATGCTGGCTTCATTATACAAGTTGGGAAGTATTTTCTCTTCTTCAATTTTCTGAAGAAGTTTATGTAGAATTGGTTTTATTTCTTGCTTAGATTTAGATGTTTGATAGAATTCACCAGTGAAATAATCTTGGTCTAGAGTTTTCTTTGGGAGAAGGTTTTTAGTTATAAATTTAATTTTTAAAATAGAGAGCTATTCAGATTATCTTTTTCTTCTTGAGTGAACTTTGGTGCCTTTCGGGAATTTGTCCATTTTTTCCTAAGTTGTCCATTAATTTTTAGTGTTGTTTATTATTTTGCCTTATTGTCTTTTTCCTATTTGGAGAAATGGTCTTATCTCTTTCATGCCTGACATTGGTAATTTATGTCTTTTTTTTTTCCCTGATCAGACTGGCTAGAGATTTCTCAGCTTTATTGATGTTATCTGGGAATCATTCTTTTATTTCATTCACTGTCTCTATTGATATTCTGTTTTCTGTTGCATTGACTTCTGCTCTGCAATCTATTAATTTTTTCCCATTTAACCTGGGCTTCATTTACTCTTTTTCTTCTCTGAATTAATAAAGTAGAAATTGAGATTAAGACCATCTTCTTCTGCAGTGTTCTCAGTTTTCTCTGAGTAATGTTTTTGCTGCATTTCAAAAAACTCTCTGATGCTTATTTTCATTTTTTTCAGTTCAGAATACATTTTAGTTTCACTTTTGATTTCTCCCTTGACCCATGTAGTCTTTTAAAGTCTATTATTTAGTTTCCAAGAAGGTTTTTCTTTTAAGAGATATTTTTGTTATTGATTTCAAATTTAGTGCCATTGTTTTCCAGGATCTAATTTTATGTGACTGGAACCCTCTTAAATTCACGGGTGCTTGGCTCACGGCGCAGCGTGTGCTCTGTCCGGGTGGCTCTTCACGTGCACGTTATGCTCTGCGCTTGTCGTTTGCACTGCTGTGCAGGACGGGTCACGACGGTCGATGGTAGTGTCTTTACTCATTTCTGTCTCCCTAGCCTATCAGTCATTGAGGGGGTGTTGAAACCTCCGATTATAATTGTGACTCTGTCTGTTTCTCCCTGAGGTTTGGTCATTTTTTATTTCATACCTTTTGAATCTCTGTTACAAAGTACATAGTTATTTAGACTTGTTCTCCCTTTTTTTCACAAATGAATTAACCTTTTTCCCTTCCTCCCTTCCTACCTCTTTTTCTTGTTGGGATAGTTTTTTGGTTTGTTTGTTTTAATTCCAGTAAAACTGGTGTACACTATAGAGTGCTCATTACAGTGTCTCGTTATCATCTGTTAGCATATAATTGACCCCTTCACCCTTTCACTAACACCCGAACCCGCTTTCCCTTTGACAACCACCAGTCTGTTACTGTGAGTTTTGTTTTCCTTGTTCATTTGTTTTGTTTTTTTAGATTCTGCATTTACGTGAAATCGTGCGCTGTTGGTCTTTCTCTGACTGACTGACTTCACTTTGCATAGTAGCCCCACAGCCCATCCGTGCTGTCATTAACGGCAGCGTTTCCTTCTTTCCTATGACTGAGAAGTACTCTGTCATGTATACGTACACATCTTCTTTATCTCTTCGTCCCCTGATGGACATTTAGGTGATTTCCATGTCTGACTGTTTTAAACAGTGTTACAGTGAACATAAGGAGGCATCTGTCTCTTTCAGTTGGTGTTTTTGTTTACTGTAGATAAATATCCGGAAGTGGAATAACTAGATCATACGGTTCTAGTACCATATGAGGTATGTTATTAATCATTTGAGGAACTGTCATATTGTTTTACACAGTGGCTGCACTAAATTACATTCTCACTCACAGTGTAGAAGGGTTCCTTTTTCTCTTTTTTTTTTTTTTTTTTTTTTTCCTTTTTCTCTTAAAAATTTCCAATACTTGTCCTTTTGATAAAAGCCCTTCTGACACATAAGTGATGATATCTCATTGTGGTTTTGATTTGCATTTCCCTGATAGTTGGTGGTGATGAGCAGCTTTTTATGTACCTCTGCCTACTTTAGACTTGGGTTTTGTTGTTCTTGTTTAGTTGTATGAATTCTTTATATGTTCTAGTTATTAGTGCTTTATTGGATATATGGTTTGCAAATATCTTCTATTCTGGAGGTTGACTTTTGGTTTGGTTGATGGTTTCCTTTGCTATACCGAAGCTTTTTGATGTAGTCTTGTTTATTTTGCTTTCATTGCCATTACCTTTGAATCAGATCCAATAATATCTCTAAGAGTGATGAAAAGGAACATAGTGACTATGTGTTCCTCTAGGAGTTTTATGGTTTCTGATCTTACATTCAAGTTTTCAATCCATTTTGAGTTGATTTTTGTGTATGGTGTAAGATAGTAATCCAGTTTTATTCTCTTGCATGTGACTGTTCGGTTTTCCCAGTACTATTTATCAAAGAGATTGCCCTTTCACATTGCATATTCTTGCCTCCTTTGTTGTAAATTCAGTTTAGTTCAGTCGCTCAGTTGTGTCTGACTCTTTGCAACCCTCCCTGTCCATTGCCTCCCTGTCCATTGCCAACTCCTGGAGCTTACTCAAACTCATGTCCATCGAGTTGGTGATGCCATCCAACCATCTCATCCTCTGCCAATCCCCTTCTCCTCCCGCCCTCAATCTTTCCCAGCATCAGAGTCTTTTCTAATGAGACAGTTTTTCGCATCAGGTGGCCAAAGTATTGGAGTTTCATCTTCAGCATCAGTCCTTCCAATTAACATTCAGGGCTGATTTCCTTTAGGATGGACTGGTTGGATCTCCTTGCAGTCCAAGGGACTCTCAAGAGCCTTCTTCAGCACCACAGTTCAAAAGCATCAATTCTTTAGTGCTCAGCTTTCTTTACAGTCCAACTCTCACATGCATATATGACCACTGGAAAAACCATAGCTTTGACTAAATGGACCTTTGTTGGCAAAATAATGTCTCTGCTTTTTAATATGCTGTCTAGTTTGGTCATTACTTTCCTTCCAAGGAGTAAGCGTCTTTTAATTTCATGGCTGCAATCACCATCTGCAGTGATTTTGGAGCCCCCAAAAATAGTCTGTCACTCTTTCCTCTGTTTCCCCATCTATTTCCCATGAAGTGATGGGACTGGATGCCATGATCTTAGTTTTCTGAATGCTGAGCTTTAAGCCAACTTTTTCACTCTCTTTCACTTTCATCAAGAGGCTCTTTAGTTCCTCTTCACTTTCTCCCATAACAGTGGTGTCATCTGCATCTCTGAGGCTATTGATGTTTTTCCTGGCAATCTTGTCGTAAATCAGTTGTCCATTTGCCTGTGGGTTTGTTTCCTGGCTCTCTCTTCTGTTCCATTGATCTGTGTGTCTCATGCCAGCATCGCCTTGTTTCCATCAGCATGGTCTGGAATCAGGGAGCATGATGCCTACAGCTTTGTTCATTCTCCCCTTCTTTTCTTCCTCAAGGTTGCTTTAGCTATTTGGGGACTTTGATACCATACAGATTTTAGAGTTACTCTAGTCTGTGCAAAATGCCATTAGAATTTTGATAGAAATTGCGTGATATTATTTCAGGCAGTTTATTGAGACTTGTTTTGTGGTCCAGCATGTGGCTGAATCTTGAGAATGCTCCACATGCCCTTGAGGAGAATGTGTGTTCTGCTGCTTTGCGGTAGAATATTCTGTGTATTTCTCTCAAACCAGTCAGGTCTAATGATTCGTTTCAAGCTGTTATTTCCCTGTTGATTTTCTGTGTGGATTTCTATCCATTGATGTAAATGGGGTAGTCTCCAACAATTACTGTATTGCTGTCAAATTTTCCATTTAGATCTGTTGATAGTTGCCTTATATATTTAAGTGGCCCTATGTCATGCGAAGAGTTGACTCATTGGAAAAGACTCTGATGCTGGGAGGGATTGGGGGCAGAAGGAGAAGGGGACGACAGAGGATGAGATGGCTGGATGGCATCACTGACTCGGTGGACGTGAGTCTCAGTGAACTCCTGGAGTTGGTGATGGACAGGGAGGCCTGGCGTGCTGCGATTCATGGGGTCGCAAAGAGTCTGACACGACTGAGCGACTGATCTGATCTGATGTTAGGTGTGTAGAGATTTACAAATGTTACATCCTCTTGTTGAATTGACCCCTTTACATTATATAATGCTTTTCCTTGTCTTCTATTATGGTCTTTGTTTTAAAGTCTGTTGTGTCTAATGTTAAGTATAGCTACACGAGCTTTCTTTCCATTTCTCTTTGCATGCAATATCTTTTTCTATCCCTCTGCTTTCAGTCTTTGTGTCCTTAAACCTGAACTAAGTCTCTTCTTGGCAACATATAAGTTAGTCTTTTATTTTTTAATTTTAAAAAATGTATCCATTCAGCCAACCTGTATCTTTTAACCGGATAATTTGGTCCAATTACATTGAAAATAAATATTAATAGGTGTGTACTTATTAATAGGTGTGTACTCATGTCATTCTGTTGCTTGTTTTCTGGCTCTTTTTGTAATTTCTGTCTGTTCCTTTCTTCATCTCTTGCTTGTTTCTCTTGTGGTTTGATGAATTTCTTTAGTGTTATGTTTAGATTCCATTCTCATCTTTTGTGTATCTACTGTATATACATATTTTTTTGTGGTTACCATGAGGTTTACATATAATGATCTATATATATAGCAGTCTAGTTTAAGTTGGTAGCAACTTAAATTTGAACACATTCTGAAAACTTGCATTTTTATTCCCCTCAGTCATGTTTTATGTTTTTGATGTCATATTTTACATCTTTTTGTGTATCCTTTAACTAATTATGTAGTTTTAATTAATTTTGCTACTTTATCTTTTACCCTTCTTACCAGTAGTTGTGGTTAATCTACTACCTTTACCGTATATTTGCTCTTACTGGTGAGGTTTTTGCTCTCATATGTTTTTCATTGGTTAGTGCCGGTTCTTTTCAGCTTAGAGAAGACCCACTAACATTTCCTGTGAGTGTTGTTAAGTGGTGATGAACTCTTTTTCATTGTTGTTTAGTCACTAAGTCGTGTCCTACTCTTTTGCAGCCGTGTGGAATGCAGCCTGTTAGGCTCCTCTGTCAGTGGGATTTCCCGGGCAGAAATACTGGAGTGGGTTGCCATTTCCTCCTTCAGGGGATCTTCCTGACTCTTTTCGAACCCGCAACTCCTGCATTGGCGATCTGTTGTTTACCACTGAGCCACAGGGGACGCCTGATGAACTGCTTTAGCTTTTGCTTATTTAGAAGCCTTTTTTTTAAATCTCCCCTTCAGTTCTGAATGATAGAGTGTTCTTGGTTGTGGGTTTTCCCCTGTCGTCACTTTAAGTATGTTGTGTTATTCCTTTTGACTTGCAGAATTTCTCCTGGAAAATCAGCAGATGGTCTTGTGGGAGCTCCTGTTTATACAACAAGTTGTTTTTCTCTTGCAGCTTTTAAGATTCTGTCTTTATCTTTGCCTTTTTCGATGTTTGGTTGATTGTGTTCATCTTACTTGGCACTTCTTTGCTTCCTGGATCTGAATGGTTTCTTCCCCAGGTTGTGGGAGTTTACGGTCACCATTTTTTTCTGCCTCCCTTCTCTCTTCTCCTTCTGGGGCCCCTATAATGTGAATGTTACTCTGCTTGATGTAGTCTCATAGGCCTCATTATCTTCACTTTTTACAACTCTTGCTTCTTTTCGCTGCTTGTCTGGGTGATTTCAGCTGCCCTTCCAGGTTGCTGCTTTGTTACTCTAGTTTATCTGGTCAACTCTTGAACCCTCTAGTGTAGTTTTCAGTTCAGTTATTGTGTTCTTTGGTTCTGTGGCATCCGTGTAATGTTTTAAAATACTTTCTGTCCGTCCATTATAGCTCTCACAGTGTTCATCCATTCTTCTTTGGAGTTCAGTAAGCATCTCTTTACCTCTGTATCATGCATTTTACTTATATCTGTTATATTAAGGTCTTTCTCTGAGGTTTCATCTTACTCTTTTGGTTGGAATATATTCCTGTGTTTTTGTTTTTTTTTTTTTTCTTTGCTTGACTCTGAGTAATTGTTTCTATGTATTAGATAAAAAAGCTCCCTCTCCCAGTCTTGAAGAACCAGGCCTTATGTAAGAGAGGGCTGTGCTCATTCAGCCATGCTCAGCTCTTGATTGTCTCTGGGTCCTATGTGCTCTAAGTAGTCTGATTTATTCTTGATAGCTCTCACTTGTCCAGGGTGTGCCAAGAGTTCTAAAGGGAATGTTCTAAAGGGAGTGATCTCAGTCAGCACCCAGGTTCAGGCTGATTGGAAGCCTGTTTCTCAGACAATAGCTTTTGAAGTAATTGGATAGATACATGAAGTCTTACAGCACAAGGATTGTATGCCCTGCTGACATCCAGATCAAGTTCCAGAGGTGTCCCCTTGGTAGCTGTTGGAAGGACTGGGGCTTCAGATGAGCGCACGTGCTTCTTTCTGGGAGTACCAGCGTGCTGTCACGAGGATGCGATGTGCGCAGATGGTGTTTCCTTGCTTGTGCTCCCAAAGAGAAGCCATATAGCCTTTAGGTGTATTGCAGACATGAAACCTCCCATTCAGGTTGAAGTCCGGGGCGATTAATGGGGCCTTTTTCATGTGCAGACCAGGGGTGTTTCCCTTTGCTCTTTATGTAGTGTCCTGGGTGTGGTATTCTGCCCAGAACTGTCTTTCTGACTGTTTGAGTCCCGTGGGGCCAGGAGCGAAAGCTCCTCTGGCCCCCAGAACTGGGCAGTCAGGAGGGCTCCTTGTGTAGGCTGTTCTTCGAGAGCGTTAGTGCGGCTGTGCGAGAGTGCTGGGACGGGGCTTGCCCCCGATTTAGGGAGGCAGGAAGCAGAGAGTGCTGGGGAGGGGCACACCTGTGGTGTTCCCCATAATGGGGGGGGTTGTTGGAGGGAAGTGCTGGGACGGGGCTTGCCCCCGATTTAGGGAGGCGGGAAGCAGAGAGTGCTGGGGAGGGGCACGCCTGCGGTGTTCCCCATAATGGGGGGAGTGTTGGGGGGAGTGCTGGGATGGGGCTTGCCCCTGATTTAAGGAGGCAGGGAAGGAGAGAGTGCTGGGGAGGGGCACACCTGTGGTGTTCCCCATAATGGGGGTGGAGTGGTGGGAATGGGGCATGCCTGTGGTAAGCACTGTAGGTGGGGCAGGCTCTTGGCTCTAGATGGATGGTGTGCTCTCCGGATCAGAGTGCAGAAACCCAGGAGGAAAAATCCCAGGTAATCTGTTCCTCCAGCAGACGCGCAGCCACATCTCCTTCAGGTACAATCCAGTTACTTTCCAAACCGGCCTCTGTGCTGGTTCCTGGAACCAGTGAGTCCGTACCTGAACCCCTTCATAGGAGGACCTCAGATCCACACAGCCCACCCTGGCTGTAAGCCCCATTGGTTTCTAAAGCCAGATATTTGCGGGCCTTGTCTCTCTGGCACAGGTCCCAAGGGTTGGGGTGCCCGACGTGGGGCACAGGCCCTTTGATCCTTAAAGACAGACTCTGGGCTCATGAGATGACGCCCAGCTGTGTGCCACTACACGGGGGGTGGGTTTCAGGGTCACTGCGCATCTTGCTGTGGTCTCTCTATCCCTTATTGCGGAGCAGTCCATTCAACTAGTTTACAGTTCTTTTTTACTTGGAATTATTACATGTGTTCAGTTCAGTTCAGTTCAGTCACTCAGTCGTGTCCGACTCTTTGCGACCCGTGAACCGCAGCATGCCAGGCCTCCCTGTCCATCACCAACTCCCGGACTTCACCCAAACTCATGTCCATCGAGTCAGTGATGCCATCCAGCCATCTCATCCTCTGTTGTCCCCTTCTCCTCCTGCCCCCAATCCTTCCCAGCATCAGAGTCTTTTCCAGTGAGTCAACTCTTCGCATGAGGTGGCCAAAGTACTGGAGTTTCAGTCTCAGCATCACTCCTTCCAATGAACACACAGGACTGATCTCCTTTAGGATGGACTGGTTGGATCTCCTTGCAGTCCAAGGGACTCTCAAGAGTCTTCTCCAACACCACAGTTCAGAAGCATCAATTCTTTGGCGCTCAGCTTTCTTTATAGTCCAACTCTCATATCCATACATGACCACTGGAAAAGTCATAACCTTGACTAGACGGACCTTTGTTGGCAAAGTAATATCTCTGCTTTTTAATGTGTTATCTACGTTGGTCATAACTTTCCTTCTAAGGAGTAAGCATCTTTTAATTTCATGGCTACAATTACATGTGTTATATGTTGCCAAATTAAGACTTAAATTGAAGACAGTAGGGAAAACCACTAGACCACTCAGGCATGACCAAAATCAAACCCCTTATGATTATACAGTGGAAGCAACAAATAGATTCAAGAGACTAGATCTGGTAGACAGAATGCCTGATGAACTATGGATGTAGGTTTGTGACATTGTACAGGAGGCAGTGATCAAGACCATCCCCAAGAAAAAGAAATACAAAAAGGTTGTCTGAGGAGGCCTTACAAACAGCTGTGAAAAGAAGACAAGTGAAAGGCAAAGGAGAAAAGGAAAGATATAAGCATCTGAATGCAGAGTTCCAAAGAATAGCAAGGAGAGATAAGAAAGCCTTCCTCAGTGATCAATGCAAAGAAATAGAGGAAAAGAATAGAATGGGAAAGACTAGAAATCTCTTCAGGAAAACTAGAGATACCAAGGGAACATTTCATGCAAAGATGGGCACAGTAAAGGACAGAAATGGTATGGACCTAAGAGAAGCAGAAGATATTAAGAAGAGGTGACGAGAATACACAGAAGAACTATACAGAATAGATCTTCATGACCCAGATAATCACGATGGTGTGATCACTCACCTAGAGCCAGACATCCTGGAATGTGAAGTCAAGTGGGCCTTAGAAAGCATCACTACGAACAAAGCTAGTGGAGGTGATGGAATTCCAGTTGAGCTATTTGAGATCCTAAAAGATGATGCTGTGAAAGTGCACTCAATATGCCAGCAAATTTGGAAAACTCAGCAGTGGCCACAGGACTGGAAAAGGTCAGTTTTCATTCCAATCCCAAAGAAAGGCAGTGCCAAAGAATGCTCAAACTACTGCACAATTGCACTCATCTCACATGCTAGCAAAGTAATGCTCAAAATCTTCCAACCCAGTCTTCAACAGTATATGAACCGTGAACTTCCAGATGTTCAAACTGGATTTAGGAAAGGCAGAGGAACTGGAGATCTAATTGCCAACTTCGTTGGATCATTGAAAAAGCACGAGAGTTCCACAAAAGCATCTACTTCTCTTTATTGACTATGCCAAAGCCTTTGACTGTGTGGATCACCACAAACTATGGAGAATTCTTAGAGATAGGAATACCAGACCACCTGACCTGCCTCCTGAGAAATCTGTATACAGGTCAAGAAATAACAGTTAGAATTGGACTTGGAAGAACAGACTGGTTCCAAATCGGGAAAGAAGTACGTCAAGGCTGTATCGTGTCATCCTGCTTATTTAACTTGTAGGCAGAGTACATCATGAGCAACGCTAGGCTGGATGAAGCGCAAACTGGAATCAAGATTGCCAGGAGCAATATCAATAACCTCAGATATGCAGATGACACCACCCTTATGGCAGAAAGTGAAGAGGAACTAAAGAGCCTCTTGATGAAAGTGAAAGAGGAGACTGAAAACGTTGGCCTAAAACTCAACATTGGGAAAACTAAGATCATGGCATCTGGTCTCATCACTTCATGGCAAATAGATGGGGAAACAGTGGAAACAGTGTCAGACGTTATTTTTTGGGGCTTCAAAATCACTGCAGATGGTGACTGCAGCCGTGAAATTAAAAGATGCCCACTCCTTGGAAGAAAAGTTATAACCAACCTAGACAGCGTCTTAAAGAGCAGAGACATTACTTTGCCAACAAAGTTCCATTTAGTCAAAGCTATTGTTTTTCCAGTGGTCATGTATGGATGTGAGAGTTGGACTATAAAGAAGGCTGAGCGCCGAAGAATTGATGCTTTTGAACTGTGGTGTTGGAGAAGACTCTTGAGAGTCCCTTGGACTGCAAGGAGATCCAACCAGTCTATCCTAAAGGAAATCCGTCCTGAATACTCATTGGAAGGACTGATGCTGAAACTGAAACTCCAATCCTTTGGCCACCTGATGTGAAGAACTGACTCCTTGGAAAAGACCCTGATGATAGGAAAGATGGAAGGCAGGAGGAGAAGGGGACGACAGAGGATGAGATGGCTGGATGGCATCACTGACTCAATGGACATGAGTATGAGTAGACTCTGGGAGTTGGTGATGGACAGGAAGGCCTGGCGTGCTGCTGTCCATGGGGTCGCAAGGAGTTGGACACGAGTGAGTGACTGAACTGAACGGATCACATGTGTGGTTGTAGATTTGGAATATCAAGCGGGGAAGTATGTTAAGGGTCTTCCTGTGCCACTGTTTTGGACCGGCCTCCCCCTCTAGCTCTGTAATAATTGTATCAGTGAGTTAAATCACCCTCCTAGACCTCTTCTGTTCCAACAATATCATTGCCTCCTTCCTTCTTCCTCTGGCAGTGCCACTTCTTGTCTCACCAGTATTTCAATTTAAATATGCCCCTGCATGCCAATCCTTCATCTTTTCATACCTTTTGAAACTCACATCTTGGTTTTACCCCACACCTGTGTTTAAGATGGAAGATTTGGAGAGAAGAAAAGAGAAAGGAAGTGCTTGAGTGATTTGCATGTTGAAAATGAGCAAGTCATTCATGAATCATCTGTATTAGTTCAGTTTGAATCCTTTAAAATTTCCATGTCTCTACTTAATGTATGTGTTCTTTCTTTTAATTTTATGAGCCTATGGAATCCCATCATAGTGACTCTTATTTTCCCTGTCTTCTGTTATATGCTGTTATTTCTGGACCAGCTGATTGACTGATTTCTCTCCTCATTTTGGGTTGTATTTTCCTGCATCTGCATTCCCTTGATATCGGGCATTATCAATTTTACCTTTTTAGGTACTGAATAGTTTTACCTTTAAATATTCTTGAGCTTTGAGATATGATGAAGTTATTTGGGCTCAGCTTGATGTTTTTGGCTCTTGTTTTTTACATTTGTGTGGTGGACCAGCAGTGTGTGTGTAGTCTTGGATGGATTTATCTCCTCTACTGAGGCAAGATCATTCTTAATATGCAAAGGATGCTCCCTATATTATGAGGTTTTAAATTCTGGCTGTTGGGACCTGGTACCGTTCCACGTGAGCCCTGTGTAGCATTTCCTGTCATAATCCTTATGGGTGGATTATTTCCTTGGCATAGAGTCGTTTCCTCATGCCCTGACCTGATCACTACTTAGCTAAAACAAATCACGGGTGAGTCTCTGCAGATCTTCTGAGTTTTCTCTTCCTGCCGCTCTCTTTTCTCTCGTCTCTGTCCTTGTCTCTTCACCAGTACGCTGACTGCATTGGCCTCTCTGTGCTCGGAATCATCTAACTCGCGGAGATTGCTGAGTTCTACTCAGCTCTTCTTCCTCGAGCTGTATCCTGGACATTCTCAGCATTCAGTAAACTAGGATAACCTTACGGTTCAGTTCATTTATTTATAGTCTCTCAGAGTTCACTGCCCTTACTCGCTCGATGTCCAGTGACTTGAATGCTATTTCTTATACTTTTGTCCAACTTTTAGTTGTTTTATCCAAGAGGATAAGTTCCTCTTGTTCCCCTTGCTTGTTCCCCTATCTTGACAGAAGCAGAAATCTTGTAGGTAGTAATTTTTATGTCTTTACTTGAAAACATTAAAATGTGCAACAACGTTTCAAGAATAGAACAAAGATTCCCCTATGAACTCTACTCTGTTTATTAATTGCTAGCATTTTGCCCTATTTGCTCTGCAGTTCCCTTTCTCTCTGTATATAATTTGTGTTTTATATATATATATATATATATATATGTATGTACATTTTTCTGAATGATTGGCAGGTTGGTTGAAGACATCATGTCTCTTTATTTTTAAATACTTAAACATGTTTTTTTCTAAGAGCATATTCACAATGTAATGATTTGGGATTTGGGAAGTATAGCATTATTACCATGGTATCATCAAAATTATATTGCATATCTAGCTTCTGTCAGCTTTTCCAATACAGTCCGCTTTTGGCAGAGAATTCTTTTTTATCCTGGTTCAGGATCTAATTGAGAATCACTCATTGCATTTAGTTGTTAGGTTCCTCAGTTCCTGTAATCTGGAACATGTCGGTGAGAAGTCACACTCTGTGCTTTGGTGCTTTTTCTTAAATTTATTTTGAAGTGTGTACATTCTGTCTTTAATCCTGAGGGCATGGTTTTGTGTTTTTTTTTTTTTTTTTTTTTTTTTTAATTTTTATGTTTTCATTGTATTGCTTTTGGAAAAATATTGGATGATAGACGCCTAGGTAGGCATGTTTTCTTTCAGTTACCTGGAGTGTTTTCCTAGATTCTTTGAGTACTCTCTATTTCCTGGCATACTAAAATGTTCCAGGCTCATCTTTTGAATGTTCCTTTTTCAGTCCTTCAGTAAACCCTTTCCCCAAGGGATCCTGATTCCTTTTAAAAAAAAAATTTATTTATTTTGTTGTTGTTATTCAGTCAGTAAGGTGTGTCCGACTCTTTTGTGACCCCCCCGCCCCCACCCCCGTACTGTAGCACACCAGACTCCCCTGTCCTTCACTATCTCCTGGAGTTTGCACAGATTCATGTCCATTGAGTCGATGGTGCTATCTAACCATCTTATCTCCTGCTGCCTGCTTCTCCTCCTGCCTTCATCTTGCCCAGCATCAGGGTTTTTTCCAATGAATTGACTCTTGCCATCAGATGGCAAAAGTACTGGAGCTTCAGCTTCAGCATCAGTCCTTCCAAAGCATTGATTTCCTTTGAGATTCACTGGTTTGGTCTCCTTGAAGTCCAAAAGACTCCCAGGAATCTTCTCCAGCACCATAATTCAAAAGCATCGATTCTTTAGCACTCAGCCTTCTTTATGGTCCAACTTTCACATCCTTATCTGACTGCTAGAAGAAACCATAGCTTTTGGTGTTGGAGAAGACTCTTGAGAGTCCCTTGTATAGCAGGGAGATCAAACCAGTCCATCCTAAAGGATATCAGTCCTGAATATTCATTGGATGCTAAAGCTGAAACTCCAATACTTTGGCCACCTCATGTGAAGAACTGACTCACTGGAAAAGACCCTGATGCTGGGAAAGATTGAGGGCAGGAGGAGAAGGGAGAACAGAGGATGAGATGGTTGAATGGCATCACTGACTCAGTTGACATGAGTTTGAGTAAACTCTGGGAGTTGGTGATGGGCAGGGAGGCCTGGTGTGCTGCAGTCCATGGGTTGGCAAAGAGTCGGACATGAATGAGCGACTGAACTGAACTGAAGTAAACTAGAATGGGAGATGAGTCCAATTGTCTGATGGTTAGCATATTCTTTGGTACTGCCCACATTCCTGGAAATTTCTAGGTCATTTCTAGGTCAAAGTGTAAATGTCTTTGTAGTGTTGCTATATTGGCACTATAAATATAAATTTCCTTTGTGGCCATTGCACCATTTTGTGTATCTAGCAGGAATACATGAAACTACCAGCTTCTACTTGATCTAGGCAAGAGATTATGTTGTCAAACTTATGAATTTTTATTAATCTGGTAGGTAGAAATGATAGCTAGTATAGCTTAAATTTTTATTTCTCTAATTATGCATGAAATTGAACATCTCTCGTTATTTTGACAGCTGTTTTAGTTTGAATATTTGTTTTATTCTATGCTAATGTGAATTTTACTTCGTGTTTCTTTATTTACGTAAAATTACACCTGCCAGAAATAAAAGGCATCCAAATGGGGAAGGAGAAAGTCAAGTTGCCTCTGTTTGTGGAGGACATGATATTATATATAGAGAATAATAAAAATAATACCAAGAAACTAATAGAACTAATAGGTGAATTCAGTAAAATATATTTTGTTTCTATACACTGATGATGAACTATTTGAAAAGAAAGACAGTAATCCCATGTACAATATCCTAAAAGTTAAAATCCTTAATAACAAATGTGACCAAAAAGGGAAAGCCCTGTACACTGAAAATTATAAGACTGATGAGAGGAACTGAAGAGGACACAAAAGTGGAAAGACATTCTGTGCTAATGAAATGCGATAGTTAGCATTTTTAACATGTCCTTACTGCCAAAAGCCATCTATTGATTTAATGCAATTTCTATCAAAATTCCAATGGCATTTTTCACAGACACAGAAAAACAGTCCTAAAATTCATATGGAATCACGAAGACCCCCAAATAGCCAAAATAATTCTGAGAAAGTAGAATAAATCTAGATGCATCACACTTCCTCATTTTAAAATTTTTTGCAAAGGTGTGATAATCAAAACAGTATGGTACTGGCCTAGAACCAGAGACCTAGATCAATGGAGCAGAACTGATAGCCCATAAATAAACCCATGATATGGCCAACTAAAATTTGACAAGGAAGCCAAGAATGGCCTTTTGCAAAAGGATGAAGCATGACTCACACTACTCATAAAAGTTTAACTGGAACGGACAAAAAGCTTAAATGTAAGACGTGAAACTGTAAAGCTGCTAGAAGAAAACATAGGAATAAAAAAAACCTCCTTGACATTGTTCTTCGCAGTGGTTTTTGAAAAAGACACAAAAACTCAAGGAACAAAAAGCAAAAAATAAATGAGCAACAAAAGCATTTATGAAAAGCTTCTGTGTAGCAAGAAATTAACAGCAGAATGAATAGGCTGCCCACCGAATGGGAGAAAATATTTACAAAATGTCTATTTGGTAAGGAGTTAATATATAAGGAACTCATTTTACTCAAGAGCAAAAATCAAGTCATCCAATTAAAAAATCATCATGTCCACATGAGATACTCCCTTTGTCTCTCCCTTTTAATCTACAAGTTGTAAAATCTGTAGCCCAGCAAATGTGCCTCTGTGCAGAGCACTTCGATGCTGGAGAATCGCTCGTGTCTGTCCATCTGAAGGTGGGCGTCTGGGAACACACAGAGGAGGCCGCAGGAGAATGCGGTAGGCAGTGCTGTGACCCCAGAGCCCTGGCCGCCGTCTGAGCTGCAGCCCCAGAGAGCCCGGTGGCATCAGGCTCGGCAGAGGCAGCAGCAGCTCCCTGGCCGCAGAGCTGTCCCCAGCTCCCAGCGACAGTAGCAGGGACCGTGGAGCCCGCAGCTGCATCTGTGCAGCTTCAAAAGTGCCCAGCACTCCGCCCTGTGCCCACAGTGGCGGGACCTGGGCACCCTACAGCCCGGTCACAGTAGAGACACCCGTGACCCTGGCCTCCTCCACACACTCCCACCCCCACCAATGGCAGCAGACCCTGCCACCCGGGAGACTCTGAAAGTGCCAGAGGCACCTGACACCCTGGTTTCCCAGGGGATGATCCTGTTGACTCCAGCAGTAGTGAGGCGTCAGTAACCCTGCGGGCACAAACGCTGACATCCAGGGGGCTGGGTGGTACCTGTCAGTGGGCGGTGGCAAGTGAAAGTGCCAACTCAAATTCACCAGAGGCAGCTCAGGTGGGACAAGCCAGAAACTTGTGCTCTTGTGCCCCCTACTGTAAAACAGCTGTCATGAAGAAAGGCGGGGAGCTACAAGGAAACTCAGAGGCAGTTCTGTGAGCTCAGGAATAAAATGAAAGAACAGAGGCAATACTTTACCAGAGAGATTGAAACTCTCAAAAAGAACCAAACAAATTCTGAAGTTACATCAAGAAAGGAGATGAAGAATTCTCTCGAAAGAATTGGAAGTTGAGCAGACTGTATGGAAGAGAGAGCTAGCTAGTCCAAAGACAGAAATCTAGAAATGGTACAGTTAGAAGAGCGAGCATTAAGATCTTAAAAAAAATTCTGTGAGAAATACCCATTTCTATTAGAAAGGTTAACATTAGAATAGTGGGTATCCTGCATGGAGATGAGAGGGGAATGGGAGCAGAGACTTTAAATAAAGAAATAACAACTGAGAACTCCCCAGACCTGGGGAAGGAACTGGTTACATGACGCTAAGAGAACTCTTTATAACCTCAATGCAAAATGACCTTCTCCAAGACACGTTATTGATGCTTTTGAACTGTGGTGTTGGAGAAGACTCTTGAGAGTCCCTTGGACTGCAAGGAGATCCAACCAGTCCGTCCTAAAGGAAATCAGTCCTGAATATTCATTGGAAGGACTGATGCTGAAACTGAAACTCCAGTACTTTGGTCACTTCATGCAAAGAACTGACTCATTGGAAAAGACCCTGATGCTGGGAGGGGTTGGGGGCAGGAGGTGATGGGAACGACAGAGGATGAGATGGTTGGATGGCATCACCGACTCAATGGACATGAGTTTGAGTAGACTCCGGGAGTTGGTGATGGACAGGGAGGCCTGGTGTGCTGCAGTCCATGGGGTCGCAAAGAGTCAGACACGCCTGAACTGAACGGAAGACCCATTATATTAAAATTCTCCAAAGTAAATGCAAAACAAACAAACAAACAAAAAACAAAAACACCACACCACCACCAACAATGTTAAAGGCATCCAGGGAAAAAAAGGATGGTAACCTTCAAGAGGGCCCACATTCGACCATCAGCAGATTTCTCAGCAGAAACTCTACGTGCCTGGAGAAAATGGGATGACATACTCAAAGTACTGAAATATGAAAAGTGTCAGCCAATAATACTACATTCAGCAGAGTTATTCTTCAGATATGAAGGAGAAAAAAAGTCTTTCCTAGAGTTCATTACCACTAAACGTGCTTTATAAGAAATGTTGAAAGGAGCTCTTCTCCTAAAACAAAAAGGCAGAATGCACAAAAGTATGACTAAGGTGATAGAATAGAATCAGGAAATTGCAACCCTATGAAAATAAGTTGTTAAACATTTAATTATTGGATAAAGGTTGGCGGGGGGAAACAGTAAGAAATAAAACAAAATAAAACTATGGCTACTTCAACTTGGTGATAAACACAATATAAAACAGATAATTTGAGACAGTCAAATACAAAAGTGGAAGAAGGAAAGGAAGCAACCCATGTAAGCAAATGAAAACTGTCCAGCAGAAAAAAAGGACTATTTTATCTGTGAGATATTTCATGCAAACCTCATGGTAAACACAAAACAAATTTAGAACAGAGACATGAGGAAAAATAATTTTTTTTTATTTTAAAAAGGAAACAGAAAAATCTCATGGAAAATCACCAAAGTAAAATGGCAGAGAGAAAAACAAGGAAAAAGAAACAATGGAGATACAGAACAACCAGAAAACAAAGGATGGCAGTACTCAGTATTGACAAACCTTTGGCTAGACTCAGTAGGAGAAAGAAAACTCTGGTAGTAAAAGTCGGAAATGAAAGAAGAGAAATGGCAGTGGGTGCCACGGAAATACAATGGTGTGTAAGAGGATTTTATGAACTGCTATCCACCAACAGATTGGACACCTGGAAGCAGTGCACAGTTTTTCAGTCACACCGTACAACCTTCCAAGGCTGAATCACAGAGAAAAAGCAAATCTGCATGAACAGATCAACAGGAAGAAGATTGAGACAGTGATAAAAAAATTCCAAAAAACAAAGTCTAGTAAAGAATCCGCCTGCACTAAGGGAGACCTGGGTTCCATCCCTGGAGAAGGGAAAGGCTACCTACTCCAGTATTCTGGCCTGGAGAATTCTATGGGGTTGCAAAGAGTTGGACACTACTGCGTTACTTTCACTTTCATGACAAGTCCACAGCTTATACTGAAAGGTGAAAAAGATCTCTAAGATCAGGAACAAGATGATGATGTCCACTCTCACACTTTTATTCAACAAAGTATTGGAAGTCTTTCCAATTGGAAGTCTTTTTCCATAGCCATCAGTCAAGAACAAGAAATAAAAAGCATCCGAATTAGAAAGGAAGAAGTAAATCCATCACTATTTGTGAATCCTGTGGTGTTACGTATAGAAAACCCTAAAGACTCCATTAAAAAAACCTGTTAGAAATAATTAATGAATACAATAAAGTTTCTGGGTACAAAGTCAATGTAAAACAGATTTTTTTGTGTGTTCCTATATGCTAAGAACTAACTCGCAGGATAAGAAGTTAAGAGTCCCATTTACAATTGAAACAAACAGAATACTGAGGAGTAAATTTATTCTAGGATGTGAAAGACATGTACACTGAAAACTGTAAGATGTTATGGGAAAAAAATAAAGATGACGCAAAGAAATGGAAAGATATTCTATGCTCATGGAGTGGAAAAATTAAGATTGTTAAAATGTTCCTATTACATAAAATGATGTATGGATTCAGTGTAACATCTATGAAAATCCCAGGCTTCCCTGGTGGCTCGGTGGTACAGAACATACCTGCTGGTGCAGGAGATGTGGGTTCAACCCCTGACTGGGAAGAGCCCTTGGAGAAGGAAATGGCAATCTACTCCAGGATTCTGGCCTGGAAATCCCACAAACAGAGGCAGCTGGTGGGCTCCACTCCATGGGGTCACAAAGGAGTTGGACTTGGCTTAGCAACTAAATAGCAATAACAAATCAAAATCCCAAGGATATTTTTCACAGAAACAGAACAAAAAATCTTATAATTTGTATGGAACCAAAAAGACTACCCTGAATAACTAGAATAATCCTGAAAAGAGAGGGCAAAACTGGAGGCATCACACTCCCTTACTTCAAGTTATATCACAAATCTATTATAATTAAAACAGCATTGTATTGGCAGAAAATTGGACACGTAGATCAGTGAAAAGAATTGTGAGCCCAGAAATCCACACAAATATGTATATATAATTAATTTATGACAGAAGAGCAAAGAACATACAATGCAGAAAGAATATTCTTAATAAATGTGTTGGGGAAAATGGATAGTCACATGCAAAAGAATGAAACTAGGTCACTGTCCTATGTTGTATAAAAGAATCAACTCACACTCTATTAAAGACTTGAATATAAGACCTGAAACTGTAAAATTCGTAGAAGACATAGTATCCTTTTTATCAGTCGTAGCAATATCTTTCAAAAAACCAAATCAACAACAAAACCCACATGAGTATATCAAATTAAACACTTTCTGTCCCCATCAGCAAAATGAAAAGAGAGGCTACCAACTGGGAGAAGATGTTTGCAAATCATGTATCTGTTGAGAGACTAATATCCAAAATATATGAAGTACTCATACAACTCAACAGCAAGTGAAATAAGCCAGTTGAAGAAAAATAAACAGTTTTACTCTTAAATGGAATACTTTTAAAAATAAAAAAAGAAAAACCCCAACTAAAGGAGGAAACTAAATGTAACAAAAGCTAACACATAAATACAGAGAAGAAAGTAGTGGTTATCGAAGGGGAAGGGGCTGGGGCGAGGTTGAACTGGGTGAAGGGGAGTGACTGTATGGTGACAGACGGAAGGCAAACCTTTGTTGGTGAGCACACTGCAGAGAATATAGAAATAGAATGCTGTATGAAGTGAAAGTGAAAGTCGCTCAGTTGTGTCCGACCCCTTGCGACCCCATGGACTGTAGAGTCCATGGAATTCTCCAGGCCAGAATACTGCAGTGGGTAGCCCATCCCTTCTCCAGGTGATCTTCCTAACCCAGGAATCGAACCCAGGTCTCCCGCACTGCAGGTGGATTCTTTACCAACTGAGCCACAAGGGAAGCCCAGAATATTGTATACATGAAACTTATATAATGTTATAAACCAGCAAAAAAAAAAAGGAACTTAAAACTCAAGAGCAGATAATCAAACAATCCATCTAAGAAATGGGCACAGGATTTGAATGAACATTTTTCTAAAGAAGACATACAGAAGTCGTAAAGTGGTGCTGTTACTTTGGAGAACAGTGTGTAGGTTCCTCAGAAAATTAAAATAGAACTGTATAATCCAGCAGTTCCACGTCTGAGTGTACGTCTGCAAGAAATGAAATCACTGTCTGGGAGAGATACGTGTGCCCTCAGGCTCATTTATGACAGCCAAGATATGGGAGTAACTTCAGCTTCCATCAGTGGACGAGTGGGTGAAGAGAATACGGTATATGTACTATATATACACTATGTAGTACTATTCAGTCACAGAAAAGAGGGAAATCCGGCCTTTTGTGACAACGTATTTCTTGAGGTCATTACACTAGGTGAGATAAGTCAGACAAAGACAAATAATACATGTTCTCAGTTACATGTGAAAACTAAAACCCAAACCCATAGAAATAGAGAACAGAACGGTAGTTGCGATGAGCTGGGGTGGGTATAGAAGAAATGAGCAGATGTTGATCAAAGACTGTAAACTTCCAGCTCTAGGATATGTACAGCGTAGTGACTGTAATTAACAGTGTTGTATTGCTTGAAAGTTGTTAAAAGAGTTGATCTTAAATTATCACTGCAGGAAAAAAAGTAATTACGTAAGAGGATAGAAGTATTTAA